>NC_084482.1:43845275-44149275 GCF_030035675.1 Rhineura floridana
TCATTCCAAACTGGTTTTATCATTCCAAACATCAGACTTTTTAGTTA
The DNA here is from genome assembly GCF_030035675.1 of Rhineura floridana. Classification (NCBI taxonomy): domain Eukaryota; kingdom Metazoa; phylum Chordata; class Lepidosauria; order Squamata; family Rhineuridae; genus Rhineura; species Rhineura floridana. The sequence continues at coordinate 43,845,323 of NC_084482.1, forward strand.
TTTTTAAGCCATACTGTAAGGTCCATCCCACTTGTTAAACAAGAATCTGTAGGCTTTGGGTTGCATATTTTAAAGGTTTGAGCATCAGCGTTTATGCCACGTGTATTACTGAGCAGTTGAAATTAGTGCAGTAAACTTTTTTTAAAAAATGATTTGGCTAAATAATGACTTCTGAATCTTAATCCTACATTTAGTTTTCAAAAGATGCTACATTATGCTTCTAGGAAAAGCTGTCAGATGCTGCTTACTACATTTTAAAGTGTGTCCTGCTTGAAGAGAAGAAGATTGGCATATTAACTGTAGCAGAGAGCATACAGGTTTCTGGATTAATATCCATAGACAGAATCTCTCACTTGGATATACAGAATTTATATGCGCTCCTGCTCGGAGGAAGGGCAGGATATAATTCGGCCAGATAGGCGGCCTAGAAATAAAATTTTATTATTATTATTATTATAAATCAAATAACAAATAAATAAATAAATTTTCCCATTAACTCAACTTGCTTGCAAAATGTTGCATGTCAATGGTGCTTCCAATACAGTCCTTATTAACAGTCTTATTCATAAAATTTGTCTGGTTTCTATTACTGAGGACATTAGGTCTTTAGTGATGGAAAATGTGGATAGATAATTTATCTCACTGAAGAAAACTTGATCAGATGGCAGGTATTGCAGCTTTATCTCTGGTGCAGAATAAAAACGTTAATAACAACAGCAATAATCTCACAACAATTTAAAAGACAACATTAAAAACTGTTTAAAACAAATTACAGTGTGGATCCCAAATTAATTTATATCTTGCAAGTGTCTTCCAGTGTCTGCACGTTACATTTCTTTAACAAGATGCACTTCTTTGGTGTATGGGAGAAATTGGGATGCTACTTCACATGCAACAACTTCTCATTTGAAAAAGGATGCTGTCCTATTTATCCTTGCTGTCGTTATTTATCATCTGATCTCTTTAATGTAACAGATAGCTAGGAATTTTCTGAAGACCAATATAACCATAAATAAATCACAAACCACTGGCTCCCCTCTGAATTAGTGATGGTTTTCAGCAATTCATGTTACCCCTAGATCAATTATGGCAACAGAGTGGATTTCATTAATACAATGACTTCATGTAGGCTAATCCTAACACATGCTGATGCAACTTTCATGGAAAGCTCAATTCTAAATGAAGGAGTGAAACACATGACATGGTACAATTTGAAGGAACCCCACATATGGAATGTCAGTCTGGTCGGACATTCATTTCCCCCTTGGAACTAAGATCATGTTCAGTATTGAGACATGCATGTGTTACACTGCTTATTGAGGCCCTGCATAGCATTTCACATCTTGTGACCATCCCATACAAAGCTTTAGATCACATGGAGGCCTTTGACCCAAGGAATTGTAGCATCTCTGGGACCAGGGATTTGGTGAGCCAGTTTTCCCCAAAGAACAATGAGGGGTTTACTCTATGTTCAAGTATCCTTTTTAGACTTGAGCTTTCAGCAAGTCCAGCACATTTGCACTGAGGCATACCAAAAAGTGGTGAAAATCACCGCTTTGGTTCATGATTCAGGGGTGGAACAATTGTAGGTCATAAGCACTTTTATGACATGCGTTTGTCCTCTGCATTAGCTTAATCCTGGTTGCACAATATACCTTTATTTTTTTACACCTCATTGTGGCTTCTTTCTTGTAAACAAGAGCTGTATCCATTTGTGTCCCTCTGCTGACTGAAAGCTCTTCAATCCAGTAGAGGCTTCTACAAGTGGAATGGATAGGGAGATGCAATTTTCACTGATTCCTCCTTCTCCTGGCAGCCCCCTACACACACTCAAAACCTGCTTAAGAGAGGTGGAGGACCCTTTGAAACAGTATGGTAGGTAGTGCCCATGACAGCAAGAGAAAGGGGAAATTTGCAAAAAATCACACACAGAGAAACCGCCATTGGATAAAGGAGCCTTCTGTGTCAGCAAATGGACACAATTTGACAGAACCCAAGGCCTATTTGTGTATTTAGAAGAACATGTGAGGGCTTGAGGAGAGTCAGCACACAGGCACTGGATGTACCCACTCCATTCAGATCTCCTTTTGTTGAGCAGGAAGGTCTGAAGGGAGCTCGTAAGCACTTTCTTCTGACCATGCTTATAAGCCTCCTTGTGATCAGGAATCCTATATTATCAGGACTCCCAAACATAAGGAGGCTTGAAAGCACATTGACCACAGTTGCGAGCCTTCTTCAAGCCTCCTCTCTCAACATAGGAAGTTTGGGGATGGAGCAGAGTACCCGGGGACACTAGAAGCAGAGCAGCATGAATACACCCACTCCCCAGTTTACATCCTGGCTCATTATTTTGAACCCATGAAAAGGGCTGAATCCTGTCTAGATTGCTTGTTGATTGGATAAAAACAGTTTTTGTAGTATAAATGCTGGACTTGTGAGGCTGAAACAGCAATTACATCCTAACAGCTGATGTTAAGGTCCAGAACTATTGGTGGCCCATGATCACATAGTATTTAGGAAGATGAACACCTGAGCATGATGAGTTTTTCTTTGGGATGCCCATTTGATAGTCCCTTGTCTTAAGGGAAGCTCAATGGATTGATGTGAAAGAGGATGAGTTTCATACCCAACAATACATAGACATAGACATTTTCAGTCTCCCTTTTGTAATTGTGTTCTGTCACTTATTGATAGTGTCACATTGTTGTGGAACAGTATGTGTATGTATGAATTTGACAAACCTAAAGCTTTAATATAATGAAAAGGATATGTCAATATGAAGGGACAAAAGAAGGTCCTACAGATCTTTCTTTTAACTGTCCTAACCTAGGTTCATTTGGCAAGAAATGTTGCAACACATATTTATGAACATAGGAATCTGCCTTTTACTGAATTGGTCCATCCAGCTCATTATTGTCTACTCTGACTGGCAGTGGCTGTCCAGGATTCCAGACTGGATACATTCACAGTCCTACCTGGAAATGCCGGGGATTGAACCCAGGACCTTCTGCCTGCAAAGCAGATGGTCTACCACTGAGCTGCACCCCTTTCCTGGTGGACTTCTTTATGACACGCTCTGTATATGTAATATATAACAATATGAAATTGGGAACATCTGAAGCCCTCTTAGTGTTAATTAAAGTTTTGGCATCAGGATATGCTAAAGCTTTACAGCATTAATTCTTTTAAGTTAACTCTTGGAAGCACTTCAAAACAATTATGCAAGAACTATCACAAGTACTTCTCTTATCTTATCTCAATAGCCATTTTATCCTGTAAATGATTTAAGCCTACTCTACTGCATTAATTGTTTGAAAGAGATGGAAGGGGATGCTGTTAGTTCTTTGTACTGCAAGTTCTTTTAGTTGCTCAAGTTGGTTTAAAAGTTTTGCTTATTGAGAAGGAGGCATTAATGTGTCATAAGCTCTCAAATGAATCATGACCTAAGTTTGTTGGCTAGTCCAGTCTGCATGTTCTGGTGGGAGAAGAGATAAAATATCCATGGTGTATAGAGGTTTAGTTCAAGTTGAAAGGTTATATGCAATTCATTGCAAAGTGTAAGTTCCATGCTGTTGTTATTAATCTCAGGATCTATTATTAGAGGTACATTTCACTCTTACACCTGAAAAATTATTTACCTTTTAAAGATACAAATCCACATTATATGAAGCCAGACCTTTGGTCCATCTAGCTCAGTATTTTCTATACCGACTGACATCAGTTCCCAGGGATTTCTGATAGAAATCTTTCCCCAGCCGTAACTGGAAATTTCAGGGATTGAACCTGAGACCTTGTCCTGACTGTGTCAAAGGACTCAGTCACAGACATTTCTGTGTTTTTTTCTCTTTTTATTAAAGCTATAGATACATCAAAAGCAGTGCACCTCATTAACCTAACTAAGCATGCTAGGAACTTTGGCCCTAAACTAACACTGACTAAGCATGCACTAAGATGTTGACTCAGCAACTGGGTTCTCCTCAAGTCAGCTTATGTAGGCTTTGATCACGCGTGCACACAAAGGCTTCTCCTTAGCTCCGACTGTTGAACTTCCCACCCCTGGTGCCTCTAAGTACAGGGTGAAGGTGGTTTGATCTCCAGCTCCCCCTCTGATGGAGAGGGGCTTCTAACAGTTAATTTGGGTGTGGGAAACTGGGCAGCACTAGGTGGGGAAATGTCTGACGTGCCTGGCTGTGTCTCAGAGGCAGGCAGCAGGGGTGTGTCCCACTGGAGAGTATCCAGTGAGCTAGGTGGTGATTCTGCAGGGAAGTCGGGAGCGGGGGGAACTGTACCATCTGAGATGGGTTGGGGCATCCTGTGAGTTCACCCTGTTATCATCCCCCACCCCAGGCTCCCAGTTCAAGTCCTCATTTTCTGACTCACCTTCAACCAACCCCCTACCATCTGCCTGGCTCATGACACACCTCCTGCATGCAAAACATGTGCTGTACCACTGAGTTATGGCTCTTGTTATCATGAGTTACTGGGAAGACCCTTCTTTTTGCTCCTGTGTGAGTTGCTATTTTGTGTGCTTTCTGATTGAAAGGAGGGAAGCACAAAGCAAGACTCTTGCAGAGATGCAACTCAGGGCTGCTCCTGCATATTCAGTGACAGAATACATAACCTAGAAGCAACTAAAGGAACTTGAAGTACACCTGATGGCGAGATTGGACAGAATTTATTATTTAATCCCCACCCCAAATGAGATAGGGAGACCAGGTCAGAGCAGCAAATCATTCAGAGGGATAGTGTTCAGCCTCTTCTGTGTGTTCATAGGAGGGTTTAATAAATTACTACTGCTACTGCTACTACTACTAGCCAGTAGTTCTCCTACAGGAAACTATTATGCCTTGTTTTATTATATATAGCTGCTGCTGGTGCAGTAGAATGGAGTTAGTGAAAAGGTTAATGGAGGTCACCCTTGTCAGCAGGGCCAGCCCCAGACATGCCAGGGCCCTTGGGCACCAGCTTGCCCTGGGCCCTGGCACGCATGTGCATACGCACACATACATGCGTGCGCGTGCGCAGACACGCTGGAGCCCTTGGGCAAAAGCCTGCCCCAGGCCCCAGCACTCCCCTTCCGCGACTTGCACACGGCGAGAGCTTCAGGGCTCCACCATTCCCTTCCTTAACTTACCTTGTTCTGCGGTTGCACATGCAGCGGTACCCTAAGAAAGGTGGTGGCTGAGGTTTTCCTAAGGGGCTGAAGCCTCTGCCACCACCTTGGTTCATGGCAGGGATGCAAGCGCACAGCACACATGCGTGCCATCAGCCAAAATGGCGGCAGAGGCTTCAGCCCCTTAACAAAACCTCAGCCACCATCTTTCTTAAGGGCACCACTGCGTGCGCAACCGCAGAACAAGGTAAGTTAAGGAAGGGAATGGCGGAGCCCCGAAGCTCTCACCCTGTGAATCATGGAAGGGGAGCAGAGCGGGCCCCCAGGGGCTCCTGTAGCCTCAGGGGCCCTTGGGCCAGTGGCCCACCTGGCCGCCCCTTGGAACTGGCCCTGCTTGTCAGAGGCCAACAGACTCTCTTGTTTGTCATTGAAGAATGCAGGAGATTCATGAATCAAAAGGTAATCAAATGTTACATTTATTGTATTTTGTCTTTCTGATCTCTTCATATCTGCTTTGTTTTGATATTGTTTCAGGGCTTGCAAGATGAAATTGAGACGTATTGCCATCAGTTTCATTCTGTGGAAAAAAAGTTACAACACAGAGATCTGGAGACACAGGAACAGGTATAATTTTCTTGCTTGATAGATTTATGCCCTTGGGCAGAGTGACCGTACCTATACTGGAAAACAATCTCTTGCTTTAAGACACAACCACATTTTTGTTGAATTTTCAGTGTGCTTTATATTTGTTTTTGTTGATAAAAAAAGAATTAAACTGTGTGGACCCTAGGGACAAGTTTTTATCCAGTCTTGTCTCTTTCAACCCATTATTTCAGCTATTTTAAGTTGTCATATGATCCATATTTATTTGTAAATGGCAAAACTGTTTGCAATATATGTTTTTAGGTATTTATTCAGATGGGCAATTTTAACAACTTTCAGAAAAACTATACATGCTAAATAAAAAAATTAAGTGTAGATAAAATAATATTTGCTGTATAACATGCCCTTGGCTTTTTATTTTGTATATTAAGGCTATAATCCAATACATGTGTACTCAGAAGGAAGTTCCATTGGGTTCAGTAGGACTTACTCCCAGGTAAGTGTGTACTGGATTGCAGCCTAAGTGATTCTTAAAATGAATCGTGCAATATTCAAGTATAATATTAAACCATGGTTTAGCATTACAAGAATGAGCAGGTAAAAGGCCCAGGCTCACATGTTCCTTCCCCTTCTTCACACATGGGGGAAAGAAGTTTAAAGCTTCTGACTGCAGTTTTGAATAAACCAATTTTTTAAAAGTTGAATATGGAAAAATTAGTTCTTTTAAACTATGGGATTAAATCATGATTTGAACAAACCACATTTTCCTGTATTCAGACATAATACATAATGTGGTTTGTTAAAAAAAGCAAACAGAAGCTTTAAGCTCCTTTCACACTTGAAGGAGGGGGAAATGGAGGGGGAACTTGCAAGCATAAGCATCATAATTGCCCATTGTCATAATGATCATTAAAGATGCTAAAATAATAGCAGTATGTCCGACCTAGGAATTCTGAAGGTAAGTATTGGAACACTATTTTCTTCCACATATCCTACTCCTGTTAAAGTGACTTCCTGTAGATTTTCCAGTGGTTCATAGCCGAAAAGCAAAACATTTCTTTAAAAGTTTATTTACAGATAAGAAAAGGGGCATATGAAATATTATCCTTATATTTAAGACTGCAGCTGTACTATGCATCCTTACCAGGGAATAAGATCAATTGAACTTAATGTAATGTAATGTAATGTTTTATTTCTAAGCCGCCTTTCGGCCAAATAGGCCCCCAAGGCAGCTTACACACAAATAAAAATACAAAATATAAATAAAAACAATACAATTTACAAAAAAAAATAAAAATCAAACTAACAAAGTCCTAACATCTCTAAAAAAACAGAAGCAGCAAACCAAAAGCATTCATCTTCCTGGTAAAGGGCAGTCCCCAGAAAAATGTCACTAAGAGCAGGGGTGGGGGGCAAGGCAGGTGGAAAAGCATGCCCCTTGATGGTCCCAGCACAGTCTCATCCCTGCAGCAGCATGTCTCAGCCTGCAGCTCTTCCTGATAAGGCCCAGGCAGAGGGGTGGGGCAAGACAGGTAGAAATGCTTGCCCCTTGATGGTCCCAGCACAGTCTCATCCCTGCAGCAGCACGACTCAGCCTGCAGCTCCTCCTGATAAGGCCCAGGCAGAGGGGTGGGGCAAAGCTTGCCCCTTAGTTCTGAGTAGTCTTGTAGAACTGGGCTGCACAAAAAATACTGCAGTGTACAAGAGAAGAAATAAATACTTATGCTTAGAGTCATGATATTTAGCCATAGGTCCTTGCTTTTTATACTTTCTGAAGGAGTGGTTCATTGTTCGATTAAATTATCCAACTTCCTGATCCCATATTTTCATGTCTAACATTCATACTTTCTGTTGCCGTTGTGTCACTATTTCTTAACCTAACCTATCTCAGTGCATTAACATGATAATTATATGAGGGGTTGGGATAATGTTGTATCTTGAGCTCCTTGGAGAAAGAACTGGATAAAATGTAATACATAATAAATACTAAGTGTCCTTTAATAGCAGCCAGGGAGTGTGCTAAGAGCTTTTCATTTCTATGCAGTCTATCCATTTGCCAGTTCTAATCACCTTTCTGATCTTTATCTTACAAGTTTCTGCTATTTAGAACTCGTAATTCCTTTTGCCATTCTTAGTTACCCATAAAGGTTCACACCTTTTTATACCAAAAGGGAGCTGAGGAGTGGTGGTGATGATAAAGTTACGTGCATGTACCAGAAACAAGCAGTTGCTATGGTGCATTCTCATGGATTGAGCCCAGCTACCTCCATATGATTAGTGTTTCTGTGGGTTTTACAATGGTTGACTATGGAGAGTACTGATTGGCTGCCATCAACTATCCCATTAACCCTTCCTTGGAGCAGTTTTACAATGTTCTCCAAAAGAATTGAATTGCATGGGATACTCATAAAACCATTGTGTTTACTCCAACTCTATTAACATCCATAGATCTACTCTGAGTATGACTAACACTGGATACAACCCATTTTCTCCATCCTGGAGGGAAATAAATACATTGGTCAACAGCTCAGTGAGAGAACTTCCAGCACATGGTTACTATTGTTTCCTGTTTACATCTTAATGCTACCTAAACAGTCAATAAATCAGTATGTGTAAATATGTAGTGTTCAGTTCTCCTTAGTTCCATGCCAGAAGAAGAAATATGAAAACAGTGATATTGAAATTAATTTTGGAAGAGATGCTCTTCTGTTAGGTAGTTTCTGCCTCCCCACTTCAATTTCTAACTGCTGATTCACATGTGCATATACATCACTGGAGAGTTCATTTGATGTCTTATCAATTGATGATGCACAGCTAAAGACTGGATTATACATGCAGCAGAATGATATTGGAATAAGGTAGTAGAGTTCTGATTTGGTAGAATAGACTGTACTACCTGACTGGCTACAAAACACACAGATCCAAGAGAAGACAATAAAAGTAGCCGTTTCCAGAACAACCGATTAAGCAGCCATGATCATCCAGGCACACCCTTGGAACTTTTTTCCTAGGGATACCTAATATTATTGTCTTGATACCACATTTTATAACGGTTCAAAATTTGCCTTGGCACAATTACAAAAGGCAGCTTCCTGGGCATTTACAATTCTGCTTTGAGAGAAAAAGTGCAGGTTTAAACGGCTGCTGTTTTTCATTAAAAGGAAAAAGTCTTGTGTTTTGATTCTACAACAACAACAAACAAATGAATGAGACATGAAAAAAAATTGTGTTTTTAATTAAAAACACAAGACTGTTTCTTATTATTTCTTTTTGGGTGGTATCTTAGTTGTTCACGTTTGTCTTGTTTTTAGATGAGACATCTCTTTAACTTTGTGCTCATGTCTAACAAGTTCACTAGAGGGCAAACTTCACATTACGATGCAGCCATGTGTAACGAAGGCCCAGCAGCCTTTTAGGTCCAAACATTGGTGTGGTTAAAAGCAATGGTGGGGGAGAGGAAAGTCCAGAGGAAAATAAACTGGATGGGAAATGGTTAAGGACTTGCTTCTCTCCAGTCCCTTCTGTGATGTAAATTGCCCCCTGCTGGAGATACCTGGCAAGGGAGAAAAAGTTCATTACACAGATCTGGCTATAGTTTAATGTGTCATTTCTCCTTTAGATTGCAGTTTTGCTAGGTCTTCATCTTAACTGCATACAAAATATTAGCTTTCACCATTGTGCGTGTGAGAAATATTTTAAAACTTTTGCAAATTTAGAAAAGTATCCTTTTTTAAAAAAAGTCGATATTGCTAAACAAAACTAACAAACCTAAATGTGACTTCTCAAATGAAGAAAAGAAAGTGCACAATTTTTCTGATTGTGTTCTACTCTATTTCTGATGTGTCATAATATCTCCTTTGCTTTTCTGATCTCACTGAGCCACTGGCTAATACAGAAAAATTAAGTAATTTGTGCTAGGACGATGTGGAACACTGATGGCAGCCACCTATATGACATTTTCTCCTGGAATGGTTTTGCTGAAAAGCAGTCTTCCCCAGGCTGGTACGCTCCAAATGTTTTGAACTACAACTCCCATCATCCCTGAACATTGACCGTGCTGTCTGGGGCTGATGAGAGTTGCAGTCCCAAACATCTTGAGGGCACCAGTTTGGAGAAGGCATCACTTTGGTTTTAATTAACTTCAACAAATGTTTAAAGCTAATTGTCCACTAAAGAGCAACTTCTCCATTCTTAGAAAGTCTGTTCAACATTATGAACACAAGTTGCTCTTTTTAAAGCCATAGCGTTACATCGCTCTGGTAATCGTGACATTCTTGCTTTATATGCATTGAGTCTTTTTTTACACAAAAAGGTCAAACATTAACAGTAAAATAAAATAAAATAATAGTCAAGGTACAAAAATATAGACTGCATACATTTTCCATTGTATGATAGTAACGTCTTATGTATAACATGTTTTCTAAAAATTATCTGTTCATCCTGTCTTTCTAGAGTTCACCATGTGCCTATGATGTCCTTGTCATCAGGTCTTGTGTCCATCTTATAAATCCATGCTATTGGTTGGCAAAATCTTCTCTTTTTACATTTTTCATGGCTACAATTTGTTTAGTTAGCTTTTCAAAGAGTGCTACATACCAAACCATAGTGTGGCATTTATTAAGGCTGTCCCCCTCCTTGGATTTTGTTTTCTTTTTTTGTTTGTTTTGCAATTATCAAGTGAGCTGCTGCAAGAAGGAAGGGCAACATTTCTTTGTATGGTATTGTTGCCATCATATATATTTAATAAAGCCAATGTTGGTTGTTCAGTCTTAATTCCACTTCTGAGTTTTAAATGAGATTATTGGCTGAAACATGCAAGAGTCAACCCAGCAAGTCTCTCCATAAAGTTCCATGAGTAGCTGGGGCTGAAGATCTGTTTGGTTCAGCTCTGGCCCATGACATGAACCCACACCATTGTCCATAAAAGTCATCCTCCACGTTTTCTTGTCTTCATGCTTTTATTTACTTTGACAGCTTTTCTAGTAAAGCATATTGGCATATTAAGTCAAACCATTCTTGGATTATGCTTCCATCTTCTAATTTCCAATTTCTTGTGATTATCTGTCTAGCAGCTGCCAAGAGGAAAGATATTTGTAGGGAATGTCACTGTTTTGTCCATACAAGAGTTTTTAGCAGGCTTAAGAAACTTGCAGTGCAGACCTCATCTGGAATGTCTGTCACAATGTGATGTCCTTGGCCTTTTGTTTTGATCTGGTGGAAGGTAGAGAAGTTGGGCAGAAAGAACATAGCAAGTGGCCTTATAGCAAGCACCCATTGGTCTTTCTAGGTCACAGTAGTATATTCTGACTTGCAGAGACTCTTCACGATTTCAGACAGGAGTCTTTCCCAGCCCTACCTAGAGATGTAATGAATTGAACGTGAGAGCTTCTGCATGCAGCATATGCTGCACCAATGAGCTACAGCCCATCCCCACAAGGGTTTAAACCTGGGGACCCACAGTTCATCCTTATTTCCAAGTCTTAGCAGTCAGTATAATTGCCACAAAACCAAGAGCTGATCCAGACACAACAATACACTTCTCAACCTTAGGCTCAGCCGTGGAGTGACTCCAGGCTAAGATTACAAAAGCTTCTAGACATTTGACCCTGCACTGCTCCACACACACACACAGATTAAGCACAGAATGAAACTGCTGGTTTATTGTCTCTTAAATTAACTATAGTAGATACACGGAAGTACCCAGAAGAATAGATAAAGAAACCTCCAGTGAGGCTATTCTGTTGAGGGAAAAAACACTTACATTCCAAACCAAGTGAAATGATGGGAAACAAACAATCCACATGTCTTGAATTGAAATTAGGTGAAACTAGAAAACGAGGTAGATTTCCATGGAGATACAACTTTTGACAGACAGTCAAACAGGAATCTCAGCCTGAATGTACCAAATTGCTACAATCTCCTTCTATAGCTCCTTCTTTAGATCTCTGAAGACATTTCATCTAGAACAAGACCCCAAATAAAACAAGAGAGAATTAGCCCCAAACAGAAAAATCAAATACATATAATTCATGGATTTTATTGAGGATAAATTCCAGTATCATTTTCACATTATTTAATATTCTTTTAGAAATAAATTAAAGCCCAAGAAAAGGGAGACATACATAGGTTTTCTAGAAATCGAGTGAAGTCCATTTTAAAAATAGCTATTCTATTTCATTCCAAAGTGCAAAATGAAAACAGAAGTGATAATTGCAAGATAATTATGATTCAATGGCACATTGAGTTAGCCAGTTGAATGTTTATTCTTCCATCTTGCTCACGTTCATTTTTTATGACCGTTGGATATTTACAGTGTTTGGCCTAACTTTTTTTGTATCTATGTCAGTTATATAAATGTGTTCTCAGACAACTACGATGTATCATTTGAAAATGTTGGTTGCTAATCATAGAAAACATTTGCCACACATTCTTCTTAAACCTAAAGGAAACTTGATTGGCTGCAGGTTATGGATACAATAAGTCAAATCATCAGGACTAATGTTATAACGGATCCTCTTTCTGCCTATTTAGATAACAGATATCAAATTTCAGTAAGAAATCCTATCTTGAACTTATTGGTCACTCTCAAGATTGTTTTTGTTAGACACTGGAAAATTCAAATTTTATCATCAGTAAAAGAACAGCTGAGTAAAACTTTAGAGATTGCTGAAATTAAATGGACTGAAGGATAAAGGGGGAGGTTTACAACTGTACTTAATACATAGTGTTATGAGTTTGGGGGGGTTGGAATGGATGATCCCTGGTCCCCTTTCCAGCCTCTGATTTGGAATCCTGTGCCCTGGGGCTGGCTCTGCTAGCCAGATGAATCTCCTTTGTTAATCAAATAGAGTGGCCAGGTAAGATAATGGGCTCTATCAGTTGCCCAGCAATGGAGATTGGGCCAGGAAGACCCCTTTTGTCATTTAAACTCTGCAGGAGAGCCTCCCGCCCCACTCCTGGCAGCTAGCAGAAGTTGTGCTTGTAGTTTTAGTGTGTCTAGAGGATTGCTGGGAACTGGAAGGCAGAGAGAGACTGGCTGTCTGCACCATGGCCTTTCAGGTGCCTCCTGCAACCCAGATGGAAAAGCTGGGTATTGGACTGCTGATGCATTGAACCCCTCCATCCTTGAGCTCAGGTTGGAATACGTGTAAATAAACAAACCATATTTCATAAAGACACCGCAGTCTCCGCTGACCTTCTTTCCCAAAGGAAACCAAACCCTGGAGAAGCGCAGGGACCCCTGAAATCTCATCGCTTGGAGATTGGGGGAGGCGCACAACAGTATTAATACTGTACGTATTAATAAAAAATAAAGGAATGTTTTGCCAGATTAGGTTGGAAGACATTCTGTAGAGAGGATGACACCTCCTTCTGGATGTGATAGGCAGAGTCTTTAGAACCTTTTGCCTCCTCTTCCATGGGGAGGAGTCATCCTGCCTTGACTGGAGTAGTAGGGTCTTTTCTCTTGGGAAGAAAATTCCTAGTTTCTGAGCCTTAATCTTTTGTAATTTTTTTCACTTCTATTGTTATTTCTCCTCTTCTTTGTTGACTGTGGTTGTTTGTTGCAGGGGGTGCTCACCCTTGATTGTAACCCATTCTTTCCCTCGTTTTCCCCATTGAAAAACAAAAGTTTGCTTTCCTGGTTCCCTCTCTCTACAAGGACCATATAGCAGCGGCGGGGGATTGCATTTGTTGACGGTTCCCGCAGCTAACATCCAGTGGGACTGCTGGTCATGAGTGGGCACAGCATGCTTTCCCCCTTCTCTACGTCTCACATAGGCTTGCTAGCTGGGGCTTGGTGGGTCCCGCAATCATTATCGAGCGGGTCTACCATTTTTGTTTAGGCACAAAGCACTGCTTAGGCCCAGATGACCATGTGCTCCAAGGTTAGACTCGGAGGAGCTTGGCAGATCCCACCATCTACATTGACCAGGACCACCTTTTTTGGCTTGGATGCATGCACATGTGTGGACATGCCATTTCTTCTGGCCCGTTTGGTCTACTGCAAGGCGAGATCCTCAACATTCTGCTAGGAGCAGGATTGCCTAAAATATTTTTTCCCTGTCAGCACACTCTCTAGCTGTGCATTCTCAATGCAAGACAGGAGCTTAGAGGCACTGCAGAGTCGTCAGCCATTGTCAGTGGGCACATATTTTGATAACTGGTTTTCCCGCATTTTTTAAAGTCCCCTCTGGGAGGGGTGTTAAAGGAGAAAGAGAAAGAAATTGCCTAAATTATGGCCTCTTTACTGCCTCAGCAGTCTCTTGCCCTTCTACATCTTGGGGGGAGATGGCTTGGGTTCAGATGAGGCAGCTCCACAGAATTTTGGGCGCCAGAGACATGCTGTGTCACCATCTCCCAGCATTACCAGCATGGGGGTGAGCGGCCTGTTTTCCTCTGAAACCACAAGGGTTTTTCCTAGCAAGGGAGAATTTCCAAAGTTTCTCTACTGGATCAAGTCCTTCATTTCAGAGGAGATACATAATTCTTTAAGCCCTTCTGCAGAAGAGGGAAAGTACTCCTCTAGAGGGTGTCATAAGAAAAGCGCAAAACATGAACATCACTTCAAAGAGAATCATAGATCTAAAAGGTGGGGGAGGGGGAAACACCACAGATCCAGTAGCACAGACAGTTTTGGAGATTTTCCTCACCCCAGGTCTTTCTCTAGTCGGTCCCTCTCCCCTTCAAATGGGGAATTAGCTGCCAAAAGGGCTAGAATGGTGTCCCTGCACCAACCTAGCCAGGGTATAGCTGAGGTTCAAGTGTCTTTGCCATTGGTTGCTATACATAGCCCAGGGCCAATAGCACAGGAGGCACTGCAGGTACTTCCATCACCTGTCAGGCTTGAATGTCAGCCAGATCAAGGCTTTCCTCAGACCCCAGTCTCAGCCAGTGGTACCTCTCACATGCCAGGGGAAGGGGCTACTGCTTCAGTTGAACAGAGGGAGCTCTCTGATCTGGACTCTCCCTCAACTAAATCAACCAATGTCTTCAAGGAAATCAAAGATGTCCTTAAGAAGATTGGTCTTCCCTCAGCAGTGGCAGCTGATGCATCCTTTGATGCTTTACAGTATGGGGCACATTCTATGGCTTGCACCACAGTGGCACGCCAGAATATTTGGTTGAGACAGTGGGAGGTGGATGCATCCTCCCAGGTCCACCTCGTGAGTCTACCCTTTTTGGGGTCCAAACTCTTTGGGGAGTCACATGAAACTCACCTTAATGAAACAAAGGACAAAAAGAAGCCACTACCACTGGCTAAAAAAGAGAAAAGGAAGGAAAAAGAAAGCCATTTTTTTTGCCCATCCGAGCAATTCTTCAGACGCAGAGAATTTTCACCCTACAGGCTCGGTGGGGGGAACAGTCCAGAGGAGGCGCTCACCAGCTCCCTAGGAATCCCCAAACCAACTTCTCCTCAGGCAAGTTCCAGAGGGGTGGAAAGAAGCCAAATTTAGCATGACTATCATCTGGTATGGGAACAGATCCCGGTAGGGGCCAGACTTCACTTTGCACATCAGTGGAGGAGTATCACCTCGGACAGGTGGGTCTTGGAAACGGTGTCATAGAGATACACCTTAGAATTCGAACGGCTTTCACATGATCTGTTTGTTCCAACTCCTCAATCGCAGAGGCCAGGAAAACACCAGGATTTTCAGCAGGCCATTCAGCACCTTTTGGAGATAAGAGCCATAGAACCGGTTCCAGCCTCAATGCAGAGATCACAGGTCTATTCAATCTTTTTCTTTGTGCCCCCCCAAAAGGCAACACTTGGGCCATCTTAGACCTCAAATGGCTCAACAGATAGGTCATGAGAAAATGCTTCAAAATGGAGACCTTGGGATCCATTGTTGCGGCACTGAGGAAAGGGGACTGGATGACCTCGATAGATTTCTCAGAGGCATATCCCCACATTCCCATCAGGCAGGCCCACAGAAGGTTTCTTTGATTCAGTTATGACAGCAGGCACTACCAGTACCAGGCGTTACCCTTTGGTCTTGGTGCCAAGGGTCTTCACCAAGGTACTGGTGGCAATTGTGGCTTATCTCCATTCCAGAGACATTCGAATAAACCCTTATCCGGACGACATTCTGGTCTGTGCTCCCTCGGAGGACAACTGCACAGAAGACACAAGGGTCACCCTGAATTGTCTTCAGGACCTAGGTTTCGTCATGAATCAACAGAAGAGCTTACTGTGTTGTTCTCAGATGATCACACATCTAGGGGTTCTACTGGACATGACCCAGTTTCAGATATATCTCACCTCAGAGAGTGTCTCATCCATGAAGACAACGCTGTCACAGGTTCAGACCAGGTGAATCTGATGGTCTTAGCCCAAATGGAGAGCTTGATGTTGTCCTCATATGATCTAATCTGGTGGGCAGAGTTTCACTCAAGGGCTCTACAACATTTCCTACTACCTTACCAGGTGCTCATAGCCCGGCAAAAAGTGTTGGTGCTGGAGATTCCCTTCTCTCTGAAGAAGGATCTCAGGTGGTGGATGGCACTGCAATGCCTCTCTGCAGTGTCTGACCTGGATGAACTGTGTCGTCTGACCTGGATGAACAGATGCCAGCTTCATAGGTTGGGGAGCCCACATGGGGACCCAGATGGTCCAAGGCATGTGGTCTGCGAGGGAAACGAAGATACACATCAGTGTTTTGGAGTTGCAGTCCATCCATCTGGCATTGTGTGCCTTCTGTCTGAAGATCTTGGGGACACATATCCTCATCAGAACAGACAACACCTCAGCAAAACCTTATATCAACAAGCAGAGCAGCACTAGTTCCAAGAGACTGATAGCAGACGCACAATGTCTTTTCAGGTGGGCAGAGAAGAACATAGCATTGATCAAAGCAGAACACCTTGCGGGACACGCCTCTGTGGCAGGGCAGGCAAAATGAACATAAGGACATTTAACATGTAACAGCGAGCCTGTTTCAAACTGAAAAAAAAATTGGATCTGGTCATAACAACATGAGAAGAGCCCTGTTGGATTAGACCAATGACACATCTAGTCCAGCATCCTGTCCTCACAGGGGCCAACCAGATGCCTATGGAAAGCACTCAAGCAGGACGTGGCTGCAACAGCACTCTCTCCATTTGTGCTCCCCAAGCACGTACTGGTATTCAGAGGGATACCACTTCAGATATTGGAGGTAGTATAGAGCCTTGATGACTAGTAGCTATTATTAACCTTATCCTCCATAAATTTGTCTAACCCCCTTTTAAAGCCATCCAGGTTGGTGGTCATTACATCTAGTTGTAGCGCGTTCCATAGTTTGTGATATGTGAAGAAGTAATTTTGTCTGTCCTAAATGTTCTAACATTCAGCTCCACTGGATGACTCCAGGTCCTAGTATTATGAGAGAGGGAGAAAAACACACCATGCATAATTTTATACACCTCTATCATGTACTCAAATGATGTTACTCTTCCTCATTGGGGAGTTGTTTCAGGCCCATTAGAAGGTTGGTTGTGCTTTTCTGCACCTTTTCCAGCTCTACAATATCATTTTTGGCAACCAGAACAGGAGTGGCAACTAGAACACAGTATTCCTAGTGCAGTCATACCAAAGATTTGTATAACATATTAGATGTTCATAGATATTTGTGCTGAATCATAACAATGAATGATCAAAGTCAAAACATAAGTCATTACATTGCAATTTGTTGGAGAAGCCCTTTCCCTTTTTATGTATTACTTATTTCAGTATGAATTGCTTCCCGTGAGGCATCCCAAAGTGAAACTCTCTCTCTCTCTCCCTCTCTCTCTCTCTCTCTCCCTCTCTCTCTCTCTCTCTCTCTCTCTCTCTCTCTCTCTCTCTCTCTCTCTCTCTCTCTCTCTCTCTCTCTCTCTCTCTCTCTCTGTGTGTGTGTGTGTGTGTGTGTGTATGGTTACATGTATAAAAACAGATAACCAATTCCATATATGTATATAAAAGCTGTTTAAAAACAACAATAGCACATTAATAAATCAATTCAAATCCAGTACAGATGCCAGCTAGGATAAAGATCTCCATTTAGAAAATCTGTTGAAAGAGAAATGTCTTTAGCAGACATCAAAAAGACAATAAAGAAGGCACCTGTCTGATATATCATGGAATTCCAAAGGATAGATGCTGCACAATAGACCCAATTCTGACATCAGGCAGAATGGACCTTCCGATATGATGGTATCTGCAGGATGTCTGCCCTGGCTCCTACCCAAAAACGACAACAGAAGCACTTTTTTGTAAAAAAACAAGTGAGTGTTTATTATTGCAGACTAACAGCACCAGCTCAGCATCAGGGAAAGTGTGAAATATAGTCCAGGTGCCCTTACAAGGCAAAGAGGTAGCAACAATAAGTCAATTCAGAATCAACGCCAAGGCTCTGATGTCCAAGATCAGTAACAAGGATTTCAAGACTTCACGGAAGCTGTGAATTTGTTCCATTGAGCTTCTCTACCTCCCCACCAAGCTTTTAAGCGGAGGTTGAGAATGCCCAGCTGCTCATGAGAACCCCTGTCTCTAGGAATTCCTGGCTGGAGGTGGGTGCTCCACCTAGAGAGATGAATCTCCTTTTTTTCCTATATATATACCGCTTCTCCCTAAGGGACATTGCCAGATCCCTCTCCTCATCCTTCAGCTGGGAAAAACTCCGGCTTCTTCGAGGAGAGCCTCCCCTCCCAGGCCTCTGCCCCGGGGGGCCTGCTCACCCTGCCCCCCTCCTCGCTGGAGCTGTTGGAAGCCAAGCCCAAAAGAGGACGCCGCTTCTGGCCTCCCAAATGGATGGCCATTTACACCTGCTCTTACGCCAGCTGCGGGAAGATCTACATCAAGAGCTCCCACTTGAAGCCGCACCTCTGGACCCACACAGGTGGGGCCGCCCACTGGGTTGCCCCATAGCCTTCCTGCATCCGCGGAAACCCCCTGCTTGGCATGCGGAGGTGCCCTGCCTCCATCTCCAACGTGGCAGTGCCCTGTTTGTTTCCGAGGTGGCTTCTTCCACCAAACATACCTGAAGTGAGGCTCCCAGCAGCCTAAGCTGGGGTTTTTTCTTGGCTACGATGGTTGAACTAGTAGGTTCTGAGTTTGGAGGACAGGAGGGGGGTAACAGAAAATCTATATTTGAGTGGTATTGTGTGTTGCAATTTTTATCGTATTTTATTTATTGTATTGGGTTTTGCTTGGTATGCTTTTGTACTGTTATCTTTATTCTGTATATGTTTTTGAGATATTTTTTTCTTTCTTGTAAGTTGCTTTGAGTTTCATTTTGGAAAAAGCGACTAATAAATAAAGCAAGCAAGCAAGCCAGCCTCTACAGTCTGACAGCCCCCTCTGGGCAAGGAAGTGGCAGCTTCTGGGACTGCCGCCTCATCAGTAGATTCGGGTGCATCTGGAGGCAGGGGGGTTATCAGTAGGGCTCTGTTTTGTTATCTGATCCCCCCTCCTCCCCTACAGAGTGCCTCCTGCTCCTGGTGTGAATTGCAAGTACTCAGAGGGGATCATGACAATGCCCTTTCCTGCAGAATGCAATGATTGGCTTGGTACATTGGGAGGAGACAGTCTTTTAGATAACCCTGGTCCAAAGCTGTATAGAGCTTTGTATGCAGTACTAGCACCTTGAACCTAGCCTGGTAGTTAACTGGCAGCCAGTGCAATTCTTAGTATATTTAACAAACAATCTATTGTAGGTGGAGGGAGGATATTGAGGCTAACAAAATTGTGGCTTGCTAACTGTATTTGTAGGAATACAGACTGATGTCACAACACTAAACTAATGTATATGACAGTATTGTGAAATATGAGAAATGAGGATGATGATCATCTGCTAAGGCCCTTTTCTAGTGTTTTTATTTAAGTGGAAAGATATCAAAGTATGTAGATTGCTAGAAGAATGCCTGAGAGGCCAACAGAGGTAAACGGCAGCTACAAAGAAGTTAACGTTGAAGCTTAACCTTGATAATCAGGCAGTCTCTGACAAGTACAAAGGTGAGCACACAGCTGCCGTGGCAAAGAACAGATAGTTAAAATGATTTGAGCAGCTGGAAATAGGAAGTGGAAAGGGAGATAGAAAAGGCATGTAAATAAAGTTGAAAGGCACTAAGTAAACTTTGTTAAAATGAAGAGAGTGAATTTTGGATAAGAATATTAAGCAATTGTGTCACAGTTCCAGCATTGATGAGACGTTCTGCAATTTCAGTTATTTATTTTTTCCCATTAGGAAAGGACACGTTGAAGATAGAGCTTTTCTTTTTACAGAGCACAATAAATCATCTTGGGGTGCCTGACACTACAGAAGCAACTGAAGGGTTTGTCTCCTTTCAGGGGACAGAATTGCTCGTAACAGTTTAGACCTGGGGCTGCCAGAGCTGGGCTATTCAGTAAAGAAAAAAAATAGAAAAATGATACAAAAATGGGCATTAGTAAATAAGAAGGATAGAGAGCAACCATTTCCTGACAGCTGTTGATCCACACTATTGTCTAGTTGTCTAATGAGGTAGTGCTGAATATCTCAGTCTATGGGTAAATCTCATAGAAAGCCTCGTGCATGTACTAACACAGGAGACAAATCTTCTGTTGTTGTTGTTGTTATGTGCCTCCAAGTCGATTACAACTTATGGTGATCCTATGAATCAGTGACTTTCAAGAGCATCTGTCATGAACCACCCTGTTCAGATCTTGTAAGTTCAGGTCTGTGGCTTCCTTTATGAAATCAATCCATCTCTTCTTTGGCCTTCCTCTTTTTCTACTTCCTTCTGTTTTTCCCAGCATTATTGTCTTTTCCAGTGAATCATGTCTTCTCATGATGTGTCCAAAGTATGATAACCTCAGTTTCATCATTTTAGCTTCTAGTGATAGTTCTGGTTTAATTTGTTCTAACACCCAATTATTTGTCTTTTTTGCAGTCCATGGTATGTGCAAAGCTCTTCTCCGACACCACATTTCCAATGAGTTGATTTTTCTCTTACCAGCTTTCTTCACTGTCCAACTTTCACATCCATACATAGAGATCAGGAATACCATAGTCTGAATGATCCTGACTTTAGTGTTCAGTGATATATCTTTGCATTTGAGGACCTTTTCTAGTTGTCTCACAGCTGCCCTCCCCAGTCCTAGCCTTCTTCTGATTTCTTGACTATTGTCTCCATTTTGGTTAATGATTGTGCCAAGGTATTGCTAATCCTTGACAAGTTCAATGTCCTCATTGTCAACTGTAAAGTTGCATAAATCTTCTGTTGCCATTACTTTAGTCTTTTTGACGTTCAGCTGTAGTCCTGCATTTCTGCTTTCCTCTTTAACTTTCATCAGCATTCGTTTCAAATCATTACTGGTTTCTGCTAGTAGTATGGTATCATCTGCATATCTTAAATTACTGATATTTCTCCCTCCAATTTTCACACCTCCTTCATCTTGGTCCAATCCTGCTTTCTGTATGATATGTTCTGTGTACAGATTAAATAAATAGAGTGATAAAATACACCCCTGTCTCACACCCTTTCCGATGGGGAACCAATCAGTTTCTCTATATTCTGTCCTTACAGTAGCCTCTTGTGCAGAGTATAGGTTGCGCATCAGGATATATATGGCAAGAGCCTTTGTTGTAGAATCTTGAGCATTACTTTACTTGCATGGGATATTAAGGCAATAGTTCAATAATTATTGCATTCCCTGGGATCCCCTTTCTTTGGAATTGGGATGTATATGGAACGCTTCCAGTCTGTGGGTCATTGTTTAGTCTTCCATATTTCTTGACAGATTTTTGTCAAAATTTGGACAGATTCAGTCTCAGTAGCTTGTACCAACTCTATTGGTATGCCATCTATTCCCGGTGGTTTGTTTCTTCCAAGTATTTTAAGAGCAGCTTTCACCTCGCATTCTAAAATTTCTGGTTCTTCATCATATGGTTCCTCCGTGAATGAATCTGTCATCCGGGCATCTCTTTTATAGAGTTCTTCAGTGTATTGCTTCCATCTTCCTTTTCTTTCATCTCGGTCAGTCAGTGTGTTCCCCTGTGGATTATTCAACATCCCTACTCTTGGTTTAAATTTCCCTTTCACTTCTCCAATCTTTTGGAACAGGGCTCTTGTTCTACCCTTTTTGTTGTCCTCTTCTATTTCTATACAGTAACTATTGTAATAGTTCTCTTTGTCCCTACGTACTAGTCGCTGTATTGTTGCATTTAGGGTTCTGACCGTGTTTCTATCTCCTTTGCTTTTGCTTTCCTTCTCTGTTTAACCATTTGAAGAGTTTCTTCAGTCATCCATTGAGGTCTTTCTCTCTTTTTAACTAGAGGTATTGTCTTTTTGCATTCTTCTCTGATAATGTCTCTGACTTCATTCCATAGTTCTTCTGGCTCTCTGTCAACTAAGTTGAAAGCCTCAAATCTGTTCCTTATTTGATCTTTATATGCTTCTGGGATGTTATTTAAATTGTATTTTGGCATTATGATTGCTTTGTTGGTCTTCTTGAGCTTTACTCTGATTTTCGATACGACCAGTTCATGATCTACCGCAGTCTGCTCCTGGTCTTGTTTTTGCAGAAAGTATGGAACTTCTCCATCTTCTGCTACCAATTATGTAATCAATTTGATTCCTATATTGACCATTTGGTGATGTCCACATGTACAGTTGTCTTTTCGGTTGTTCATAAAATGTGTTTGCAAGAAACAAATTATTGGCTTCACAGAATTCAATAAGTCTTTCTCCTGCTTCGTTTCTGTCTCCTAGGCCCCATTTCCCCACAATTCCTAATTCTTCTCTGTTCCCTACTTTTGCATTCCAATCCCCCATGATTATCAGCACATCTTGTTTTGGTGTGTGATCAATTTCTTCCTGTACTTCTGTGAAAAATCTCTCCAATTCCTCTTTTTCTGCGTTTGCCATCGGAGCATAGACTTGGATGATAGTTATGTTGATAGGTTTCCCATTTAATCTCATTGATATCACTTGCTCAGACCTTGCGTTGTAGCTCCTAATTGCTCTTGCTACAGCACTTCTCACTATTAAAGCAACCCGATTTCTTCTTAATTTCTCATTTCCTGCATAAAATATTTTGTAGTTGCCTGATTTAAAATGTCCCATTCCCGTCCATTTTAGTTCGCTCACACCAAGTATTGTAATGTTGATGCGTTCCATTTCTTGCTTGACAATTTCTAACTTTCCCTGATTCATGCTTCTCACATTCCATGTTCCTATTGTGTGCGTCGTACAACTCCGGACTCTCCTTTCGCATCTGTGCACATCAGCCTCTGGGCTTCCTGTCGGCTTTGACCCAGCTGCGTCATTAGTCACAGCGCTACTCGTACTTGTCCTTTGTTCTTCCCCAGTAGCTCAGTGAGTGCCTTCTGACCTGGGGGTCTCATCTTCCAGCACTATCTCGTGTTGCATTTTGGATACTCTGTTCATAGGGTTTTCGTGGTATGAGATATTCAGAGGTGGTTTACCATTGCCTTCCTCTGAGTTTGGATGCATCTTAGTCTGGTGTTTCAGCTTTGACCATTCCGCCTTGGGTGCCCCTGCTAGGAGTCTAGCCTCTTGGTCTAGACTCCTGATGGCATTGTTCTTAGCTTCTTCAACACTCTCAAACCCCCTCACCACGTTAAGGTGTGCATCCGAAGAGGAGGCTTATATTGTTACCAACAATATATCTATAGGGTTGATCAGCATGACAGCTGCCTGTGTAACAGTTAAGCTTGTTAAATGGAAATGGACTACCTTCAAGTCATTTCCGACTTATGGTCGAACCTATGAGCCACCCCCCCAAAAAAATGGAAATGCAAGAAACAGAATATGTACCAAGAAAAAACAAGGATCTTTCCCCCTACATTAATAGCGTAAACGCTGCAATTCAGGCTGCAAATGCCAAGCTAGCACCAACAGCTCCTGGTAATAATCATTATTTTGTATTTTTGTTTTTTAAAGTAAGTATCTGCAGCCTACCCATAGTTTGCACAGCACACTTCAGCCAAAGCAGCAGTAGAGAATCTAGCATCTTAGGAAAGACCAAAATATTATGTACCAAAGTAAACAGCGGAAACTGTTATTAATGTACTAACCTGTTACTGAAGTGAATATGTATCTAAATAACCAAATTTATTGCATAAAATGTCGGAGCTGTATAAGAGTTTTCTCCTTTTTTCTCTTTTTTTTTGTAGTGGGATGGGAAGGAAGCCAGGATTAGGATTCTGTGGTGCTGGCAACTGGTTGGGCATAATTTACCCTCCAACTGGCCACTTTTTCAAATTATGCTTTGATCCTAAAACATTTTACTGGGCTTTGTTTCAATCCTGTTTTAATTCGGCCAGAAAAGAGTGTATGACTTTTATTGGTTACATTTCTGAGCCATCATTTCACTCTCAAGTTTATTGCTAGTTACTTCTATAATGAAACCTCAGTTCCCCATACTAATACCAGGTGACCAGCAAAGAATTTTCTATGCTGTCTGCTTATTTTGCCATGATTTCACCACTTGACCTTGTGTTAGTAATGTATCTTGAATTAGAATAATAGTGATTAACAAGTGATTGTAGTACTTGATTTTTTTTTCCTATGGATTTCAGTAAATATTTACAGTGGAAGCTCATTGTAATGCAGGGGCCAGGGGATTAAGGATGCAGTCACGTTATGGGAGTTCTGTGCTATAACAAAAAACATGGTACTGTATACAATATTGTACTTGGGGAGATTATCATACCTGTGATATATCCAAATCCACAGTACAAGTTATAAGGAGCTTCCACTGTATGTGATTCTTTAAATTTACTGTACGCCTATTTTAAATTCTCTACAACTATGAGATTTTAGATGAAATTGTTAGACTTTGTATTTCTACCCTCTCAGAAGCATTGAATAACAGGATATGATGAAACCTAATTGATATCTTGTCCCTTTCAAAGAAGGGGATTAATAACATGAGTATACAAGCAATTTCTCATTTCTGTTTTATTCTAGAAAGTTGCAAACCATTTAGGGCCTGATCCAGTTCATTTTTAACCAAAATACTTTGCACTCAGCACAAGATCTGATCTTTGAGTTGCTGAACAATATTAAGTTGTAAATAATTATGCAGAAGGTATCCAGACTTGCAAAGATAAAACTAAGTACATGGAAAAATTCTAGCCAGTAGTATTTTCATTCAAACTGATTTACAAATTCAGCTGTTGGAAAAGTGAATCAATAAACAGAAGTTGCTATAATAGTAGGATCCTGATAAATCAGAAATCCAGAATAAGATAAAACAAAGGCAGGGGAGTATTTCTGGGAATGATGCTCCATATGTAGAAGTATCTGGGAGAAAATGAGTTTTGTGTGTGAGAGACATTAGGAATAATGTCTGGCCCTGGATAATAATACTGAAAAAGAACTGGATCAAGTTCTACTCCAGGAATGGGGAATCTGTGGCCCTCCAGATATTGTTGGACTCCCAACTCCCATCAGCTCCACCTAGTATGGCTAATGGTCAGAGGTGATGAAACATCTGGAGGACCACAGGTTTCCTGTCCCTGATTTATCCCATCCTGCACAAGAGTTCCTTGATAGATGGGGATCCATATTTGGAGTCTGTAGACTTCTTTCTTCCCTCTTACTGTCCCCCAACCAGACACTCAATGCACTGGCCACTGGGGATGTAGTTGTCCAGGGTCTTGGGGTCTCAGACCCTTCACTTTTTTTGGAGCAGGGTCCCAGCAGGGTCCTTATGTCTCCTGTATCCTGCATCCTGTAAGCCAATCAGCATGAAAGGGGAGTGTGTTAGCTACTGAGAAGAGTCTTATAATATGCTTCCTTGTCCTTTCCTGTGGATTGTAGCTAATCAGAGTGAAAGGAGTTGAGTCAGCCACTGAGAAGACTCTTCATGTCTCCCCTTTGATGCTTATTGGCTCCTAGGGATGTCTGCTGTTGTGGGCAAAGGCATTAACAAGGATCTTATTCTCAACTGAGAAGCAAAAAGGGGGGGAGGTGGCTGTGACTAACACAAAGAGACCCTGCGCTTCTGAACTTACCACTACACTACTGCTGACCACATTATAATTCACCCAAACATTACCTTAAATGGGAGGCCTCCTATTAAATGGGAGGTGTGTGACATCACAAGCACAAACTGCTTTCACATACATGCTGTAGAGTGGAGTCACACAAGAGATCATGCCCTTGGTTACTATTATCTTATTTAGATGATCATTTAATGTCCAATTTGTTTAGATTGGTTAAAGCCAAGTAAAGAGCAGTTTGATAATCAGAGAGTCATTCCCGTCTCTGTTACCCCATGATGATTGGCACTGTCAGATCAGTTACCCCAGAGTGGCTAAGAAGGACAGGAAGACAAAACTCACTACCACTAGAAGAAATGAAAGGGCTCTTCCTGTCTTGTTGCCCAATACACTGCTATCCCCAATTCTGATCATCACTGATAGTTTGAGGATTAATGAATAGTTAATAAATATTGATATGAATTTGTCGCTATGAAATATTCTGAGTCTTTGGGGAAGACCAGATGAATACCTAAATAATGCAACCTCCAACTCCACTATCATATGTAGAACCTTGGTTCCTAATGGAAAAACCCTACATTTGTTCTTTAGCTGGCTAGGTCATCTTGTTTTGGGAGTATTACAAAGGTATTATGGAGGCTCCCTCCTCCATTCCCTGGGGAGGTATGCCTATTGTGAAACATCTTTTGCAACATAGCTGTCATCTCATGATAGGAGACCTCAGCCACCAAGATGCTTTCTTTTAGGAGAAGGAGCTAGAGTTCATTGGCAGTAAGATCCCTGCAGAAGCAATGAAGGATCCTTTACGCTGGCAAACTACTCAAGTAGGAAGTGTTTTCTGACCACAGCTATGCCATGGTGTTGAGTGATGACTTTTATCCCTCTCCAACTCACGTAATCTCAAGAATGCTGCTGTTATGTAGCATATTGCTTCCTCAGGTTTGCTTGGCTGCTCCTCTTTGGCAGTTATGAATTATATAAACTGTAAGAGCTTAACTACAAACAGAGGATTTTCCAGGTGGGTGATCTGGTTTTAAAATGAAAAGAGCAGCAGTCACTGAAATAATAAGTTTTCTTGGAGACAATCTACATATTCAGACAAATTGCATGGTATAGACATTGAGCCATAAGTAGCAGATGCCAATCTTCACCCCCCCCCTAAATTGGCATCCAAATCCGTGTCAGTTCTGCTTTATGCAGATGATGTGATTCTTCTGTCTTTGACATGCACAGGGCTGAGGCATCTTTTAAGAGCCTTAGACTCCTATTGCAAAAACGAACTGTTGTCTATTAACTATACTAAGACCAAGGTACTGGTTTTTGCTATTAAGCACAGGTGGCAGATAAATGAACATACAATTGAACAGGTCACATCCTATAGGTATTTGGGAGTAACCTTTCATTCATCAGGCTCCTGGAATCCTCAAATAAATAATGCCATTATGAATGTGCAGAGGAGTGCAAAAGCACTCCTCTCCCTCTTGTTTACCGGAGGTGGTCAACATGTACCCTCAGCTGTTCAGGTGTTTGTAGCAAAGATCATAGCCCAGATGTTATACAGCTCACAGTTACGCATTTATAACAAATTTGCGTCATTTGAAGTTATACAAACCAAATTCCTGAGAGCTATCGTGGGAGTCCTGTGCTGGGTACCTAATGTAATTCTTCATTTAGAGACATTGAGCCATACTCCTTCAGAGAGCAGGTGGAGGAACTGCATGATTGAATTAAAAATTCTAGTACTCCTATCCTGGACAACCTAGCTTTCCACAGACATAGATTTGTGTGTGTGTTGTGTTTGTGTTTTGTTTTGTTTTGTTTTCAACTTGTCATGGAGGAACATTCAGTCATGCAAGCCTCTATCACCTGGATTATAGAAAGGTACTTTGATTCTTCTGAATATGTACTTCTTCCCTTATGTAAGGATTAGAAAAAACTCAGTGTATGTTATATATTTATTGAATTGAATAGTGTATTTTAGATTTTTTTTAATTGAACTTTATATAAATTACAGGGTAATTCCATGAAAGTACCAACCAAGCCATTTTTCATATATGGTTAACATGTTCTATCTCATCTTAAAGATAATTTTCCAAAGTTTCATTATCTGGCAATAGTTTTTCAAAATGGCATTTTACACATGAGTAAAACAACCAGAAGTGTGGCATGCAAGATGAGTTAGAATTTCCCTATTTTTTCTAATCTTCCGTTAAAGACCACTTCAAGAAATGGACAATAGGTTAATGACCTCTTATTGTAGTTTTGCTTTCTCATTTGATAAATGGGGAAAATTATGCTAGGAACAAAATCAGATGAGCTTAGGACAATAAAACTTAGGTTGATTTAGTCTGTTATGTTGGTCACAAAAACACATACTTTCCCTCACCCCTCAACAAATTAAAAAAAATCTATAAGTTTTTATTCTCTTCTTTGAGGTTATTGGCATTAAGAATATGTAATGAGTTATTTCCTGAAGTGTGTTTTATATGCAACAGTCCTTGTGACCAACATAACACCACAATGTACAACTTATATAGCATAAATGTGTTCTCATGTGTGTCATTTAAATCCCTTTTTAGGACTGTCATAATTCCTTTCCTGAGAATTTAATAATTATTAGACCTGTTATTTGTACCATACGATCAACGTAGGAAATCTTGCAGAGTTTTACAAAAAGAAACAAGCCCCTGCCCCCAAGAAGCTTACAGTCTGAAAGACAAGTCAGATAAGGGGAAGGTGGGCATATTACTGCTTTTAGATGAAATATAATATATGTTAATATATTTAGTAATTATATAATGTTTAATTATCAGTATAAACCTCAATTGGGCATGGTTTATAAAAGTGTAGAATTGATATTTCTCTACTAGATTCCCACTCCCTTTCACGAAGCATGAGGAAGCTTCTACCAGTTTCTCCTGAGATATATCAAAGAGGCAGGCCCTTCCTGATTGGCTTTCTGTAGGTAGGTTAAATAGGTGGGGTCATCTAGAGATATAAAAATTCACCTCAGGAGCTGTAGGTCTCTTGCCTTGCCTGAGAGAACACTACAACCCTATAAAATGTTAAAGGCAAATTAAGTTTTCACATAATTTAATATAAACACAACAAATCCAAAGAATAATGTCTCCATGGGAAATGAGATTATCCTGAAAGAAAGCACAAAAGCATTCACTGAAGTACTGGTCGGCTGGCACCTTTGTCATTGTTGAATTTGATACAGGGAAATAGAAAAGAACATTTGTTGGTGAAAATTTGTTGTGAAAACAGATTTTATTATGAACATTTGTTTGATGATTGTTAATATGAAATCATCTTCTTAAAAAAGGGGACTTCCATGACACTTGTCTTCCCTGCAAAAGTGATGATAAATGTTTGGTTGAAAAGAAACAAATCATTAGGGTGTTGCCACAGCCAAGTATAAATCCCTATGTGCATTACAACTTCCAGCATGGACTTGGTTCTGATCTGCAACTTCTGAATGCACAGTAAAGTATTATATGCACAGGGTCTTGCTTTGGGGGCAATTATTTTTTGTGTCTGTCTGTGAATTGCCACATATTATTTTGGTCACAGATCATTTGCCAGAAAACTTTTTTCCCACAATTTCCAACAAATATTACCATAAGATTGACATTTGCCCATGAAACATTGGCTTTTTATACATATTGTTACAGATGGATTTTTTAATTCATTTTTTAAAAATTTAATTCATACTTTTTAAAGAATACAATTATCCGAGTTAGGCTAAATTATTAAAGTTGGTCACGTCTTTTAAAATGCAATTTAAAAACCACTTAAACTATCTGTGGCATACTTCTTGATTATTTTTGTAGGGAAGATGGATCCAGTTAACAAATCAATAGTTTAATGTTAATTGGAGTTCAAATAATATAAGCTAAAACAAAATGTTATGTAAAGAACCTTACAAATGATATGTTGGTCACTACGGAATTGCCCTACAATAAAATAGTATAAAATCATTTTTTTAATGAAACCATTGCACAGGTTACTTAATTGCATGGGATCTAGATGCCTGATAGCAGAGTAATGCGACATATATCTTATTAATACTTTGAAAGTAGTAAGTTCTTGTACCTATTTTTCCATGTAAAACAATGATACTGTAAATGATGTAAGACACAATCTGCAACTATGCTCGTGTCCCCAGCAAAATTAAGACCTTTACCTAATATTACCTGGGACCCTTTCATGACCACCCCATTGTTACATAGCCAACTACTTGACTTCTTTCATGCAGGTGTGAGTTTTGCTATTACCCTAGTCTCTGTAAGTAGGTGATACCTTCCAGTCAATAAGATCCACAAAACTACCAGCTTCACAAAGTGCAGCATTTATTTTTTGGATGCCTGAAAATGAAAATACTTAGCTGTTCTGGTGTTTTGTTTCTTCTCAGGAAAATGTGTACCATATTTTAAGCAAACTCAAACACATTTCATTTTATGTTTTGTTAGACCCCCAAACCCCACCCTGAATGAACTGGTGGTTTATTCTGGAAAAGCTCAAATGCCACACAAAGATTTAAGTGCACATATGAGGAAAAAGTCATACATTTAGAACACTTGTTTAGCATATTCAACTGCAGTAGCTGTTGGTGGGGCAGTGAAGGCATAGCAGCGTCATTGTCACTGGCTGAGAGGGGGAAGGGTGAGATGCAAGGATCTCAGCATGGTGCAGGCACAGTGGCGGGACTATTGGATTAGCTGTGCCATTGCGCCCACACCTTGCTCCCTGCACTTCTCCCCTCTCCCTCTCAGTCAGCAGCAGCGACTCTCAGTGTCCAGAAGCCAGATATGCAGCGCTTTACCATCCCACTGACCACCATCGCTTAATTGTTAAAACATAAAAACATGAGCGGTAACAGCAATGCGACCATCTCCCTAATTACAGCCAAAGTTTTATAAGAAAATAATATAGGTACAGCAAAGGCATGTGAGGTAATGATATAGGAGAGTGCATCTAACATATATGCAGACTCTATTCTTGACAAAGGAGGAATCCCTTCATGTCTGAGATAAGGGGACTGGTATTGAAGGTCAACGAATACAGTTTCTAATTGTGCATAATAATTAAAAGTATGAGGGGTGGATTCAGCTAAGTCCTACTCAGCGTAGACCCATTGAAATTAATGAGCCATGGCAATTAACTTGGGTGAGTCTACTCTGAGTAGGACTAGCATTGAAGACCACCCTGAAATGTGAGCTGGTTCCAGAGACAGAATTACAGATCAGGAGATTCCCAGTTTGAATCTCATCAATGCTTGTGGCTCTCCAGGTATTGTTGGACTGCAGTTCCCATCATCCCTGTGGCTTAACCATGGTATTTGGGTCTCATAGGAGTTGGACTCCAACAATGTCTGGAAGGCCACAGGTTCCCCCTCCCTACGTGTGAGCCACTGTCCCTCAGCCCCTCATCACAATATTGATCTACTTTACAGGGTAGTTGTAAGGATGACAAGATGGTGATTTTGAAGTACTTTGAGCATTTAGAAGTTCTGTATGGAATGATGGTGATGATGTTGGCCTAATTTTACAAAGGTCATTGAGATAACGTACAAGAAGTGTTTTGAGCTGTTGGAATTAGTATTATATAAATATTGTTCTTGGCAGACTCAAACCTTGCCACTCATCTTTTTAAAACTACATCACAATCCTATGCATGTTTACTCAGAAGTCCCAGTATATTCAATATGGCTTAATCCCGGGCATAAAATTGCAGCTGTAATCACTAATAGATGTACACAAGTCAAACTACAGTTCTCTGACAAATGAACCCTGATGGAAATCACAGTATAAATAAATAATACTCCAAGGTAAACCATAAAGCAGCCTTCCCCAACTTGGTGCCTTCCAACTGTTTTGGTCAGGGAGGACTGGAGTTGTGTCCCAAAACATCTGAAAGTCACCAGGTTGGGGAAGGCTGGCCTAAGGAAAGGGATGCCTGTTCCACATTGTACTTTCTCTTATTTCTTTACTTGTAAACATTGCCAGATAAGTTTGCCTGCAATGATTTCATTGCCTATCCTTTTTGTTTAACATGCATTCAAAAGATTTACGTCCCTCATTATTGCTTTAATTGAAACTGCCTGTCACATTCTCTTTTGCACGTATAGTTGTATTATATCATGCATAATACTATACTTGGCAAGGTGCTTCCCCAATTGAAGATGTTTGTTGGTACTTCAAGTAGGTCTTCGTTTCTGTTACAGTCTTGACAATTAAACATAAATTGTATAGATTTTGCAGAGAAATGTAAATCATAACTCATTTTGTTTTCAAGCAAGTTCTTAGCGTGTTGATTTTTAGTCCAAATGGCAAAACATACTAGCAGATATGTCACATTTTCTAGCTTAAACATATGCCCTGTTAGCATGAAGCATTGTGGTGCATGTACATGTTCTGTTCTAGAAAACCTGCCAGTTTGTAAGCTTTAACAACAATTTGTATCAAACTGCCTCCTAATCTCCTTTTACACATCAATGGTACAGTCCACAAATGTCACTCTTGCACATCTTTACTCATTTATTTTCAGGATTTATACCCTTCTTTCATAGCAAATACTCATATCAAATTTTCCATTGGATTTAAGGGATTTTTTTTTTAAAAAAAAGCAATATGGATTGCATAATAAAGTCTTATGCTCCAGGAAAGTCAGTAGTTTCCTCTAGCTTTCAGCCTGTTATTTCCTAGCTCTGATCAGGATTATCAACAAATATCAGTTCAAAACTAATTTTAGCCCATTTTAAACCTGGGATATTCTTTTAAACTGTACACTTCCACTGCCCTACATTGACCATGCTCCTTATTTGTTAATACATGATCTCTCCCATCACCTTGATCAACTCAGAACCAAAGAAGACCTGTAAAAGCAGGGGTTGATAATCTCACGGAGATTACACCACTTTGCAATGCAGATGGGGAGTTGCATGTAGGAGTCTTGCCCGGCACCAAAAAGGTCCTATATGTGGAAAGACAGTACATTAAGGGGGGAAATAGCCTAGAATCTTTCTTCCCAAGGCATCAACTTTCTACATCTGAGGAGCTTTTTGCATGAGGGGTCATTCAGTGTAATACAGCTTGAAGTGGTACAGTCCTACAAAACATTTTTTCAAAGATTTGTTTTAGGTCTAGTATACACACTTGTTAGCTATCTGGGCAAGGACCCCGTCACTTCTGTACAGTGCGTGGCATGCTGTTGGTGACTAATTAAATGTAAAAAGTAAACTCCCCAGTTTACTAATGAGTTTTACTAGGGTTGCCATATAGCCCGGTTAGCCGGGTTTTACCCAGATTCTTTGCATGCCACCCGGCGCCCATTTAGCCCCTTAGGTGGCCCGGATTCTCAGCTTTAATTTAAAAAAAAAAGTTTCTAGGTGGTCCGGTTCTTGAGATATACATAAAAACGTCAGCCGCCCCCCGACTGTTAAATCTTTCTTTAAACGGTACTGTATAGCACTACGTAGCTTTAACCCCACCCGTTCAGGATTGCAGCCAATCAGTGAAGCCAGGGTTGCATTTGGTTGACCTGAGGCAGTGTCTAGAAAACCTCATTGCAATGCCAGAAAATGGTGGTTTCCCCCCGTTTATCTGAAAATCTCATAAATTGGGTAAGTATATACATTTCAGGTTTTTTTCCTCTTGTGTGCAGGAGTCAGATCCTGGCAGTGTTTTGAAAACCTTCCCAATACTTGCTTTTGTAAAAGCAATGCTAATCCCATATACCCAGAGTAAATCCCATTGAATTCAATAGGACTTACTTTTGAGTAGACATGGTTATGAATGTGCTGAAAATCAATGGGACTTTGGAGTGAATGTAAAAAAGAATTGTGTTTGTGTTCTAACTCTTTCTTTCTCTCCTCCAGTCCTATTTTAAAGCAAGTAGGCAGGGCTTACTCAGGTATTACTGTTTTTATTCTATAGGAAACTAATACTGATTTTATTTATTTATTTATTTATTTTTAAAACTTATATGCCGCCCGACTAGCAATAGCTCTCTGGGCGGTGAACATAGATACAATAAAATACAATATAATACAAAAACATCAGTCTAAAATCAAATTTCACAATCTAAAAATAGCAAAGGCTAAAATCAAATTACAAACATTACAATCATTAACAAAAAATTAAAATGCCTCGGAGTAGAGAAAGGTTTTAACCTGGCGCCGAAAGGATGATAGTGTCGGCGCCAGGCGAACCTCCTTGGGGAGACTATTCCATAGTTCGGGGGCCACCACTGAGAAGGCCCTTGATCTTGTCACTGCCCTCTGGGCCTCCCTATGAGTCGGGACCCGGAGGAGGGCCTTCGTAGCAGACCGTAGTGTACGAGCCGGTTCATAGCGGGAGAGGCGTTCCGACAGATATTGAGGTCCCGCGCCGTATAAGGCTTTATAGGTTAATACCAACACTTTGAATTTGGCCCGGAAGCGTATTGGAAGCCAGTGCAAGTGGGCCAAAACAGGTGTTATATGGTCAGACCGCTTCGTTCTTGTTAGCAGTCTGGCCGCCACATTTTGCACCAGCTGTAGCTTCCGAACCGTCTTCAGAGGTAGCCCTACGTAGAGCGCATTACAGTAATCCAAACGTGAGGTTACCAGAGCATGTACTACTGATGTAAGATCCTCCTTACTCAGATAGGGACGTAGCTGGGCTACCAATCGAAGTTGGTAGAACGCATTCCGTGCCACCGAGGCTACATGAGCCTCAAGTGACAGGGAAGAGTCTAGAACGACTCCCAGACTACGAACCTGTTCCTTTAGGGGGAGTGTAACCCCATCCAGGACAGGATATGTATCCACCATCTGATTGGAAAAACCATCCACCAACAGCATCTCAGTCTTATCAGGATTGAGTCTCAGTTTGTTAGTTCTCATCCAGTCCATTGTTGCGTCCAGGCAACGGTTCAGCACATTGACCGCCTCACCTGAGGAAGATGAAAAGGAGAAGTAGAGCTGCGTGTCATCAGCGTACTGGTGACAACGCACTCCAAAACTCCTGATGACCGCACCCAACGGCTTCATATAGATGTTAAAAAGCATGGGAGACAAAACCGAACCCTGCGGGACCCCACATTGGAGTGCCCACGGTGTCGAGCAATGTTCCCCAAGCACTATCTTCTGGAGACGGCCTGCCAAGTAGGAGCGGAACCACGGCCACGCAGTGCCTCCAACTCCCAACTCCGCAAGCCTCTCCAGAAGGATACCATGGTCGATGGTATCAAAAGCCGCTGAGAGATCAAGGAGAATCAACAGAGTTACACTCCCTCTGTCTCTCTCCTGACATAGGTCATCAAACAGGGCGACCAAGGCCGTCTCAGTGCCAAAACTGGGCCTGAAACCCGATTGAAATGGATCTAGATAATCGGTTTCATCCAATAGCGCCTGGAGCTGGTCAGCAACCACTCGTTCCAAGATCTTGCCGAGATATGGAACATTTGCCACTGGTCTGTAGCTGCTGAAATCCTCTGGGTCCAGGGAAGGCTTTTTCAGGAGTGGTCTCACTGCTGCCTCCTTCAGACAGCCAGGGACCACTCCCTCTCGCAAGGAGGCATTTATCACTTCCCTGGCCCAGCCAACTGTTCCCTCCTTGCCTGTTTTTATTAGCCAAGAGGGGCAAGGATCTAGTACCGAAGTGGTTGCACGTACCTGTCCAAGCACCTTGTCCACGTCCTCGAACTGAACCGACTGAAACTCATCCAATAAAACATGATAAGACTGTGCACCAGACACCTCACTAGGGTTAACTGCTATAAAATGAGAGTCTAGGTCCCGACGAATGCGTAAGATCTTATGCTGGAAGTGCTCAGCAAACTCATTGCAGCGGGCCACCGAAGTATCTACAGTGTCCTGAAGGCCTAGATGGAGTAGCCCTCGGACAACTCTAAAAAGCTCCGCTGGGCGGGAGAGAGATGCCTTAATAGTGGCGGCGAAATATTGTTTTTTCGCCGCCCTCACCGCTCCTATATACCGCTTGGTGAAAGCACAAACCAGCGTATAGTTGCATTCATCAGGAGTTCGTCTCCATCTCCGCTCAAGCCGCCTCCTATCTTGCTTCATCGCCCTCAACTCTGGAGTATACCAAGGAGCTGAATGAGCTCTGCAAAGGAGAGGGCGCGCAGGAGCAATCGTGTCGACAGCCCGGGCCATCTCCGCATTCCACAGATTAACCGGGCTTCAACAGGAGCGCCGGTCCTATCAGCCGGAAAATCCCCCAGAGCCCTTTGAAAACCTTCAGGATTCATTAGTCTCCGGGGGCGGACCAATTTAATAGGTCCCCCACCCTTGCGGAGGGAAAAGGTCGCTGAAAGTCTAAACTTCAGCAAGCAGTGATCTGTCCATGACAAAGAGAGAGATGTAAAACTCCCCACATCCAGATCACTGTCCCCAGGTCCAGTAACAAAAATAAGGTTGAGTGTATGCCCCAATATATGTGTTGGGCCACTAACATATTGGGACAGCCCCATGGTTGTCATTGAGTCCATGAAGTCCTGAGCCGCCCCAGACAAAGTAGCCTCAGCATGAATGTTGACATCCCCCAGTACTAATAGTCTAGGGGATCTCAACAATACCTCAGAGACCACTTCCGTCAACTCAGTTAAGGAAGCCACTGGGCAGCAAGGTGGGCGGTACACCAAAAGGATTCCTAGTCTGTCCCTCTGGCCCAACAAAAGGTGCAAACATTCCAGACCAGTAGTTGTATGGACATGGTGCTTGGTGAGTGAGATGGAACTCTTATAGACCACAGCAACCCCACGTCCCCGACCCTCAGATCTACCATGATGCTGAACCAAATACCCCAGTGGGTAGATCTGGGAGAGACTAACTCCTCCCTGTTCGCCCACCCAGGTCTCAGTTATGCATGCCAGATCGGCTGCCTCGTCCATAATCAAATCATGGACGAGGGATTTTTTATTATGAACCGATCTGGCATTAAAAAGCAGCAGCTGGAGATCTGAGAGTTGGCTGAGAGGACAACCAACAACCCTGCGGGTATGAGAAGGACCGGAACAAGGCACAGCCACAACATGTCTGGGCCGCGTTCCCCTTACCTGGCACGTCCTTCTCATAACTCCATACCTCCCTCTGCCCGTCACTACGGCAATTGGGGCCCCCTCATGTCTCCCCGCTAGTTGGAAAGATCTCTTCCCCAGGCACATTATAAACTATAAATACAAAAAGAAAAATACAAAAAACTCAAATACATAAAATACACACTCTCATAACATGCATTCATATAAGCACCCAGAAAGAAAGCAGCAAGAGCAGCAACCTCTCCTTCCCTTGGGGCAATGGTCTCTTCCTCCTGCAGGCACTGGGTCTCCCAGGCCACCTCAGCCAGCCGGCTTATGTATCCCTCCAGAGAGGGACAGGTGGTGAGAATCAGTCCTGGCTGGCTGGGTACCTGGGGCCTGGTCCTGCCAGGCAGAAGTCCCTCAGGGAAGGGTGGTGGAGGTGGTGGTCCCGCAGCAGCAGCAGCAGCAGCACAGCAGCAGCAGCCTCTCCTTCCCTTGGGCGATGGTCTCTTCCTCCTGCAGGCACTGGGTCTCCCAGGCCACCTCAGCCTTTTAAACTAATACTGATTTTTCTGCAATGACCAACTGGTTTGACAATAAACTATTATATGGGCTGTATGTATTTATACATCTGCAGTGTGTGTGTGTGTGTGTGCGTGCGTGTATGGAGTGTTTCCAACAACTCTGTGAGGTAGGGTTAGAAACCAAGGCAGCTCACAACAAGAAATAAAGCCATTTAAAATCCAATAACCATAAAAACAAGTATAAACAGTTGCAAAACAGCGTAAAGTGGCATGATTCGGAATTTTGGGTTGTGTGAATGAAGCTGCTTATCACTTGAGATTGCATTTCTGTCCCTGTTTGAGTAAGCACCACTGAATACACTGGGACTTGCTTCTGAATAAATAAACCTAGGATTGCACTATAAATATATTTACAGTTTGTGTAAATAATAAATATATTTGATAGTCATGCTTATATAAATATTTCTTCATTTATCATATTTTTGGGTTTTGGTTAGGAATCCTGACTGGTGGTGAGATGCTTAGTTTTCTGCCTTACTCATAGCAATCTTGTTGTGGTTGGTATGGTGCTGCATTTAAGAAATCATGGTACGAAATGGCCTGAATCAGTATAAGGCAGATTCCTTGGTTCCTCAAAGTGGGAAGAAACTCAAGGGCCACAATGACACCAACATTTATTTATGTATTTTTATTTACAACATTTATATACCGCTTTATTGTACAAAATCTCTGAAGTGGTTTACATAAAGAATTAAAACAATAAAATTATTGGCAAAAGCGTTAAGGACAGATACATTAAAAACATTCAAAATAATAAAACCAACAATGAGTTAAAAACATTTAAAAACACAATAGCTTCCACATGCCTGGAGAGGCTTGCCTGAAGAAAACTGATTTTAGCAGGTGCTGAAAAGAGGCGTCTGCCTAATGTCAGTAGGCAAGGAGTTCCAAAGCGTAGGTGCTGCCACTTTACAGGACTAATTTCTTACAAGAGCAGAACAAGTATTATGTGGCACCCATAACATGGAAAGCACAGCTTGAACTTGGCCTGGTAGCAGATCAGCAACCAATGCCGATTTTAGAGCAGAGGTATTATGTGCTGATAGGATCTCACTCATGTCAGCAATTGTGCTGCAACATTCTGCATTAACTGCAGTCCCCAGG
The DNA here is from genome assembly GCF_030035675.1 of Rhineura floridana. NCBI lineage: Eukaryota > Metazoa > Chordata > Lepidosauria > Squamata > Rhineuridae > Rhineura > Rhineura floridana. The sequence continues at coordinate 43,883,725 of NC_084482.1, forward strand.
TCAGGTTGTGCTGCATGGGGATTTCTGTGACCTTGACTGACTGCTAGGATTTTTTTAGTTTGGGTTTTTGGTTATGAATCCTGACTGGTTGTGGGATGCTGAGTTTTCTGCCTTACTCATAGGAATCTTGTTGTGGTTGGTATGGTATTACATTTAGGAAAGTGTTACTGCCTTTTGTGTTGTTTTTTTCCTATTTGCATTTCACATATCTTTAACCTCACTCCGTTACAGCCATAGAAGCAACAGCAGCATACGCAAGGTAATTAACTCCCATTAGTGATAAGAGCAAGAATTTATAATTATTATTTTAATTAAAGCAAGAGGCTTAGGAGTACTTTGAAGAGGACCAGATATTTATTTTCTTTCTGAGCCCAGGACTGGGTCTTTCATGATGCCCGGGGGGGGGAGCAGGAGAGTAGTCAATAAGACAGACATCCTGGCATTGGTAATCTAATTAGCAAGGTATGTGTGGGGTTGTTGCACACTTCCAGGCCCAGTTTCATTTTGAGTATGGAGGTGGAACCTGTGTAGATGTGGTTGATCAAAGGGAGAAGAAATTTTGAGTTAAGCAAAGCTCTGCTTTTATAAAACCTAAGAAACATACAGATACTTTGAATGTCTGAGTGCCTGCACGAGTGGAATACTGGACGAACTTGTAAAACTTGCTGCAACAGTATTTAGAACTGAACATGTGGTGTGAAAGACTCCTTTTCCTAACATTTTGGCTTCTTGTTTTTCTCCACCCACCACATCTCTGAAACATATCATATACGTAATGGTTAACCATACTAAAAAATGTAAATAAATTTATTTCGGTCAATGACCAGCAAAGGTTAACCATACTGCTGCCCTGACTTACTTTATGTTTGTTGTTATTTTGTGTTTTTATTATGTTTTTATATTGATTGTGTATTTTTATTGTTTTTATTATATTTGTAAGCTGTGCTGACCTCTGTTTTTAACAGCAGAAGGGCAGGATATAAATCCTCTCAATCAATCAATAAATATTCCATAGTGTTGGAAACTAGAATCTAGGCATTTAAGGCTGAAAATGTTGCTTTTAAAAAAAAGATTTCTCACATCTTTCCCCAGTTTTTGGTGGTAATTCCTAGGCACAAAAACAAAACAACTGGACGATCCAAATATTAATATGCAAATATTTTGCATAATATGCAAATTAGCCTGCCCGGATTTGTGGAACTGGAATATGGTAACCCTAGTTTTACTCAACAGTAGTCAGAAATTGGATAATAGTTCTGCAGGAATGGGATACATTTACTTTTAATGAAAGGAAGTAAAGCAGAAAGAAGTTTCAACTTAAAACTGTGTTTGTTTTGCCTTGACTACCTCAAATACCTCTAATATTTTAATGTAACTCTATGTTTTAATTTTGTACGTCGCCCAGAGTGGCTGGATTGCCAACCAGATGGGCGACTAATAAATTTAATTAATAAATAAATAAACAAACAAACTGCTAAACAAATTTCCAAAGTTTCATTTTTTTCTTTGAAGTAAACTGCTAAATTACTGTTCAATCCAGTGTTTGGTGTTTCTTCATCTAGCTGGTAGAAACAGAAGAACTGCGAAGCTGCTGCAAGTGAATTCATTCAATGAAAACTGTGACTCAAGTCATCCTATTTATTTAATACGGCAGAGGTGGAAGGAAGGCAAATGTGATGTGGCTATTTCAAATATCTTTATGAACATGTTGAAAAGACATGTAAAGCATAATGCTAAAAATCTGCATTTTTTAAAAAAATCACAATTTTGGTTATTGGGCATCCTTGTTTCTTTTCAGGTAATTGTGTTGTTTCCAAAATTCATTATGGTTTGTCATACACCTTTAGTTTAGTTCAAGACTTCATATGCTTTAAGTATAGTGTTGGTTTACAGTAAATCTTGTGGCAGTGGAAGCCAGTGCCTTTTATGAGTAATTGTGTTATCAGCTGGTGAAATGGGTGTTCAAAGCTATTAATTTAAAACACTGACTAGCACAATGAAATGGCACACCAGTAGCTGCTGAGTGAGAGATACTAATAAATTGCTGTTTGTGAAATGGTTATTTCTACATTCAAAATATTTTTTTGTTATAAACTTCAGTGCTGCTTTTGTGTTAGAATGCACAGGTGTTTTGCCTCATTTGAGTTTTGTGAAACTTATTAGCCCTCTACTATATTGCTCCAACGTGGAATGCAGTAATGCCCAAATATTTTGTTTAGTCTCGTTGCTTTTATCCATTCTCCTCTTTCCTCTTCAATTAAGAATGTGTTCTAAATCTACCAGAACTTGTTTTCCTAATCAATGCACGGGTCTTCAGAAGCCTCTCTGAAAGCACCTGGTGCTTAGAAAGGGGCTTTGCAGGCATCACTGACCATATGTGGTGTTAGGTGGGCGTGGCTTGGCTGAAATGGCATCACTGGCCAAATGGGGAGGCCTGGTAGGCCTAATTAGGCCCATGGGTCAAATATTCCCCACCCCTTTGCTAAGAGATTGCTTCTTCATTGCTTGTAGGGCGGGGGAGGGGAGGAGAGAGAATTGACCTTGAAGAATCACACCCATTCCCCTAAAACTGTGAGGAGAAATTCCCATATGTGTGTGCACTTCAAGCCTATCTTTCCTCTCCTTCCAGGAATGCTCTTTCACAGTTTAGAGGACCAGAGGTAAACCAGATTTGCATCCAGTATTTATCCTGTATGGTTTATTTTTCATGGATATGCATTGAAATTTACCAAATGTGGTGACAGCAACTAGCTTAAATGGCTTTCAAGAAGATTAGATAAATTCATGGAGGATAAAGCTATCAGTGGCTTCTAGTCATGATGGCTGTATGCTACCTCCAAGATCATAGGCAGTATGTCTGGGCAGGAGAGTGCTGCTGTGCTTATGTCCTGCTTGTGGGCTTCCTATATGCATCTAGTTGGCCACTATGGGAAACAGGATGCTGGACTAGATAGGTTTTTGTTCTTTCTCAAAAAATATTTTCAATAATAAGAAAATATAAACAAAATAATATAAAAGAAGATTACAGCTAAAGAAAAACATATAAAGGATTAGTTACATAAGTTTATATATACTAATTTATTACAATAAAGTAAACAAACTATATGGATGCATGTAATCTTGAAATTTGTTATTCCAGTACATTTAAAAATAATACTCCAGTGTGCCAAAACCAATTTGTCTGGCCATACTTCTCTTTCTTATAATAAGACACATATAAAGTCACAGCACCTAGCGAGGGAGCCTGCTCCACGAGCTAGAGGGAGCCCCAGCTGACAAAGCGTCAAGGCCCCAGCTGACAAAGCGGCAAGGCGAGTTAAGCAGCAGAGCGAAAAGAGCGTAAGTAGCTCCCATTTATTCCATTATTTAATTGAATTAAAACAGCTCAGAGAAATAAGCAATAAGGGCAGCCTAAGGTCACCCTGAGCTAGGAGCCAAATCCTGAAAGAACCTATATCTTAGGAGACAGATCCTAGGAGAAGGAAGCCTATAGAAAGCTAGTGTTCAACACCACCCTAGCAGGAAAGCTTCAGGGGACACTGTAAATAAGGCTAAATTCCAGTCGGAGAAAAGGGGAAAAAGGAAACTCCACCGATACATACAGGGAGAGAGTCAGCTCAGTCCTTGCTAAAAAGGGCAGCTTCAGCCTTCCTGAAACACAACCACAAGCTCTGTTTCCCTAGGTTAAAGAAAGGTCAGGCTGTTCTAGGTGGGAAAACAACAAACACAAAAGACTTGCCTGGAAGTCGCAGCCCCTTGATGAGATTAAAAGCAGCCAAAAGCTTAAACAGCCCCGCCCCTCGCTCAGGAAGGAAGCCTGCCTTCCTGCCTTCAAAGGAAGGAAGCCTGAGATAATACTAAAGAGTTAAGCCCCAGCTGATAGTTGAGCCATCAGCCTCTAGTAACACATCATTGGCTGGCAGCAGTAGCTGGGAGGAACCAGCCACACATATAAAGTCAGAGCACCTAGCGACGGAGCCTGCTCCACGAGCTAGAGGGAGCCCCAGCTGACAAAGCGGCAAGGCGAGTTAAGCAGCAGAGCGAGTTTGGCAGCAGGGCGAGGAGGCCAGGGCCCCCCACTCTGCCCTTCTGTTCCCTGACCTCAACTAAACCACAGTCTCCAACCTATTGACGTAATAAACCTTAAACAAAACTATGCAGGTAAGAAGCCAGCAGGCGTGTGGGGGCTTTCCAGTGTTTTGCACAGCCTGCAGCATGTACGACTATCTGCCTGTTGGACAGCAGTCGTGGGTGTGCTCTCGGTGCAATGAGCTCCTGGCTCTCTGGGAACGACTTCATTTCCTTGAGGCCAAGGTGGCAGACCTGGAAAAGCTGAGAGAGGCAGAGAGGTGTGTGGAGGAGGCCTTCAGGGACGTTATAGCTGTGTCCCACTCCAGCGATGATAGCTCTCCTGCTATCATGGAGAACGATGGTCTCGGGGAAGGAGAGCATTCATCTGAGGAAGAGGGAAACGATCCCTTAGAAGGGACCCATTCCTTGGGGGATGAGCAGCTATCCTCTCGTGCTGAGGATATATCTCCAGGGGGTGGAGGGATCCTTGTAGTGGGTGATTCGATCATTAGGAACATAGACAGTGGGGTGTGTGATGGGCGTGTAGACCGCAAGGTGTTTTGCCTGCCTGGTGCGAAGGTTGCGGATATCGCCCGTCATTTAGATAGTTTGGTAGACAGTGCTGGGGAGGAGTCAGTGGTCGTGGTGCACGTTGGCACCAACGACATGGGGAAATGCAGCCGTGAGGTCCTGGAAGCAAAATTTAGGTTGCTAGGTAGGATGCTGAAAGCCAGGACCTCCAAGGTGGCTTTCTCTGAAATGCTACCAGTTCCACGCGCAGGACCAGCCAGACAGGCCCAGCTTTGCAGTCTCAATGCGTGGATGAGACGATGGTGTCGGGTGGAAGGGTTCGGATTTGTTAGGCACTGGGGAACATTTTGGGACAAGCCGGGCCTGTACAAAAGGGACGGGCTCCACTTGAACCAGAATGGAACCAGACCGCTGGCACTTAAAATTAAAAAGGTAGCAGAGCAGCTTTTAAACTGACTGAGGGGGGAACCCGACAGGAGCTGAGAAAGGTCCGGTTCAGAATAAACATCCCCCCTGGGATAAAAACCAAAGAAATGATGAAATTTTAAAAGGGGTAGGCCTAGAAGTAGGCATTGTGAGAGCAGGGGCACAGGATATCAATTCAGAAGAGCAAAATTACCACAGGCCAAACCACAAGTGCCAAAGACACTTGAAGAGAGACACTGCTTACAAGTGCCTGTACGCTAATGCTAGGAGCCTGCGAACCAAGATGGGAGAACTGGAGTGCTTGGTCTTAGAGGAGAGCATTGATATAGTGAGCATAACGGAGACCTGGTGGAATGGAGAAAACCAGTAGGATACGGTTATCCCTGGATATAAGCTATATCGGAAGGACAGGGAAGGACATATTGGTGGCGGAGTCGCTCTATACGTGAAAGAAGGCATTGAATCCAGCAAGCTCGAAACCCCAAAAGAGGCAGACTCCTCCACAGAATCGTTGTGGGTGGTGATACCATGCTCCAGGAGGGACTTAATACTGGGAACGATCTATCGTCCCCCTGATCAAAATGCTCAGGGAGACCTTGAGATGAGATATGATATTGAGGAAGCATCCAAACTAGGAAATGTGGTAGTAATGGGTGACTTCAACTACCCGGACATAGACTGGCTGCATATGTGTTCCAGTCATGACAAAGAAGCAAAGTTTCTAGATATTCCAAATGACTATTCCCTAGACCAGTTGGTCATGGAACCGAGCAGAGGGACGGCAACCCTGGACTTAATCCTCAGTGGGGACTGGGACCTGGTGCGAGATGTAAGTGTTGTCGAACCGATTGGGAGCAGTGACCACAGTGCTATTAAATTAAACATACATGTAAATGGCCAATTGCCAAGAAAATCCAACACGGTCACATTTGACTTCAAAAGAGGATACTTCACAAAAATGAGGGGATTGGTAAAAAGAAAGCTGAAAAACAAAGTCCAGAGGGTCACATCACTCGAAAATGCTTGGAAGTTGTTTAAAAACACTATATTAGAAGCTCAACTGGAGTGCATACCGCAGATCAGAAAAGGTACCGCCAGGGCCAAGAAGATGCCAGCATGGTTAACGAGCAAAGTCAAGGAAGCTCTTAGAGGCAAAAAGTCTTCCTTCAGAAAATGGAAGTCTTGTCCGAATGAAGAAAATAAAAAAGAACACAAACTCTGGCAAAAGAAATGCAAGAAGACAATAAGGGATGTTAAAAAAGAATTTGAGGAGCACATTGCTAAGAACATAAAAACCAACAACAAAAAATTCTATAAATACATTCAAAGCAGGAGACCATCTAGGGAGGCGATTGGACCCTTGGATGATAAGGGAGTCAAAGGTGTACTAAAGAACGATAAGGAGATTGCAGAGAAGCTAAATGAATTCTTTGCATCTGTCTTCACAGTGGAAGATATAGGGCAGATCCCTGAACCTGAACTAACATTTGCAGGAAGGGATTCTGAGGAACTGAGACAAATAGTGGTAACGAGAGAGGAAGTTCTAGGCTTAATGGACAATATAAAAACTGACAAATCACCGGGCCCGGATGGCATCCACCCGAGAGTTCTCAAAGAACTCAAAGGTGAAATTGCTGATCTGCTAACTAAAATATGTAACTTGTCCCTTGGGTCCTCCTCCGTACCTGAGGACTGGAAAGTGGCAAATGTAACGCCAATCTTCAAAAAGGGATCCAGAGGGGATCCCGGAAATTACAGGCCAGTTAGCTTAACTTCTGTCCCTGGAAAACTGGTAGAAAGTATTATTAAAGCTAGATTAACTAAGCACATAGAAGAACAAGCCTTGCTGAAGCAGAGCCAGCATGGCTTCTGCAAGGGAAAGTCCTGTCTCAGTAACCTATTAGAATTCTTTGAGAGTGTCAACAAGCATATAGATAGAGGTGATCCAGTGGACATAGTGTACTTAGACTTTCAAAAAGCGTTTGACAAGGTACCTCACCAAAGACTTCTGAGGAAGCTTAGCAGTCATGGAATAAGAGGAGAGGTCCTCTTGTGGATAAGGAATTGGTTAAGAAGCAGAAAGCAGAGAGTAGGAATAAACGGACAGTTCTCCCAATGGAGGGCTGTAGAAAGTGGAGTCCCTCAAGGATCGGTATTGGGACCTGTACTTTTCAACTTGTTCATTAATGACCTAGAATTAGGAGTGAGCAGTGAAGTGGCCAAGTTTGCTGACGACACTAAATTGTTCAGGGTTGTTAAAACAAAAAGGGATTGTGAAGAGCTCCAAAAAGATCTCTCCAAACTGAGTGAATGGGCGGAAAAATGGCAAATGCAATTCAATATAAACAAGTGTAAAATTATGCATATTGGAGCAAAAAATCTTAATTTCACATATACGCTCATGGGGTCTAAACTGGCGGTGACCGACCAGGAGAGAGACCTTGGGGTTGTAGTGGACAGCACGATGAAAATGTCGACCCAGTGTGCGGCAGCTGTGAAAAAGGCAAATTCCATGCTAGCGATAATTAGGAAAGGTAATTTCCGATTATCATAATGCCGATATCATAATGCCGTTGTATAAATCTATGGTGCGGCCGCATTTGGAATACTGTGTACAGTTCTGGTCGCCTCATCTCAAAAAGGATATTATAGAGTTGGAAAAGGTTCAGAAGAGGGCAACCAGAATGATCAAGGGGATGGAGCGACTCCCTTACGAGGAAAGGTTGCAGCATTTGGGGCCTTTTAGTTTAGAGAAAAGGCGGGTCAGAGGAGACATGATAGAAGTGTATAAAATTATGCATGGCATTGAGAAAGTGGATAGAGAAAAGTTCTTCTCCCTCTCTCATAATACTAGAACTCGTGGACATTCAAAGAAGCTGAATGTTGGAAGATTCAGGACAGACAAAAGGAAGTACTTCTTTACTCAGCGCATAGTTAAACTATGGAATTTGCTCCCACAAGATGCAGTAATGGCCACCAGCTTGGATGGCTTTAAAAGAAGATTAGACAAATTCATGGAGGACAGGGCTATCAATGGCTACTAGCCGTGATGGCTGTGCTGTGCCACCCTAGTCAGAGGCAGCATGCTTCTGAAAACCAGTTGCCGGAAGCCTCAGGAGGGGAGAGTGTTCTTGCACTCGGGTCCTGCTTGCGGGCTTCCCCCAGGCACCTGGTTGGCCACTGTGAGAACAGGATGCTGGACTAGATGGGCCACTGGCCTGATCCAGCAGGCTCTTCTTATGTTCTTAAGTCTCCATTGGAGGATGCATCCAAGTGTACATCCTGTTAAACCCAAGGAAGTACATAAAGGCTTGATTCTTCCTTTTAAGTTAGGTAGATGACAGTGTCATCAGGGTAGAGATTTATTTGTAACTGATATTGTATGCGGTACATTTTAGCATTACGTTTATAATTTATGTAATTTATATAATGTTCATAATTTATTTATACTGCTTAATATGATGAGAGCCAGTGTGGTGTAGTGGTTAAGGTGCTGGACTACGACCTGGGAGACCAGGGTTCGAATCCCCACACAGCCATGAAGTGCACTGGGTGACCTTGGGCCAGTCACTGCCTCTCAGCCTCAGAGGAAGGCAATGGTAAACCCCCTCTGAATACTGCTTACCATGAAAAAACCCTATCACCATAAGTCGGAATCGACTTGAAAGCAGTCCATTTACATTTTGCTTAATATGATAAAAAATCTGCAAGCAGTTTACATAAAATCCAATAAAAATACAATGTAATTCAATAACATTTCCAAAAAAAATGAGATGAAACAAAATGCAACTGTATATCACAAATAAAACTGAGCAGTGTACAAAACCAGAAGTCAGAGTCCAAGAAAGCTTGGATAAGCATATGTTTTTAAGAAGTGTTTAAAGGTCATTAGTGTTCCAATTCACATATTACCCAAAGGAGAGCATTCCAGTGGGTGGGTGCTATCACCAAGACCCACTTTCACATTGTCACCAAGAGACAATCCGCTGGTTATAGAACAACCAGCAGAGCAACTTAAAGATTGGCTTGGTCTGTACTGGTGGAGGCAGTCTGCTAGATATCCTGGTCGCAAGTTGTTTATGGGTGTCAATGACAAAACTTTGAAGTTGGCTTGGTAGCTAATAGATAGCCAGTGCAGGTCTTTCAACACTGGTGTAATATGTGTAAAGTCCCACTAAGCACTGTAGCAGCTGCATTTTGTACTCACGGCAACATCCAAACCAGGCTAGCCACACATACAGTGCATTACAGTGGTCTACTCATGGACAACTGTAGCAAAGCTATCTCTGTCCAGAAACAGCTATAGTTGGTACACAACTGAAGTTGATAATGGGCACTCTGAGACACTGAGGTCTCCTAGACCTTTAGTGACAGTGACGATACAGGCATACCCCACTTAATGTTGCTTCACTTAACGTCACCTCGCTATAACGTACATGCTGTATTTCTCGAGAAACGCAGCGCAGCAGCAGAGGCTTTAGCGCGTGGGGGTGGAAATAGATGCGATTGCGCCACCGCAAATCAGCTGGGAGGCGCAATCATGATCAGCTGGGAGGCGCGGCAGCGCAGCAGCAGAGGCTTTAGAGCGCGGGGGTGGAAATAGATGCGATTGCGCCACCGCAAATCAGCTGGGAGGTGCAATCATGATCAGCTGGGAGGCACGGCAGTGCAGCAGCAGAGGCTTTAGCGCGGGGCTTTGAGGCTCCGCATGGAGAGGTAAAAAAAGTTTTAAAAGGTAGTGCTTCACTTTAAGGACATTTTCGGTTTACGTACTCACTCTGGTCCCATTGAGTATGTTAATGCGAGGTATTACTGTATAGGAGCACCCTAAAACTACATCCTTGCTCCTTCAGAGACAGTGCAATCCCAGCTAGAGCTGGCACACAACCCAATTCTTTCTTTTTCAACAAGCCTTTTATGTAGAGACCTTATCCTGCATCTGTCTTGGAATTGTTTTTAGATTCCAAGTGTGCATCTGTCTTGGAATTGTTTTTAGATTTTTTTTAAATGTAAAGTTTGTTTTTAAAGATGTTATGTTTTAAGATGTTTTTAAAGATGTTTTTAGTGTTTTTGTTTGCCGCGCTGGGCTCCTTCTGGGAGGAAGCATGGAATATAACTTTAATTAAATTTTGGTAGTGGTAGTGGTAGTAGTAGTAGTAGTAGTAGAAGAAGACGATGACGACAACCTGGGAACCACCCATCCATATGGCTTTTGCCTTGACCGGATTCATTTGCAGTTTACTAACTCTCCAGTCCATAACTGCATTCAGGTGCCAGTTTAGGACATGCATGACCTCTCCTGATTCAGATGTTATCAACATATTGGTGACACCTTGCCCCAAATCTTATACTGAACTGACTGTCCCAAGTAGCTTCATCTAGATATTAAATAGGAGTGGAGACAAAATTGTGCCCTGTGACATCCTGCAGAGACTGTCACCTAATTCTCTGGAACTGACCCCTTAAGTAAGAGTGAAACCACCATTAAATGGTGCCCCTAGCTCTCAGAAATGGCCTAGGAGAATACCAAGTATCAAAAAGTGCTGAAAGATCAAGGAGAATCAACAGTGTCACACTTTCCTGCACCTGTTCCATCAGGGCAACCAAAGCCAATTCTCTCCCCAAACCAGACTTGAGCCCAGACTAGAATGAGTCAAGATAATTAGTTTAATCAAAGACCATTAGCAGCTGAACTGCCATCATGCTCTGGACCACCTTGTCCAAAAAAGGTGTATTTGTGGTCAGCTAGCAGTTGACATAAACCTCTGGGTCCAGGGTTTAATTGATAACAGAAATGGTTCTATTGTTATTGCAAATAATATTGCTGACAAGACCTCTGTCTTTTCCCTCTTCAGATATCAATGAAGTCAAGAATTGGTAGACAACTTATTACACAGTTTGAAGGAATATCTGGTTATAAAATCAATATTCAAAAAGCTGAAGTGTTAGGGTTAAACATTATCCTCCCCCACAAAAAAAAAAAGCCCCACCAATTGCTCCAGGGACCTTTTTCATAAATTCTGCTGGCCAAAAGATTAAATAAGGTATCTTGGCATATATCTTTGCAGTTACAATGTGGATCTTTATAAAAACATGGTCTGGCCTAACATTTACCTTTTGGGCAGAATAACATCATTAAGTTGTATATCCTAACTTCAATTTTCTTTTTTGTTATTGTCCAGATTTACTATCTGAGAAATTTCTGAAAGAGTAGTAACAAAAACAACTAATTTATATTGGCTGCTAAAAAAAATCTAAAAACTCTAGAACAGAGGTTCCCAAACTGTGGTCCGTGGACCTCTTCAATCTCGTGGTTCGAAATGTGGGGTGGGGCGTGAGCAGGAAGGCTGATGCTCTTTTGCAAGCCCTTTCCACACTGGCCACTCTTTTCCCCTCCCGATTGCAGGGATGTAACCCCTGATTAAACAAGCAATCGCATGAGGTGGAGGTGGGAGAGAGAAAGAGATTAATGGAAGCCACTCCTTCTCTGCCCCTTCCCAGTGCATGCATATTAAACAAGGGATCACAAGATGGTATTGGAGAAGAAGAAGAACAGCCTCTCCTTCCCCCATCCCCTTTCTGATTGTATGTTTAATCTGGGTTTTATCCCTGATTAAACAAGCATTCACAGGGAGTGGGGAGAGAAGCCCCAGTGGGCTGCTTGTAGAGATTCCCCTTTCCCTCTTCCCGAACCAATGCAAGGGGGAATTCCGTCCCATGGATGCTGCTTGTCAAGAGGCACCTCCAGTCTCCATTGGGCGGGTGAAGGGAAGAGATGCAGCATCTACTCTGGTGGCTTGTCCTACACCTTTTCTCTTTTGCAGTTTGTGTGTGCGTGCATGGGTTTGTCTGAGAACACAGTCACAGAAGTGAGAGCTTGACCACAGTGCTCTCAAATTTCTATCGCAATTGCTGTCCTTCCCCTCTTATACCCTCCATGCTTCTTTTCCCCCTCCCAGCCCATTTTGTAGCCCCCTTTAATGCCCCCCTTTGAAGCACAAGTCTCCTTTCCTCAACAGCCTGGACACATGAATGGTATCGTTGAGAGACACAAGCTAAGGAGGAGTAAACTAATAAAAATTTCCAAGTTGCAAACCATGATCCTTTCTTGCAAGTAGGCACCATATGAACACAGACTTCTTTTTGAGTAAAGGTGCGATTCTAAGGCTGCAGTTCTATGCACATCTATCATTGATCTTGAGGAGACTTAGTTTTGAGTAAATATGCATGGGATCAATTGCATGATGAGGTTTGTGGAGAAAAAGACAAAACAGTGATTATGTCTGGGAGGGAAAGGGTAAAGGAGGAGAAAGTGACAGGTTTTAAGGACTGATACCAGATCCTATCTGTAGAATGCTGTGAGTACAAGCCTTTTCAGCCCTTTCCCACCTCTTAAACAGACGACTTGCCTTTTGCAACCAATTCCACCTACACACGCAAATTTTATTTATTTATTTATTACATTTATACCCCGCCTTTCTTTTCACGATAGAAACCCAAGGCGGCTATATATTCCCAGTATATTCCTCCCATTTCTGTTCCATATGCTCATGCTACTAGTTTTTCAAACTTGAGGGCAATATAAAGGTATTTAAATGTCAAAATTTTAATTATAATGTTAATTATAGTGGGGGAGCTAATGGACCTATGTCAAGAAGCCACTTAGATAAGTTTTATTTAGATGATTGCCATGAGTTAGGGACAGATAACATCTGACCTGACATGCTTTGTGGACTTTTCAAGAGGATTTTATCGTAGAACAGGCTGGGTTATCAGCACCTGTTGCCCTCAGTTTCAAATACAGAAGCAGAATGGATGCTGAATCTGCCCTATGACTCAAGCTTAAAACTGTAATACAATATAAATAAAATAATAAATAAAAATAGAATTAAAATCATATAACATCTAGCACTGCACATTACAATTGGTAGAACAGGCAGAAAAGCACCTCTGTCAGATCGTAATCAATTTGAATGTGTACATATTTTATTTCAAAGTTTTGCTCTGGATATCTGTGATTGATGAAGAACTGGTTGCTACAAAGCTGACCTCCATCATTCCTGTCAGACCATAAATGTCAGGCCTGAGGACTGTAGTCTACAAGCCAAACCTTTTATTTTCCCTTCTCTAGGAAGTCTATTCTGTAGGTGAGTTACAGCACAGAGTTAGGAAAGGAGAAATCCTTCTCAGGCAAAATATAGTCCTGTTGCTTCTTCTGTAAAGTTGTCACAATAAGAGTCATATTTTAATTGCTTTGTAGTTCCATGGTATTCACCCTCACCTCTGTCAAAAGATGTCACAGGCTCTTGAAAATGCCCAGAAAGTTTTCCCGAATAAGCTTGTATTCTCATGGAATATTGAATCTTAGGTTTTGAGGTACTGAAAGAAGCCTCTATTCATGTAATTAAAAAAAAGCTCCATTTGATGTTTTTTAAAAACCAAAACCTTCAAGAGAAGGCTTATACTTTCCGAGGATGATGGGGAGGAGGTGGGGACAGTAGGACAAACCTTTTGGCTCAGCTGCCATTAATACAATTAGGAAATGAGTCATGAAGAAGCATCAAGGAGTGTCTTGTAGGGATTATTTATTTTGTCTCCCTGGGGAAATGTCTTTAAAATACTATGTTGGGTACAGTTAAGTCATTAGCTAGTGTAGCTTTTTTTAGCTTTATTACTCTACTGAAGGACACTTAATAGCATTAGAAAGCAGTCCCAAAATATCTAAGCAAAGGAGCAAAACAACATGCACAATAAAACCATTCTTGTAACTCTTCTATAGGTTTCAAAGGGAATCATTTTCAATAAAAAGCTGCTGCTCATCTTTGCTATGAGAAGGATGGGGAAAAAAACAGCATGTAGCTAAACCTGTAAAAAAAGAACAGCATCAGTGCTGAATGAACTGTGATGAATGAGGAGGAGCAGAAAGTGACTGTACATGGGTTGAGTGAGCCTATTTTTGCAATAATTTATTCAGCTTGGATGTCTTAGTTTTGAGGAGAGATGAGAGAGGTGATTCAGAGAAGAGGCACGGTGTACATAAAGAGCTTGTATCTGCAACTCATACAGTTCTGCAGCCATTATTTAATATTTTGAAAACAAGAAGTTTTTGATTCTAAAGAACTTGTAATAACAATTCAAGTAATCAAAAGTGTAGAGGGGATAACCTTGATTTATGATGAGAGTTTTATGAAATGTAACGTAATTGTTTTCTTGTATGTCTGTGTTCCTCTGCATACAGATTTCCTGAATATAGAATGCAAACTGGAAAAGGTAGATTGTGATAGCTCCAAGCATATTAGATCACCTCCTCTTAGCTATGTAAATATTCCCTTTCTTTGGTTACAGCTGACTTCTATACAGCAAGAATATGAAACCAAACTTAAAGGCCTGATGCCAGCATCTTTGAGACAGGAACTTGAAGACACAATTCATTCACTAAAATCTCAGGTAAACTCTGAAATGTTCCCATTTGTAAGCCTAGAATTGTACACAGCCTGTCTTGAGATATGATTGTTCAAAGAATTAATGGCATGCTGGTGTTAATATCAAAGTTTGACCATTAGCTGTGCATAGTCCTAGTTTCTGTTTCTTTTCCAGTCTGCTTTTCACTCAGAATGGCTGGTACTATGACTGAATCGTTATCGTTGTATATGCAGTATATGAAGAAGTAGAATTATCCTTTCTGGGGCAAAAAACCCAATCAGCCCAACTGTTCTTTAATAATGTATTGATTGAACATGTAGGTTAATGTTTAAAATGCTGGTAGGCTTTTTATCACAAATTCCCATTTGAGAAAGAAAAAAAAGTATGGTTTTCTGTTGTAAGCTGTTAGTGGCACAGAGAAAGGGTGCTAACACTCTCTGATTAATTTTACCTATTTATTATTACATTTATATTGTGCTTGTCCTCCAAGAAGCTCATTCTCATGATTCTCCTATTCCCCTTCATCCTCACAAAAACTCTGTGAGATAGGTTAAAATTAGACTGAGATGCTGTGAGTGGCCCAAATTCACTCAGTGAGCTTCATGGCTAAGCAGAGATTTGAACCCTGGTCTGACACTCTAACCCATGGTTGAGAACCTGTGGCCCTACAGATGTAGAATGCAACTCCCCATAATATTTGACCATTGGTCATGCTATGCGGAGCTAATGGGAATTGGAATCCAATAACATCTGGAGATGACAGTTTAGCCACACCTTGCTCTAACCACTACACCACCTTGGTCACCTCTGTATACCTATGCAAGTGCCAGCAGAGTGTAGGGATTGTACAATATCAAAGGCACAAGGTCACTGAATACAGTTCAACTTACCTGCAATTTTCTATCCATTGCTGAGTATACAAGAAGCATTCCAATACTATGATTGTATAGCCAGCATGGATTTTTCACATTACACAATGTTAAATTGAAAGTATCCCCCATTCCATTCTGCTGCTTCCCATAAGCGCATTTCAAACCAAAACCTTTGCAAAACTTACAGTCCTGAACTGAGACGCTTCCTTAACAACCATCTACGTTTTCATGGTAATACCCAAAATACTCGAAGGGAATGTAGAGTTCTAAGTGTAAAACAAGAGGGGGGAAATCTGGACCCCTGTTGGACTTTTTTCTGTCAGTGGTCAAGTAATTTGTTGAACTTCATTAAAAATCAGCCATGTTTACACTCTGACCTTCATCTTCTGCAGTTTAAAAGTTTAAAAAATGGGTGATATTTAATTAATTTAAGAAATTTCACATTGGAGTCTACAATAGCAGAGGCATGCCCAGTAAGAATCAACTGTCAGTGTTCTAAAAGCCAGACTAACAGCTGTTTGGCTTGGCTAATCGGGACCACACCCATGCCACACATTTATTCCACTTTAAACAGTCCTGGCTTCCCCCAAATTTCCTGGGAAGTGTAGTTGTTAGGAGACTCCTATTCCCCTTTCAGAGCTCCAGTGACCAGAGTGGTTGAACAGTCAGCCCCTTTTCTGGGGACTGTAGCTTTGTGAGGAGAATAGGGCATCTCCTAACAACTCTCAGCCCCCTTCACAAACTACAATTCCCAGGACTCTGTGGTGGAAACCCATGATTGTGTAAAGTGAAATAAATGTGTGGTGTGGATGTGGCCAAGGACAGCTTTGGTTTAAATTTGGGTGGGAGGCTGCATGTGCCTGCTGTAGAATAAAAAGGTGGGGGAAATGCTGAAAAGGAATGTTTTCCTTTTGGAAAGGAAAGGGGCTTCCACTCTGCCCAGTGCCCACCCACCCAATCTCCTCCCTTCTCTCTTTCCTCCTCCTTCCTCCCTACCCCTACACTTCCTCCCCTCCCCCCCTCCCCCATGGTCAGTCTCGCCTATCCTAAGCATGGTTGTACAGGAGTAAATCCCACTGAACTCCATAAGCATGCAAATGATCCATCCATTCTCAGCAAACTTGCAAAGGATCTAATTTCTTACCTCCCAAATTAAAAAACAGAGATTTTCACTAATAGGCAAAAAAAACACCTTGCGGTCTAAGAACCTACCTATAGCCAACAGATATTTCCATCAAACTTTAAAAAGCCGGGAAATTGGGCAACCATAGTGAATGCTTGGAGAATTTGGTAACACATGCCTCTGAGCATATGGTGAGTGGTGCATTAACAGCTGAATCTGAAACTGCAGTTTGAGGTAAAATTAGACTGATTATATGTTGCCACTTAAGCAAGATGCATGTGTGGTGTAATGGTTAGAGTGTCAGACTGGGACCTGGGCAACCAGGGTTCAAATCCCCGCTCAGCCATGAAGCTCACTTCTGTTTTTTGGGTTGATTGCAGGTGTTGCCACCACTCACCATATGCTCAGAGGCACGTGTTACCAAATTCTTCCAAGCTACACAGCAAGTGGATTGGACTGTGAAAGACCAACCCAAACTGTGTTTCCATTTTGACAAATTTGTATGGTAATACAATATCTCAGAGAGGAGGTCAGGTCTCCTGCTTCCTGGTACATTCACTATAGCTGCCCAATTTCCCTGCTTTTTAAAGTTTAATAGAAATATCTGTTGGCTATAGGTACATTCTTAAACTACAAGGGTTTTTTTTTTGCCTTTTAGTGAATATACTTATTCCTCTTGGAGCAGAAGCCTTTAGGAGCTGTTTGTGCTCCACTTGGAGAAACTTGAAATACTTTGCTGCTCTTACATTCCTTTAATGCCAGAGGTTTTCAGAGCAAGTTCAAAAGGTTAAAATTGATATTTGTGAAATGATTTCCACCCTTATGAATAGAGGAAACCTTCAATAAAAAAATTCCTCTTGCCATATATGTATTTGGTAAAATACTGGTTTGAAATCAGTAGTTTTAATTAGTCTCTTGATGCTGTCTATGATATCTGGCACATAAAATATTGGAGGAAGCCCCACTACAATAGAAAGCACCTACAATAGAAAGAGGCTTGTCATTAATTTATTTGCAGTTGCTGTTTAAAATATATGAATACTAGAAATGATACATTTAGAAATTTCCTTTGGTGGTATTACTCATAATTAAATTGTATCCCTCTTGCTATTGGTAACAGGAGTTTTATAATTTTCAGAGGAGTTGCCATGTTAGTCATTTGCAGCAGTAAGAGGCTGGTGGCCAGTAATGTAGTGGCAAATTCAGAAGTACAGGGTCCCTTCATGATAGTCACACCATGCCCCCTCAGAGCAACACCCTCTTTTCCACTTTCTCTAATCTCCCTTGCTCTCTATATCATCTCATGAGTCCACACTCCACTACAACAGATGTCCCTAAGAGACAATCAGCATGAAAGGGGAGGCAGTGTGTTGGTTACTGCGAAGTCTTCTCAGTGACTGATTCACCTCATTTTACTCCGACTAGTTCCAATCAGCAAAAAGACAAGGACTCTTCTCAGTTGCTAACACACTCCCTTTTCATGCTGATTGGACCCCTTTTTCCAAACAAGTAAGGTGTCTATGAGCCCCACAACCATGGACACCTACACCCCTGCTTGTGGCATCTTAAAGACTAACAAACTTATTATGGCATAAGATGTCATGGATTACAGTCTGCTTCATTAGATGTGTCTGATGAAGCGAACTGTAGTCCATGAAAGTTTATGCCATAGTAACTTTGTTCCAGTGCAATCCTAACCAAGTCCACTTAGAAGTAAACTTCCAAGTCATTGAGGTTATGATTGCAGCCTGAGTCTTTAGGGTGCCAGAAGACTTTGGAGTTTTGTAGTTACTGTTGCTTGTGAGAACAAATTCCTATTGGAATTCACTACAAAATAAATAAATGAGTTAGGAATTTACCTAGGAAACCTATTTCAATTTAATAAGGAGTGTACTAATGTAATAGGTATGCCTAGTATAAAACATTCCAGTGATGACAACTGAAAAATCCCTAGTTTCCACTGTAGCGAGTTTGGGGTTGCTGGGTTTTATTTTTTTTAATGAAATCTGATTTCACCTGCAGGGTTTTTATTAGCACACACAGCATTTCAAAGGAGGAAAAGTCACTGGGTGTTAATGCACAAGAGCATAGTTGGCAGCTGTCTGTGCTGTGAAATACAGTAGCCAGTTACAGACTGTTCAGTAAGCAGGGCTCCCTTCCGCAGCACAGGTGTCCTCGTCTTTGAAATTGTTGAAATTCTTGCTTCAAAAACATCAGACAGAAAGAGCAGTGGAATCCTGTTCCAGAGGAATGAGGGGCTTGGCTGGGTAAAAGTACCAACCAAGCAGTATGAACAATGAACAAATAGGAAACATTCACTTCTCAAACAAAGCTTTGCTTATGTTTAAAATATGTTGACCTCCTCCATCCTGAGACTTTCAGTGTATTCTTTGTGTCCTGTCCTAGCATGGCTCCAGTGCATGGTTATAGTATGCTTATGATTTTGCCTCTCTGATGAGGATAATCTAACCCCTTTTTTCAAAAGGAGATTCTAAGGCAGTCTTACAATATTGTCTAAAATATGTCATTGTTAACACTGAAATTGTATAACTCAGGATTCTCATGCCCATGCTTAGTTCCTAAGCCACTGAGTTCTTGTAAACATCTTTTAAGGCTTAAGTTTTTTTTTTTAAAAAAGACATCAGTGCTGACGTGCAATTCTAGACTACGTGTATGAATGTAGGCCAAGGAAGGTATTTCCAGATCATGTAATTCACATGACTAGTGTTTAAGCTACCTCCCTTATCAGCATACACAATATCATAGGCAGCGAAATCTACCCATAGATAATAAATGTAGATAAGCTATAAATTGAATTTAAATAATAATTGTGTTACTACCTCTGAGAAACCTCAACCACATCTATTAATTGGTCTTTTGTATACAAGGAGCCCCTTGGTCATAACAGCTGTATTTTCTAGGTAAATTTTCTGCAGAAAAGGGCATCCATCCTACAGGAGGAACTGAGTACATATCGTACCAGAAGGTAAGCTGATACTTCCTGCTCAGATTGTAACACTTCACACCTGGCATTGGAGAGTTGCAAAGTGTAGTGAAAAGAACTCCAGTATGATGGCAGTTTGAAAGCCGCTTGCTATTCAGTAAACAGAGCATCTTTGGGAAGTTATCCACTTCCCCTAAACTTCAGTGCTTAGTATTAGAGGAAGATGAGAACTTGCAGGTGCATTGCAAGCCTGGGCCTCACCTTGGCATTCATGAGATGGTGGCTCAACACACAGCTGCAGTTATGTGGAGAGGCCACCGCCTTTAAAGGTGATGCAGTTTGTAATATTACAGATTGTTATCTTCAAAGCACCTGATCTTCACCCACTTATTCTTACTTAGACATTTACACCATTGTAAATAAACGGCCGCCAATGTTGCAACAGTAACATGAGGGCGCTCTGTGCCTTAAACAAGAGTGATTCACTGGATGATTAAGTGAAAGGGATCTTCCAGGCGATGTCACTGAGGGTTTTCACACTGATACTCACTGATAACTCAACATTTCTGCGGTGCAACAGGATATGTAAATACTATTTTAATTGAAAGCCTGTGTAAGATGTGACTGTAATATGAAAGCAGGAATATCTCAGATCTTCTCAGCAGGTTATTCCATAGACTTCTGCCTCATTTAACTTACACTGATAGCAACAATGAGAGGTTCACATGTGTGAGGTTCCAGTTTGGTTTGAAAATACACATCTCAGCATATTAAGCCAAAATATTCACGGGCTTGTGTGCTCTGTCTTCACTTGCCTCTTCCCTCCTCCCTTCTCAGCATACAATTGAAGACTTCCTGGATGAATTAAACATAGTTTTCCCAGTATATCTGAAATGGAAAACTCACACACACCCTCCCACCTGTCAGTCACACCTCATCTGCACCTACTAACATTCTATTAACACTTTCCTACCTGGACACAATTTCAGAACAGTTTTAAACACATAAATAATTCTGATTTTGTTACAATCTCATAAGATCCTACCATGGAAAACAAGAAAGAATCCATGTCTTCCAGGCATAGAAGCCTGCATGGAGTCCCATGGGCTTGGGTAACATACTGTTGCAATCCATTAGGTTGCATCTGCAGGTCTGTTTCCAGATGCACAGAAAATAAGGGGCTCAATTACGATACACTGCAGATAGCAAGTCTGAGAGGGCAGACTGAATATCCATATCAGTGCACAGACAAAAAAGTATCCACATCAGAGTATGGCATGCATTTTTCATCGTACATGTTGACTGAGATCCCAAGAGCAGTGTGTAAAGCACTTCCACCTATGAGGACTGTACCAATTTTCACTTCTATCTACATTGCATCCCCTTACAATGGCATGTATCCAACTGGTGGATACATTTTGATCCAGCAGGAGCTATCCACTCATAGATGAGGAGGAGAGCTGATTTTTACAGATGGCCCTGGTCCTCCAGTCCTCCCAAACATATGGGGGGATGGGGGAAGGGAAATTGGAAGAAAATACTTCTCTTCTTGCTCCATTAGTGGACAGCTCCTGTTTGGCCAGTAGCACTAGGAGGACCAAAAAGATTCTGCCCACTCTCTTAAATGCAGGTCCATCTGGTCCCCCAACATTCAGGACCAGCTTTTAAGGGCAATGGGATCCATGGAGATGAGGGTTCTCAAATGTCCCTTTGTGCACATGTCTTCTTTTATCCCACCCATTACCATGGGTGCTGTTCAAAATTGGTTAGTAAAGCCTTTCAACACACTGCCTATTAGTGGGGACGCTGACCCCAGGAAGTAGGAAAGAGTCTGATATTTTTAGTGTTGTCAATAGTTAAAAGGTAACTTTATGGCTGAAGAGTGCATTTTATTTTATTTTAGGTAACTGTTGGAGCTGACATTTCTTCAAGTGTCTAATGGACTTCTTTCAGCAGGTTTGAAGATTTGGATCTTGTGAACTAATCTGAAAGATCAGTGGTTGTTTTGTTAAATCAGACAATGTAATTAAGTTAATGAAAGTGCATCTTTCATACATAACAGTATTTTAAGTTATCATTTATTTGAATTATTTTTATCATTATATTACAGATTTTTAAACTTTTGATATATTGGATATCTGTATATGTCAATATACTTACTGAAAAACTTAATTTTGTTTGCTCATATTACTTTAGTTACTGACTTTCTGCTGCAATTTTGTTCACTTTTACACATGCTATAAATCACGTCATTATTATAATTATCATTATTATATTATCCAAAATATGTTCAAACATATATGGCATTACTTTCATGTTCACGTTATATAATATTAAAATATTTTTGTAAATTTTTGTTTGCACCTTATTTTCATTATCAGTGACATATCATTTGCTGCAAAAGTACCTGCAATGATTCCATTAATGTTTCTTATTAAGAAGTACTCTTAAGATTTTGTATTTAATAGGGTACACTTTTGTGACAATAGAAAGACTATATAATTGGTTCTGATCATCGTTTTTTGCTATTTGATTGATTAATGAGTGATTTCACAAGAGACAAGAATATATCCTAGTCTGGAATTTATTGCTTCTAAATAAGCTGGTATAGCAAAACATTATAAGCAGAGCTTGGAAAAGTTACTTTTTTGAACTACAACTCCCATCAGCCCCAGGCAGCATGGCCACTGGATTGGGCTGATGGGAGTTGTAGTTCAAAAAAGTAACTTTTCCAAGCTCTGATTATAAGTGTATTATAAGTCTTGACAATGAAATCCTTAAACTGATTTACAGTCATCAGAAAAGTATTTCCCTACAATTCAAGTGTAAATTGTCTAAAAATTGTAAATACCTTGAGTGGTTCCTTCAACATTCAGTGTGAATTACCTGATGGGTTTGGTGGGAAACCAGCTCTAGAAAAATGAAGTGCTAATACTGACATTGCAAGGGATTGTTCACATATATCAAAGGTAGTGGCTGTGATGCCCTTCAGATATTGCTGAGCTACAACTCACTTGGCCATGCTGCCTGGGGCTGATGAGAGGAGGAGGAGTCCAGCAACATCTGGAGGACACCACTGTGACTACCCCTGCTTTACATGAGGCACATGCCTCAAGTGTGTTCCAACATCAAAGTGAGGAAAGACCACATTTTGTAGAAGGGAAGCCATTTTAAATTAAAAACTTTTAAAGCTAAATATGTATATAATATATACTGAAATGCAAAATCTTATGCAAAAAGCATCCTCAGTTTTCTTGTTTAACATATTTTAATTCATTTTTAATTAAAAGCATCATCTGAGCACAGCACGTTTTTACCATCTATCCCTCTGAAATATATAAAAGTAGTGTTTAGGCAAGGATTGGGACCCCTGTTTCATGTTTTTTAAAGCAAATATCACATGCTTGTGCCTTGTGCAGCTCAAGCAACATGGTACTCAAGCACAAAATGTTGCACGACAAGACGTTTTGAAACATTAGAAACATACAGTTAGAAATAAAAGCAATAATAATTTTGTATGTACTTTCAAGATTCAAAGTGCTTCACATCTGTTATTTAGCTGTGATCTTTACAGCAACCCTGTAAGGTAAATCAATATTAATATTCCCCATCATGCAGATTGGGTGGGTGGGAACTGAGGCTGAGAGACAGTGGCTTGCCTAAGACCATCTAGTGAGTTCAGGGATTTCTGATTAGTATGTTGTTTTGCTGTTTTCAGGGTATCCATTATTAATTTTAGTGTATGAAGAAAGTTATAGTCATTTTGGTCAACTCCATGGTCATAGATCTCATGGGATACCTAGATCATGAGATCCACTAATTCATTAAATAAAACCTTCTAGTAACTCAGCTAGTGGTAGATTCCCAACAGAGGCCATGCAAGCCCTGGACAGGTGCCTGGACTCGGTGGTGGACTGGATGAGGGCCAGTAAACTGATTCTGAATCCTAGCAAGACAGAGGCGTTATGGGTTGGTGGTTTCTGAATTCGGATAATTGGTCAGTTGCCTGATTTGGATGGGGTCATATTCCCTCTGAAAGAGCAGGTTCATAGTCTGGGGGTGCTCCTGGATCCATCTTTGTCACTAGAGGCCCAGATGACCTCAGCGGCTAGGAGTGCCTTTTCTACGGCCATTTCTGTGCCGGGATAGCCTGATCACTGTTTTCCATGCACTGGTAACCTCCAGGCTGGATTACTATAATGCGCTCAATGTGGGGCTCCCCTTGAGGTTGGTGTGGAAGCTGCACCTGGTGCAAAGTGCAGTGGCATGACTGGTCACTGGGGCAGGGTATTGCCAACATGTCACCCTGCTGCTGAAATAATTGCACTGGCTGCCCATTAGCTACCAGGCCAAGTTCAAGGTTCTGGTTTTGGTGTACAAAGTTCTATACAGCTTGGGACCAGGATATCTGAAAGATTGTCTTACCTTTATACACCTAGTCGATCACTATGCTCTGCAGATGAGGGCCTCCTGCAGATACCATCTTATCAGGAGGTCTGTTCTGCACAACAGGGGAAGCGGACTTTTAGTGTAGTGGCCCCTACCTTTTGGAATTCCCTCCGCTTAAATATTAGGTGCCATTTCTGTTATCTTTTTGGTGCCTACTGAAGATCTTCCTCTCTCAACAAGCCTTTTAAGTAAAGACCTTATCCCAACCCACATCTGTGTTGGAATTGTTTTTTAAGTTGTTTTTAAAGCTTTTTTTAAAAGATTTTTTAAATATGTTTTGGTTTAATATATTTTAAAGTCTGTTTTTAAGATGTTTTAGAGTGTTTAAAGAGTTTTGTTTGCCGCCCTGGGCTCCTACTGGGAGGAAGGGCAGGATATAAATTTAATAAATAAATAAATAAATAATATTGCCAGATAAAAACTTTTTAAAGGTATCACACACTTCTCCAATATGTGAGACTATTTCTGGGGAAAATAATTATGTTGCTCAAAGCTTTAAATCGAGGGTGATCCCTACCACTATGTAGATCTCGGATTGCACTTTAAAGGGGACAACACTTGCATCCCTGTGTAACAGAGATGTTGCCTTCCTGGGAATGTAATGAAGCAATATAAAACTGCCTGTCAGCTCAGTCTGAGCAAACTTAAAGCCCCTCCATAGTGAAAAGAAAGTCTATGAATATGAGACTGAGCGGACACAGCGCCCTTCCCCTGGAGGATCATTGTCCTACACAGAGCCATCCAGCAGCGAAAGCTATGTACGAGAGACTTTTGTAAATCCACAGAGCAGAGAGAACCTCAGCTATGGGCGAGAAGCTCTCGGCTCCACAAGGACTTATTTAAGGGAAAACTATGACTCTCCAAGAACTGAGACTTACTATTCTGAGTATAGAAGTGAAGATCCTAGTCCCAGCAACCCCTACCTGAGTCAAAATTACAGTTTGCCTCGCCATGAAGGACACTCCACATACATGACAAAAGACTGGGATGCCAATTTTCCTGAGGATTCCACATCCACATCCTCCTACCGGAGTTATGGATCATCATTAAGCAGCAGTACACACCCAGAGGCACTGAGTGCCCGGCAACCAATTGCAGAGCCATATCCCTACAGTTATGGCCAGAAGGATGTCGCATGCGAGAGGTGCACAAGCACAACTCAAGTGTGAGCTACAACAAGGGATAAAATTTCAACTTGTCTTCCTGTAACTTGTAGCGCAGTAGATGACAGCACTGAAGGAAGATAGGCAGCATTGCTTCAAGTTTGACAAGGGCTCTCAGCAAGAGACACTTGGTGCTTCATATGCCTTTGGCACACTTATGCAGGAGTCCATATTCATTGGGACTTTGATTCCACAAACTGAACATGCTCTGGGATCTTCTGCCCTTCATATCGCTGCTTTTCTAGGCAGAGGCCACCTCATTGATGTCATACTGTGTTTTGTACTGCATTTACGTATATGGATATTGTTTATGTATTTTGCTTTGTAAATTAATTTGATACATTTTTTATTGTACCTTGTGTGTTCTATTGTAAACCACTTTGAGATCTTTTAGATAGTAAGCGGTCTACAAATGGAAATAATATAATATAATATATATACATGACTGTGCACGTTGAAGAAAGCCATAGGAAAGCTAATAAGACATTTTGACAGGTGCTGGGGGGATTTTGTGAAGCCTGGAGACTCAGTGAGAGCAGGTATGGATGGAAACTAGTGAGCTTGTGAAGCAGATCAAAACTCTCACTGGGTCATTAACTAAGAGACACTTGAAAGAGCAAAAGGATTCAGTGAAAATGGAAATGGACTGCCTTCAAGTGGATGGCAACTTATGGTGACCCTATGAATAGGGTTTTCATGGCAACTGGTATTCAGAGGTGGTTTACCATTGCCTTCCTCTGAGGTTGAGAGGCAGTGACTGGCCCAAGGTCACCCAGTGAGCTTCATGGCTGCGTGGGGATTTGAACCCTGGTCTTCCAGGTCATAGAACAGAATACAGTTGTGGCATAGAGACTAATCTACACAACTAGATAAGTCTTTATACCTCTTTACCCTGGCCTTTGACACCTGAGACATGTATTTTTAGGGCCCACCCTATTTTAGGATTTTAGGTTGTTTTAAAATTGTTTTTAATGTCATATTTAACATTTTTGTAACCCGCCCTGGGACCTTTGGGTGAAGGGTCAGTAATAAATGATGATGACGACTAAATGTAGGTATAAACCCAGGTCTGCAAGAGTTCTGTAAAAATTGGGCTGGGCCCGGTATTAAGGGCAAAAGAATTGTGCCGTCAAAGGGAACTGAAATCTTCCTCCAACCACCTCCCAGCAGCCACTCCCTTTTAAATCAGGGGTGGAGAACCTTGCTTTTCTGTTGAGGGCTGTATTCCCTCAGGGAACATTATTTCAAAAATGTGGCAAATGGGACAAGAGCCAAATAGTTGTATCTACCTGCCCCCTCTCTCCCCCTTCTTTTCTCTGAGAGATCACACTTGCCAGAAGTCTGAACTGATCGTTTGCAGAAGGATTTGCCACCCACCTCACATCCTTCCATCACTCCATCCATTTTCGCTCTTTCTCTGTTTTTCTCTCCCCTACACACACACATACCTGAAATTAAGTCAAGAATGACATGAAATTAGGCCAAGGACTGGATATGACCCTTCGGCTGCATGTTCCTCATGTTTACATGCTTTTCTTCCAGCCAAGTTAATTTCTAATAGTGGACTTCTCTTTAGGATAGTGCCAGAGCACACAGGAGGGAGAGACTCACTGCAAGGAGGTGAACTGCAGACAGGGAAGGGGAGTTTTGAACACACACATCCTGCACGTCATACATGATTTGGGTAGATCAGGGTTTAAACAAGTTTGTCTGCAGTTTGGCACTTCAACTTTCAAAATCTACATTTTAAAATATAGATTGCAGCTTCTAGGTTAAAAATGTAAATGTACTGCCTTCAAGTCGATTCCAACTTATGGCGACCCTATGAATAGGGTTTTATGAGGCTGAGAGGCAGTGACTGGCCCAAGGTCACCCAGTGAGCTTCATGGCTATGTGGGGATTCGAACCCTGGTCTCCCAGGTTGTAGTCCAACACCTTAGCAAATGATAATATTTCCCAATATGCAGTAAAACTCTTATTTCCTTAAGAGATCTCTTGTTCTTGCTCTCTCTTTTGCTCTCTCTCTCTCTCTCTCTCTCACACACACACACTCTTCTATAAGATGACATCTTCACAATATTTAATGCATTGAGTTGATTCTTTAGTCACAGCACAGACTTGGCTGTCGATGCTTTAAATTATAATTTAAATTATTATATGAATACATTCTTGAGTTCTGCACAAAATGTTGTTTTCTTGGAAATGCAATTGTCAAACTATTCCACCAGTATGGATTGCATTCTTGATTTTACTGAGGTGAAATATTATCTCCCAGCTAGTGATTTTTCTTCTGTTAGTCATGTAACAAATGAATTTGTTTTTCTTACATTTATAATATCCTTGGGGGGGGTATGCACTATATAATGGTGCTTTAATTGTAATGTGGTGCAGGGTTTATTTTTCCTCCCTCCTGCAGCAGAGTTGGTGCACTCTTGTTAGTTGTTTAACTCTCTTATAAAAACAACTTCAGTCGTTCATGCTGTCTTGAGCCTTTGCTCCTAGTAAAGACGACTCCAACTTTGATAGGAAGGAAATATTTGTGATTGCTTTAATAACTGCTAAAGGCTGCGCAGAAAAACACATGGCAACCTCAGTGCTAAGCAGTTCCAATAGATAATGCAGTGAGATTATGATTTCTCTGTAAACCCCTGTTCTGCCCTCTCAAGTCTCAATTTGCCAAAGGCCCCAGCACTATTTCTGGTTTGAAGTTGGGGGGGGGGGAGGAACTGAGAACATCAAGCAACGTGTGAAAAAGTCTTTTTAATTCATTGTTCCCTTTTAAAAAAGAATAATCCCATCTTTGCTCAGCTTTGATATTTTTGTTCAGCAATGTCATTCGTCTTTAGGCCTTGTCATTAAAAGAACGTTGGCTCTTTAAAGCACATTATCAAACAGTGCAGAAATGTTAACTTACTGAAATGAAAATGTGTGATCAGTTATAAGCCTGGTAACCCAAAGCCTGGTTAAAAAGTTTGACTTTTGTGCTAGTGCTTTTTTCTAGTATTAGTTTTATTGGGGGGGGGGATAGTTGTATATTTATTCCTTTTTATACAGCATTGTGCAAGCGTGTCCCATCCTCACTCCAATCCATTTTTTTTAGGGTCTGGTAACCCAAAATACATTTAAAATTAGTTGTGTTTTTGTGAAGCTGACTGTTTTCTGTTATTACAAAGCTCTCATGCACTCACTGTACAAACATAATCTACCCTTTCCCCCCCCCATGAAGCTTATGGGTTGCTCCTGTGCTAGAGAGGGGTGGAATGAAGAAAAGGATGCAAGTTAAAAGCATGCAGTTGCCATGTGTGGCTTTTTAAAGATAGATCCAGAAAAAAGCACCGTATTTGTTAATTTGAGCCTAATTTAGGAGATATGTAATGGAAACGCATTTTCTTTTATGATCAGCATTATTATAGGTGGAAAGTGGTAAAGCGGCGGTTTAAATGTTCTCGTTGTTACACTTGTACATTCAGGCAACTTAAAGGTCCTTACAAGGAAATTAAGTGTGGGCTTTACCCTGACCTAAACCAAAAAAATCCTGATCCACATCTGCATAACTCAGGCTCATCCCACTCTTGAGAGGAAGAACAGAAGTGGTTGTTTAGGATGATGCAGAGTAGGCCCACTGAATGTAATAGTCCTAAGTTACTCATGAGAGCCAGTGTGGTGTAGCGATTAAGGTGTTGGACTACGACCTGGGAGACCAGGGTTTGAATCCCCACATAGCCATGAAGCTCCCTGGGTGACCTTGGGCCAGTCAATGCCTCTCAGCCTCACAAAAACCCTATTCATAGGGTCGGAATCAACTTGAAGGCAGTACATTTACATTTTAAGTTACTCATGCCCATTAATTTTAATAGGACTACTCTGAGTATTACTAACATTGGATACAACCCATTGCGTCCTTCCAAAGCTATCCTACAAGGGTGATACTGCCCTTAAAAGTATCTCAGACTGCATCTTAGTAACAAGCTGGAAAGTGCTGGGGCATCATTCACCATTACCTAATTTTAGGAAGCCCTGTAGTGATGAAAGAAAATAGCCACAACATTGTGACTATAAACTGAAATACAGTAGCTTTCTAGGACTAAGGTGGAAATTTGCTACCAGCAATGTACCATGGATTTTATTAGAATTGTAAGAATGACAATGTTTTCCAGTAAATGGGGTAGTCAACATGGTGCCCTCCAAATGTGTGGGACTATAGCTCCCATCACCCCTGACCATTGGCTGTGCTGGCTGCTGCTGCTGGGAGTTGTAGTCCAACAACATCTGGAGGGCACCAAGTTGGCTATCCCTGATGTAAATTATATTAGCTCTGATCCAGGGTTCCTTTGGCTCATGGGAGCTTCAGGGAATATGAAAGCAATGGGACTTACGTTTGAGTTGTACATGTATAGAATTGCCCAGTGTAACTTTTATTGGACTATTTTTGAGCACAGCAAAGTGGGTTTCCTTAATAAAAAGCTTCAGGTCAAAATATAATATATTTTAAAATATACAAAATATACATGCAGCCACACCCAAACTTATTTCATTTTTATGCATGCTATCTTTCATGGCTATGATCTTTTGAATATTAGGATGCACACAGCATTATCTTAAAGGCACTAGAATGCTTTTCTAGACCATTTGGTCATTCCAGAAGGCTCAGCTAGTACTGTCACAGCTTCCAAAAGTGTAAATTGTCCCACTCACCAGTTTGGCTCACAGAAAGTTTCTAAAGTGTCTCCATGTGCTAAGAACAGTTCCCACCACTCTAGTAATGTATCAGAAGTGTTGGAAAGATGCCTTTCCATTGAGACATTTCATTTGGTGGGGAAGGATTGACTTCATGGATGCAGCATGAAAAGCACAAAGCACCACATTCTATAAATAGCTTGATCACAATTATTTTTTACCACATAGTAGAAATAGCTTGATCATAATTAATTTCCACAGGCTATCTTGACCAAATCAGTAGGCACACATTTGGTGTAACAAAATGCAGTGCATGATTGAATCAGCATTGTATTGCATGGCATGAAGTCAACACACACATGGAGGAAGCTCAAAAGTGCTGATGGGCCACTCCAAGGCTTGTGGGGAGAAGGGATTTTCAGAGTGTTCAAAGTTCAAAGGATTGGATATATTCAAAATTAACTATAACATTCAAAGAATTGGATGTATCTAAAATTAAATTGCAAAAAAAATCAGTGTATTTTAAGAGCAATTGTTGTGGTTCACGTTCATGTCTCAGTCATCAGCGATAGGTGTTCCTCAAAGGGAAAAAATACATGCCATCTGACACATGGAGTGGGGAGAATCCCCCTCAATACCACACCTGTGAACAAAGCTATGCCTCTTTCTATAACTGTTGTCACCATTCTCTTTGTTTGCATTTTCTAAGAAAAACAGGTTTGCTTGTATTCCCCAACATTTTCTCTGTGTACACATCCAAATTCCAGCAGATTGCAGATCAAGGTGAAAACCGCCCAGAGATTATGTGATCATTCATATCCCTTCTCCCAAAGAGTTCACCATCTGAAAACAGGCAGCACTTCCTCACCTTAAATTGTACTCAATGAGTGCTTGACAATGGTTCATTCTCAAATGGGGGGGGGGTAACAAGCAGAGTACCACAGGTCTCAGTCCTGGGCCCAGTGCTCTTCAACATTTTTATTAATGACTTGGATGAGGAGGTGCAGGGAATGCTTTTCAAATCTGCAGATGATACAAAATTGGGAGGGATGGGTAACACCCTAGAGGACAGAAACAAAATTCAAAGTGAACTCGATAGGCTGGAGCACTGGGCTGAAAACAACAGAATGAAATTTAACGGGGATAAGTACAAACGTCTATACCTAGGAAAAAGAAACCAAGTGCACAGTTATAAAATGGGGGATGCTTGGCTCAGCAATACTACATGTGAGAGGGATCTTGGGATTGTTGATCACAAGCTAAATAAGAGCCAACAGTGTGATGTGGCTGCAAAAAAAGGCAAATACTATTTTAGGCTGCATTAACAGATGTATAGCTTCCAAATCGCGTGAAGTATTAGTTGCCCTCTATTCAGGACTGGTTAGGACTCATCTTGAGTACTTCATCCAGTTCTGGACACTGCACTTTAAGAAGGATGCAGACAAAGTTTCAGAGGATGGTGACAACAGGGGACTACTGGAAACAAAGCTCTATGAGGAGAGACTGAAAACTGGGCATGTTTAGTCTTGAGAAGAGAAGACTGAGGGGAGATATGACCCAGAGTGTGGAATAATGGGCTCAAGTGACAGGAAGGCAGATTTTGACTGAACATTAGAAAAAACCTCCTAATTGTTAGAGCGGTACGACAATGGAACCAATTACCTAGGGAGGTGGTGGGCTATCCAACACTGGAGACGTTCAAGAGGCAGCTGGACAGCCACCTGTCAGGAATGCTTTAAGTTGGATTCTTGCACTGAGCAGGGGGGTGGACTCTATGGCCATATAGGCCCCTTCCAACTCTGTGATTCTATGATTCTATTCCTGTGATAAGCCAAAGGAGTGGTACAATTTAAGGGAGTGCTGTGTCCTACATTTTTAAAAGTTGGCTGTTACTGAAATAGGGATGCTATTTCTGTAGCCTTTGCTTGCCCCCAGCAGCTCCACAGGATCAGCAAGGGGGCTGGAGGCACTATATGGCAGTTGCTTGTCCAGACTCCAAGCTATTTCTGATTATATTGCATCATGAAAAAGCAGTCTTCAGAAAATGATGCATCCAGCAAAAGTAATATAGATCAGTTCTATAAGAGCAAAGGAGAGGAAGCACCAAGCTGGCTGGCTTACAATGCAATCTTGTACATGTCTACTCAGAAGTATGTTCTACTGAATTCAGCAGAATTACTCTCTCAGGTAAGTGGGTTTTGGATTACAGCCTAAAGATTTTTCACCATTATCCTTTTTGTTTGTTTGTTTCCAAATACCCTTAAAATGCTATCTGTCCTGCAAGACATTCTCCAACTAATAAGTCTCATAGCCCATTGTCCTTGGCCATTGAGACTTTCAAAGCTGCCTTGTCTTTGTGTGAGTGTTTAATACAACACAACTAATATATGTGAAACTTACATTAAGTACCCTGTGTGTATTAACTTCTGCTGGTCTGTGACTGCTAACTAAAATAATACTATATAATGCCAGTCCGTAAGACTCCTGCTGGATCAAACCCAAAAGCCCAACTAGTGCAGGATTCTCTTCTCGCAGTGGCCAACCAGATGCATATGGGAAGCTTGCAAGCAAGATATATGTGCAACATCACTCTTCCCACGTGTGATTCCCAGTGACTGGGTTTTCAGAGATATAGAGGGTCGTATCCACTAGCAGCATTCAGCATTGGCTACAACCCACAGATAGAGATACACAACCATTCCTGAATCAAGAATTCTGGGAGCAATCAGCATATGATAAAGCATAAATGCAGAGTACCAGCAAGAGCCTTCCAAACTTCTGCTAGGTATGGTTCGATAGCTCTATGCAAAGACATTTGTCAGATTCAGTCTGGAACAGGGCCACTGTGCATTTCCAATTTATTTTGTTGTTTTTTAAATGGGGCATTGCTTTCACATCTTGTCTACTTTTACTCTAAGATAATTGGTTCTCATGTTTCTAATTCATCCTGATCAGTCGTGGCTGGTACCCGTTGGAACTGGTAGGGTGGACGGCAGGGAGGCCAACAGTAGGGAGAGCCAGACCCAGTGACAGGCAGAGCCAACTAATTCCAGTGTTGGCCCCGTCCTCCTCCCTGCTGAATACTACTAGGGCATCACTGAGACAGTCAGGGCCACCCCCTGGACTGGTTATAAGTAAGGAGACAGGCCAGCCAGGGCTGGCTGACAGCAAACAGGTTGGTGGGGCAGTGCCACATTTGCCCCCAGAACTAAACTCATTTATCTTAAGTAGTGGTTGTATAACTGAATCCAACATAGAAGTCTAAACATTTCTCAGCAAGCCAGACCAGGAATTTAGTTCATGGCATGCTTGCTTCACTACAGAAACAGACATTCCTTAAACTTGGGCCCAATATAACTATAGCACCATAAGCCGCCCTGGACTCCTACTGGGAGAAAGGGCAGGATATAAATCTAATAAATAAATAATAAAACAAGAGTTGGTGATAAGAGGTATGACTTTATTAATTCAGTGCATTGCTGAGCATCGAATGAGAATTCCTTGAAATGTCAGTTTTGCAGTTTGGGGGTACTCTTGGACTTAGCATGCTTGTGGATGCTCAAGTTGCAGCAGTGGCTACCAGTGCCTTTGCTCAGATTTGGTCAGATACCCTATTGCATCTGCACCCATTCCTGGGACAATCAGAGCTGGCTACAATCATACGTTCGTTTGTTACATCAATTTTTTAAAATTATTACATTTATATCCCACCTTTCCTCCAAGGAGCTCTAGTTATGTAGATGCTTCTCCCCATTTTATTCTCACAGCAACCCTGTGAGGGAGGTTACGCTGGGAGACAGTAACTTGATCAAGGTCACTCAGTGAGTTTCATGGCTGAGTGACAGTTTGAGCGTTGGTCTCCCAGGTCCTTGTCCAGCACTTTAAACCACTACATCACATTACATCACACAGACTGTCTTGTTGGACTACTGTAATGCGCTCTACGTGGGGTTGTCTTTGAAGGCCATTCAGAAATTTCAGTTGCAGTATGCTGCCACTAAAATTTTGACTGGTACTTAATTTAGGGATCATGTTACTTCCTTGCTATGTCAACTGCTTAGCTGTAGGTTCATTTCCTTGTGCAATTCAGGGTGCCAGTTATCCCCTGCAGAGCCCAAAACAGCTTCGGGCCAAGTTATCTAAAGGACGAAATTCCCCTACATGAGTCTGTCTGACCTTTGAGATAATCTAGTGAGGCTCTCTTGTGGTTAGACTTTTTCCTACTGGTTATTAGTTTCTTGATATTTTTATCCACCTCTTTGATTTTTCTGTTTTAATTGGTTTATTTTGTTGTTGAATGGCTATTTTACTTTTTATTGATGTTAGTCACTGTAGGAAGGGCAAAACAGGGTACACATTTTAATGTAAATAAAACAATCTGGAACTGGGTGTGCCTTTGAACTTAGAGAGGAAAAGGCTGTGACCTCAAAAACACAAACTATTAGCTAGCAACTTTGCTTAATGAATGTTCCAATGTAAACTTAGTGGATTGTATTCAACGTAATGCTAAGCAGATCGTTCAGTCACCACAAGGATTTCTCCTTGTGCAATGGAACAATCTCCTGTCCTTCCCCTGTGTGCCCCCTAAATCTGTTTTAGAGGTTTCCCCAACCCTCCAGAGCAGATTTGGGGATGGCGCAACATGTACACAGGAGGAGGAAAGAGGGAGGAATACTATTGTGCTAGCCCTTGTGCAAAATTTTAGTTGATTACGGCCAGTCTTATTGATTCAGATCCAGCATTCATCTTGCTCAGTCACAGTAGCAAGTTCTCTGTGACTTCCCTTTTGAGATGATTTAACTGTACAAGTAACCAATAGGTTACACTAGGCCTTCTTGGTCATTTCCAACAGTTTAAATGCTTCAGGATATCCTTGGGAGTAAGATAAGATTGCATTAAGCAAACAGCCCTTTACCCAGGAGTGTATTAGGCTCATGGGCAAATAAACCACTGAGGTTTGTATGAACTACACATTCTCCATCCCTATTTCTCCCACTTACAGCAGCTAATGATAACACTTTGCTATTTGCATGTAAGGCTTCTTATTGGCATTCATAACAAAATTTACATCCTTGCAGAACACTCAAGCTGCAAATTGTCTTACAACTTTGACCTGCCTCTCATCTTGAGGGATATATGGGAAAGAGGAGTCTTCCACTCTAAGGGACATAAACCAGGTGTCAGGGTTATGACCTTCAGAAGAGGGGATGGAATGCTGAAGATGATGGTTTATGGAACAGCCTGAAGAATCTGGCCCACAGTATATTAGCATAATAATAGCTCTTGGTGTTATAGCACCTTCCAAGCACTTCAAAGCATATTCAACAGGGCCTCAAATTGCTTCTCTTGAACCTGCTGTCTCTGCACTTTGTTCTCTATAGAGAATTGTTCCAGCTTGTGTCTGTGTTGCCTTGAAAACATCTCTCATCCCTAGATCTCAAAATTCCCTTTCAAAACCACAATACACACAAACACTATAGGGCTTTTAATTGATGGAGTAAGAGGAATTTGCAACATCCTTTCTGTGTGAGGCACCTTGATTATGATTCAAGGCAGAAAGACTATAATCTAAATAAAATAATTCAATTTTCTTTCTCTTTTATGTCTAGGGATTACACTTGCATTTTCTCTCTCTCTCTTTAGCCTTTTTTGGACAGACTCTTTAAAAACCCCAAATAACAATTAAATAAAGGAGACTCTGATAGCTTTCTAGTGAACTTTTATGTTTCAAATACGACAAGATTCCTAATAAATACATTAAAGAAATAACCCAACATACCCATCCACAGAGAGTGCAAGACTCCTAATTAAAGTGTGATGTGTGACATAACAAGGAGGCAGGTTTGGGGTGAGTGGTGACTATGGTGTGAAAATGTAACCTGATGGAAGATGCAGTGGGATTTTTGTTAACAAAGGGTGACTTAGACAAATCTGTTTTCTTTGCCTTTTACCATTTTCCCAGCCTCAACATTTCTCTAATGTGTCAGTAAGCAACCTTTGGCCCTCCAGATGTTGCTGAATATGGTGCAATATCAGCACCGGCTGGGGGGATGGGGAGGAGGAGTTACTGTGGTCCACAGACTTTCCATCTCTTTCACTAGGTAAGCACGCTGTCTTGGAACTGGCTGTGAGGGCCTGCACCTGGTGTTGGGCCAAGGAGACAGTAAACTAGAGTTGCTGCTGATGTACAGTCCACCCTGTTGCCCAGCAGCTTCTCTGACTGAACTGGCAGAGGCTGTCTCGGCTGTGGTGTTGGATAGTCCAGGATAGTCCTAGGTAATTTCAATATCCATGCTGAGCCTGCCTCTAGTGTTCTAGCTGGGGACTTCATGGCCTCCATGACGAGCATGGGGCTGTCTCAAGTTGTTACCAGTCTGACACATAGGGCAGGGCACACCCTCAAGTTGGTTTTTGCTCCAGATGGAGGAAGGGGTGTGGTTTGGAAACGGGGAGGATGGATGTCACCCCATTGTCATTGTCAGATCACTCCTGGTGAAGGTTGGACTTACAGCTCTGATCCTCCCCTGCAGGGATGGTGGGCAGATTAAAATGGTCTGTCCCCAGAGATTAATGGAATCCACTGCTTTCCTGAATGCCCTGGGTGAGTTTCCAGTAGATAGAGCAGGTGACTCTGCTCTTGTCATGCCATGGAACAATGAGACGTGTTGGACTCTTGATACAGTTACCCCTGAGTATTATCTCTGGCATTCTTCTCATTTTGTACCTTGGTACACCAGTGAATTAAGGGCAATGAAAAAGGTTAGATGATGGCTAGAGAGCAAGTGGCAAAATATGTGCTATGAGGCTGACCAGGCACAAGTGAAATAACATAACCATGCCTACTGTGTGGTGGTGAGGACGGCAAAGAAGGCCCACTTCTCTGCCTCCATTGCATCCTCAAGTAGCCATCCAGTGGAGCTTTTTCATAGTATTTGGGGTCTCTTAACATCTACTCCAGAAAACACCATTTTAGACCTTTGGGAAGCCCACTGTGAATTGTTTGCAAGGCACTTGGAGGGTAAAGTTGCTCGCCTCTGCAGCAATCTTGACACCCCATCCACATTTACTGAAGTCCCCGGTGAGGTGTCCAGTGCAACATCTGCTGCAACTTCTTGGGATCAGTTTCAGTTAATACGGCCTGATGATGTGAACATAAGAACATAAGAAGAGCCTGCTGGATCAGGCCAGTGGCCCATCTAGTCCAGCATCCTGTTCTCACAGTGGCCAACCAGGTGCCTGGGGGAAGCCCGCAAGCAGGACCCGAGTGCAAGAACACTCTCCCCTCCTGAGGCTTCCGGCAACTGGTTTTCAGAAGCATGCTGCCTCTGACTAGGGTGGCACAGCACAGCCATCATGGCTAGTAGCCATTGATAGCCCTGTCCTCCATGAATTTGTCTAATCTTCTTTTAAAGCCATCCAAGCTGGTGGCCATTACTGCATCTTGTGGGAGCAAATTCCATAGTTTAACTATGCGCTGAGTAAAGAAGTACTTCCTTTTGTCTGTCCTGAATCTTCCAACATTCAGCTTCTTTGAATGTCCACGAGTTCTAGTATTATGAGAGAGGGAGAAGAACTTTTCTCTATCCACTTTCTCAATGCCATGCATAATTTTATACACTTCTATCATGTCTCCTCGACCCGCCTTTTCTCTAAACTAAAAAGCCCCAAATGCTGCAACCTTTCCTCGTAAGGGAGTCGCTCCATCCCCTTGATCATTCTGGTTGCCCTCTTCTGAACCTTTTCCAACTCTATAATATCCTTTTTGAGATAAGGCGACCAGAACTGTACACAGTATTCCAAATGCGGCCGCACCATAGATTTATACAACGGCATTATGATATCGGCTGTTTTATTTTCAATACCTTTCCTAATTATCGCTAGCATGGAATTTGCCTTTTTCACAGCTGCCGCACACTGGGTCGACATTTTCATCGTGCTGTCCACTACAACCCCGAGGTCTCTCTCCTGGTCGGTCACCGCCAGTTTAGACCCCATGAGCGTATATGTGAAATTAAGATTTTTTGCTCCAATATGCATAATTTTACACTTGTTTATATTGAATTGCATTTGCCATTTTTCTGCCCATTCACTCAGTTTGGAGAGGTCTTTTTGGAGCTCTTCGCAATCCCTTTTTGTTTTAACAACCCTGAACAATTTAGTGTCATCAGCAAACTTGGCCACTTCACTGCTCACTCCTAATTCTAGGTCATTAATGAACAAGTTGAAAAGTACAGGTCCCAATACCGATCCTTGAGGGACTCCACTTTCTACAGCCCTCCATTGGGAGAACTGTCTGTTTATTCCTACTCTCTTCTTTCTGCTTCTTAACCAATTTCTTATCCACAAGAGGACCACTCCTCTTATTCCATGACTGCTAAGCTTCCTCAGAAGCCTTTGGTGAGGTACCTTGTCAAACGCTTTTTGAAAGTCTAAGTACACTATGTCCACTGGATCACCTCTATCTATATGCTTGTTGACACTCTCAAAGAATTCTAATAGGTTACTGAGACAGGACTTTCCCTTGCAGAAGCCATGCTGGCTCTGCTTCAGCAAGGCTTGTTCTTCTATGTGCTTAGTTAATCTAGCTTTAATAATACTTTCTACCAGTTTTCCAGGGACAGAAGTTAAGCTAACTGGCCTGTAATTTCCGGGATCCCCTCTGGATCCCTTTTTGAAGATTGGTGTTACATTTGCCACTTTCCAGTCCTCAGGCACGGAGGAGGACCCAAGGGACAAGTTACATATTTTAGTTAGCAGATCAGCAATTTCACATTTGAGTTCTTTGAGAACTCTCGGGTGGATGCCATCCGGGCCCGGTGATTTGTCAGTTTTTATATTGTCCATTAAGCTTAGAACTTCCTCTCTCGTTACCACTATTTGTCTCAGTTCCTCAGAATCCCTTCCTGCAAATGTTAGTTCAGGTTCAGGGATCTGCCCTATATCTTCCACTGTGAAGACAGATGCAAAGAATTCATTTAGCTTCTCTGCAATCTCCTTATCGTTCTTTAGTACACCTTTGACTCCCTTATCATCCAAGGGTCCAATTGTCTCCCTAGATGGTCTCCTGCTTTGAATGTATTTATAGAATTTTTTGTTGTTGGTTGTTATGTTCTTAGCAATGTGCTCCTCAAATTCTTTTTTAGCATCCCTTATTGTCTTCTTGCATTTCTTTTGCCAGAGTTTGTGTTCTTTTTTATTTTCTTCATTTGGACAAGACTTCCATTTTTTGAAGGAAGACTTTTTGCCTCTAAGAGCTTCCTTGACTTTGCTCGTTAACCATGCTGGCATCTTCTTGGCCCTGGCGGTACCTTTTCTGATCTGCGGTATGCACTCCAGTTGAGCTTCTAATATAGTGTTTTTAAACAACTTCCAAGCATTTTCGAGTGATGTGACCCTCTGGACTTTGTTTTTCAGCTTTCTTTTTACCAATCCCCTCATTTTTGTGAAGTTTCCTCTTTTGAAGTCAAATGTGACCGTGTTGGATTTTCTTGGCAATTGGCCAGTTACATGTATGTTTAATTTAATAGCACTGTGGTCACTGCTCCCAATCGGTTCAACAACACTTACATCTTGCACCAGGTCCCGGTCCCCACTGAGGATTAAGTCCAGGGTTGCCATCCCTCTGGTCGGTTCCATGACCAACTGGTCTAGGGAATAGTCATTTAGAATATCTAGAAACTTTGCTTCTTTGTCATGACTGGAACACATATGCAGCCAGTCTATGTCCGGGTAGTTGAAGTCACCCATTACTACCACATTTCCTAGTTTGGATGCTTCCTCAATTTCATATCTCATCTCAAGGTCTCCCTGAGCATTTTGATCAGGGGGACGATAGATTGTTCCCAGTATTAAGTCCCTCCTGGGGCATGGTATCACCACCCACAACGATTCTGTGGAGGAGTCTGCCTCTTTTGGGCTTTCGAGATTGCTGGATTCAATGCCTTCTTTCACGTATAGAGCGACTCCGCCACCAATACGTCCTTCCCTGTCCTTCCGATATAGTTTATATCCAGGGATAACCGTATCCTACTGGTTTTCTCCATTCCACCAGGTCTCTGTTATGCTCACTATATCAATGCTCTTCTCTAAGACCAAGCACTCCAGTTCTCCCATCTTGGTTCGGAGGCTCCTAGCATTAGCGTACAGGCACTTGTAAGCAGTGTCTCTCTTCAAGTGTCTTTGGCACTTGTGGTTAGGCCTGTGGTAATTTTGCTCTTCTGAATTGATATCCTGTGCCCCTGCTCTCACAATGCCTACTTCTAGGCCTACCCCTTTTAAAATTTCATCATTTCTTTGGTTTTTATCCCAGGGGGGAGGTTTATTCCGAACCGGACCTTTCTCAGCTCCTGTCGGGTTTCCCCCCTCAGTCAGTTTAAAAGCTGCTCTGCCACCTTTTCAATTTTAAGTGCCAGCAGTCTGGTTCCATTCTGGTTCAAGTGGAGCCCGTCCCTTTTGTACAGGCCCGGCTTGTCCCAAAATGTTCCCCAGTGCCTAACAAATCCAAACCCTTCCACCCGACACCATCGTCTCATCCACGCATTGAGACTGCGAAGCTGGGCCTGTCTGGCTGGTCCTGCGCATGGAACCGGTAGCATTTCAGAGAAAGCCACCTTGGAGGTCCTGGCTTTCAGCATCCTACCTAGCAACCTAAATTTTGCTTCCAGGACCTCACGGCTGCATTTCCCCATGTCGTTGGTGCCAACGTGCACCACGACCACTGACTCCTCCCCAGCACTGTCTACCAAACTATCTAAACGACGGGCGATATCCGCAACCTTCGCACCAGGCAGGCAAAACACCTTGCGGTCTACACGCCCATCACACACCCCACTGTCTATGTTCCTAATGATCGAATCACCCACTACAAGGATCCCTCCACCCCCTGGAGATATATCCTCGGCACGAGAGGATAGCTGCTCATCCCCCAAGGAATGGGTCCCTTCTAAGGGATCGTTTCCCTCTTCCTCAGCTGGATGCTCTCCTTCCTCGAGACCATCGTTGTCCATGATAGCAGGAGAGCTATCATCGTTGGAGTGGGACACAGCTATAACGTCCCTGAAGGCCTCCTCCACACACCTCTCTGCCTCTCTCAGCTTTTCCAGGTCCGCCACCTTGGCCTCAAGGAAATGAAGTCGTTCCCGGAGAGCCAGGAGCTCATTGCACCGAGAGCATACCCACGACTTCTGTCCAACAGGCAGATAGTTGTACATGCTGCAGGCAGTGCAAAACACTGGAAAGACCCCACACCCCTGCTGGCTTCTTACCTGCATAGTTTTGTTTAAGGTTTATTACGTCAATGGGTTGGAGACTGCGGTTTAGTTGAGGTCAGGGAACAGACAGGCAGAGTGGGGGGCCCTGGCCTTCTCGCCCTGCTGCCGAACTCGCTCTGCTGCTTAACTCGCCTTGCCGCTTTGTCAGCTGGGGCTCCCTCTAGCTTGTGGAGCAGGACAAGGTGGACAAGGTGCTTGCGATAATGTGGGCAGCGACATGCCCTTGTCCTTCTTGGCTTATTAAAGCTTGCTGACGGGGTATAACTGAGGTGTGGTCAATGTATCTTTGCAGGAGGGAGAGGTCCCAGCTGCCTTGAAAGAGGCAGTGTTCCAACCAGTCCTGAAAAAACCCACCCTGAACCCATTGGTTTGTGATGACTTCCCTCTTTTTAGGAAAGTTATTAAGAGGGTTGTGGTGCAGCCATTGCAAGTACTCTTGGATGAAACAAGATTATCTTGACCCATTTCAATCTGGATTCAGGTCTGGTTATGGCAATGAATCAGCCTTGGTCACCCTGCCTGATGACCTTATTGGGAAAAGGACAGGGGGAGTGCAACATTGTTATTCTTACTTGATCTCTCAGCAGCTGTTGATACCATTGACCATATGGTATCCCTCTGAGCCAACTTGGTGAGATGGGTATCGGAGGCACTATTTTACAGTGGTTTCAATCCTACCGCCAGGGTTGGTTTCAAAGAACACCATTGGGTGATTGTCTTTCGGCCCCCGGGCAGTTGTGCTCTGGGGTGCTGCAGGGTAACATAATGTCCCCAGTGCT
Organism: Rhineura floridana; assembly: GCF_030035675.1. Lineage (NCBI taxonomy): Eukaryota > Metazoa > Chordata > Lepidosauria > Squamata > Rhineuridae > Rhineura > Rhineura floridana. The sequence goes on from NC_084482.1 coordinate 43,925,453, forward strand.
GTTTTAACATTTATATGAAGCCATTAGGAGTGATCATCAGGAAATCGGGGGGTGAGGGGTGGTCAGCAGTATGCTCATGAAACCCAGCTCTATTTCTTGATAACATCTGAACTGGGAAAGGCTATGCAAGGCCTGGGCCAGTGCCTGGACTCAGTGGTGGGGTAGATAAGGGCCAATAAACTGACTCTGAATTCTAGAAAGATGGAGGTGCTGTGGGTAGGTGGTTCCCGAGTCCGGATAATTGGTCAATTGTCTGCTTTGGATGGGGTTGTATTCCCTCTGAAAGAGCAGGTCCATAGTCTGGGGATGCTCCTGGATACATCAGAAACCCAAGTGACCTCAGTGGCTAGAAGTGCCTTTTACCAGCTTCAGCTCGTAAGACAGCTCCAATGTTTCTGAACTGAGATAGCCTCACCACTGTTGTCCATGTGCTGGTAACCTCCAGGCTGGATTACTGTAATGCGCTCTATGTGGGGCTGCCCTTAAGGTTGGTCCGGAAGCTCCAGCAGGCGCAAAATACAGCAGAGCAACTCCTCACTGGGGCAGAACATCACAAATATGTCACCCTGTTGCTGAAAGAATTGCACTGGCTGCTTATTAGCTACCAGGCTAAGTTCAAGGTGGTTTTGGTGTATAAAGCCCTATACAACTTGGGACCAGCTTTGCTCTAATCATGAGCACTGTGCTTTCAGTTATGGTGTTTTTCAGGAAAATTCTGAATTGAAAAAGTGCACATTAGAGGAAATTGCATAGGGCAATTTCCATGAGAAAATGTTCAGTTTGCATTGTAATATTTTCTGATACCCTAGAAAGTGATCCAACTCAGCATGTTTGCTTTATTTAGTAAACAAAGCTAAAAACATTGAAAATGCCAAGCTTGCCTAATATTGTATTTGCAATTGGCATCCATTCATTGTTACTAATGAACTCATGAAACAGAATTTGTTTCCATGGGAAAATAAAGCCTGTGTGCTATAAATGACAGGTTAAAGGGGGAATTTCTAAAAGCGCTCCTTCCTTCCTTCCTTGTGGTACTTACAACCCCTCAGTAGGCCTTGTCCTCCATGCTATATGCCATTCTTTAGTGCTACTTCATATAGGGCATTATTCCTATATACAGACCATCTCCATATGGGAAAAAGTGTGTACACTGCCATGTATGGGATGTTGTGCAGGGGTTTAGCAGCCACTGCAAAATCAGTGGGTAGTGGTGAGAAACTCTTGTGATATACTTCAAATGTGATAAAGAGTATACTTTTTCCCCCACAGGCAGTTTTTCCATGTGGGGAAAAATGTTTGCATGATATGAAGCGGCCCTCAGTGTGCGACTTCTCCAATTCACCCAGGCTATGCTAACATGCTGTGTGACTTGGAAAGCATCCCTCTCTCCCCCCCCCTTTGTTATCAACCCTATTGTGGGCCTGGCAGAGCAAACCAAAGAGTGGTCTGATTCAAAGTCCAGGTGCCAACCAAGTTAAACTCTCCAGCTCCCCACCAGGAGGCAATGACTGCCCCAGTCACTTCCTTTGTTCTCATTCTGCCATGAATTGGGGTTGAATTAAGCATGCACTTGCCAATAGCTCCTGCTCATTTGCAGTAGAAACCTCCTCTCACAAAGGGCACTTCTTCTCCCTGAATCCTGGGGAGCAACAAGTCTACTGAATCCAGCAGCTCCTCTGTGTCTGATCTTCTTTCCCTCACACCATGGAATTTCTCCCTGTTTACCCTATCAATGGACATTAGGAATGAGGGTTCCAGAAATTCTGCTTGGCAAGCAACAGTGCTTGGACCGGGCATTTATTTATTATCATTCTTAAAACTCCAACTAGATACATGACAGAGACAATTGGATCATCCTGGTGAGTTAAAGCAGACAGATTTTTAATTTTTTTTAATGTATAAAGGAAATTGATTTTTATTCCTAGGAGGAGATTCTGTGTGGTCTTGTACTAGTTGCTTCTCTGGCTGAAACCCCAGATGTGGATGAACTAATTAACTGCGTTTACTTCAAACAATGCTGGCAAAGATGCTTTTAGGGGAACTAGCAGAAATGCTGCTGAAAAGGTTTAGAAAGTCATTAGGTAGCCTGAAATGATTCAGAGACTGTACATGCCCTTGCTTTCAAGCAGCACAAGCCATGAATCACTGACCTCCAGGTACAATACCCTTAATGCCAGGCTTACTGCCTTGAAGTCAGTTGTGGATTGGCTGTAGCTGCTGGACTTCAAGGAGCTCCAACAGCCTCCTGTTTGATGCTAGTAGGGCAGAGTCATTCTGCCTTTCCATACTTGATACCTTTTCCCTTTACTTACATCAGGGGTGGGGAACCTACTTTAGCCCAAAGGCCAGATTCCTTTGTGGGAAACCGTCTGAAGATCACACACCAGTGGTAGGTGGAGCAAGAAGCAAAAGTGGGTGGAGCAATGAATGTGACTCTGACCTTTGCCCAGTAGGCTTGATTCAAGCCACACAAAGATCAGCAGTCTCTTTCTATACACACACACACACACACATCCATGCTGGCAAGGACACATTCCACCCAAGCAACAGCACTCCCAGAGGATATGGGGCAGAGCTGTGTGGCCTGGGATGAGTCCCAAGGTCTAGATACAGAGGCCTGGAGACCGACGTTCAGGGCCCAGCCCTGAGGTTCCCCACCACTGGCTTACAGGGACCAGCAGCACAATGGATTGACCCAACAGAACAACCTAAACTCCTGACATGCTGTGCTGGAGGGGGTTTGGAGGGGGCAGAGGTGTCCCTCTGTGTAGCCTTCTGGCTCTGCCTCTAGCAAGGAAGCCCAAATGGCAGCAGTGATGCATTGGGGGCATCTCAAGGGAGATGCTGGGGCTGGCAAGGGATCTGCTGTATCCTCAGCCAACCCTGCTGCCAAAACAAGATGGCAACAGACTTGGAACTGGGCCTCTTTTTTGCACCAGTGTGGGAGCTAATACAGCAAAGGGACATTTCCCCCTGCTATCCATCTTCTTCCCTGGCTACCATGAGCAGTGGCCTGTGGATAGGCTATGCTCTCCATCAAATTTTACTGCTATAAGGGGTTTGGATTGCAGCCACAGGCAACCATTTACCAACTGGTGCATATATATTAACCACAGTGGGCTGGTTCACACATGCATGTTTATGACTCGTTTGCAATATCTTTGAGCAGTGACTCATATGTGTGAATGAGCCATTGCAGACCAAGCACCACAAAGCTTTCACATTATATCAGATGCTGCTTCAACAGAGCTGGTTTACATTTGCAAGATACCAAGTATTTAGCTATTGGGTGATGAGAAATAAAATTAAGAGATCTAGTGCAGCATAATGGCTAAGTGAGCAAGCTATGAATCAGGAAGGCTCCGATTCAAATCTAACATCTGCCAAGAATGCATCATACAGCCTCAGGCAAGACACTCTCACTCTTTCTTCCCGCCATCTGCAATATGGCAAGCAATGTTCCTGACTTACCAAGCAGGGTTGTTGTAAGAATTACAGCATGATAATGCATGTGAAGGTGCTAGAAAATGCCATAGAAATATTATTCTATTGCTACCTGCCTGAGTAAATCAACACACATATATCAGAACAGAAATATGGGAAAGAAGAGGAAAACTCTGCTTGGCATTTGGTGGGACATTGCAGATAACTTGGAGAGGCACCACAGCTCAGTGGCAGAGCACACGGTTTGCATGCAGAAGTCCTCAAGTTCAGTCTCTGGCATCTCCAGTTGAAAGGGCTCAGCACCAAATGCTGGCTAGGACTCTAGAGAGCTGCTGCCTGCCACAGTAGACAATACAAGGCAACTTCCCATCTACCGATGGTTGGCTTCCCACATGATTACATGCACCCTGTCATACATGATCACAGAGTAGGGAATGTTTTTCAGCTCAGGGACAACGTTCCCTGCCAGGCAGCCTGCCGTATGCCGTGTGCCAGGGGTGGGTGGGTTGCCAGGAAACAAGCCATGGTCTTGCTTAGCATTATGTCAAACCCAGACTCATGGTCTGTTTATCTCCCAACAAACCACAAGCAGTAGCCAAGGTTTATTCTTGGCTTACTACTCATGGTCAGTCTGGGGAAAACAAAGCCCGAATCTGGCTTTGGACATAATGCTGAGCCAGATCATGGCTAGGAGCAGCAGAGGAGCCAAGTGTGAGCTATTTCAGCAACATGCACTTGCACATAGTTTATTTTAACTATACTTTAATGTTATGTGTGAATCAGCCCTGTTTGTGTATGTTCAGTTGCCAAAGGAAAGAGCAATATGGATGTGAAAAGCCACATAATATCACCTTATTTTTGTAGAGACTTTTTTTCTGTTTGGGACAAAATTGCTAAACCAGGACCAGAAGGTCCCTGGCCAGATACACAGACACACAAATGTGAGTGGGCAGAGATGAACGTTTTATCACACATGTTATGATCAATGTACACAACCTGTGTGTTAAAATACTCCTCCCTCTCCTTATCAGAAGAAATTAGCTAGAAGATTTGTCCTGTGCCTGAGATCCACTGCCAGTCAGAGTCAACAATAACGGACTAGATGGTCTGACCTGTTATAAAGCAGCTTCCTATGTATCCTATGCAACTATGCATTGTTTTTAAGGCATTAGTTTCATGATACTTCTATCACTTGTTTAAACAAAAAATTGTAAGCCTCCGAGAGCCCCTGCAGCCAAAAGCCAGCCATTAAATATAAATAAACGAACTAACCCAAGCTTAAGTATGGCTTCAAACATGCATCCCCTCTCCTCTTTGGGCTGCCTGGATCATATCCAAGGGGCCCTTTCATTTCTCCCTCTAATTGAGTTTACTAACAAAACGCTGCAGAGAGATTTCTTGTACAGAAAATATTCCTTCCATGCCAGCGGAGCTTAGAAGGAGCTGCGACCCAGTCCTTCCGAATCTCACAATCTGTGTTCTCAAAAGGGGGACCTGGAATTCCTTGCTACCTTGGAGCCCATGGCAGTGAGGACACTGCAGACAGGGTTACCAGAGGGGCTTTTCTTCTATAGGCCAGGGCTGGATGTTTGTCTGCATTTCTCTTCTGACATCTCATCTCCAAGGAAGCTTCTCCCCCCCAACACACTTTCTAAGAAGGATGCTACCCACTGAGTTATTCAAAGCAGCTAAATGAGAAAAGGGGGTTAATAAAGAACATGCTGAGGGGGGAGAGAAAAGAAAAGAAGATTAGAAGAGCTGATATTTTGGCTGTGAGGCCTTCTTTGGGCCATGAAGGGGAAATAAACCAAGACTATTGTTCACTCTCTCTCTCCTTTTACACTACCCAAAGGACTTCATGGCCAGAATCCCACCACTAATCCAATTTTCCCTCTCTAACAAGTATTTTATCAACACGTCTCTCTTCCACCCTACCCCACCAGCCATCTCTGCATTCTGACGCCTCTCTGCCTGCCTTTATTCTCTCTCACTCCAGAGTATATTTTCAGTTTGAGATAACAAGGCCGCTTTCCATTACAGCTACTTGCAATGTTTGGTTTGCTGAGGCTGTGATCCCGAAGCCATCCTTATGTGAAAAGACAGAACACTGCAAACCACGGCCACATCTTTCTAAACATCTTTGGTCTTGAGGTGGAAGGCAGACCCAGGGCAGGTTTCGGGGGGGCGGGGCTGGGCAGAGGCTAGCAGTGGACCCTTTATCTCTTTGCTTTCCTCCTTAAACCACGCTCCTCCTCTCTCCTGGCCCCACCTCTTAAAAATAAACCTTGAGCAATATGGCAACCCCCTATTGGCAAAGAAAAGCAATCCAACATTTTGAACATTTTAAAAATGCAATTTCTTCACCACTGAATGAATACACCTCTCTCACACATCTGAAATCAGCCCTTGGGTCTCTCTGTTATAATCTCATTGCATGCTTCCTTTTTTGGAGATAAAAATATAACATTTTTGTATAGGCAAAGTATGTAAATAGATAATATTTAATATTATAGCATAAGCTGGATCTGCCAGCGGGGCTGGGATGGGGCCAGTAAGCTGGGCCCTCGGCCAGTTCCCCACCTGGCCCAGAGCCAGACCTGGGTAGGCCACAGAGGCCTGACAACCTAGGGGGCTAATTCCCCCCCCCAGTTCTTCCTAAATAAAGAAATTCAGTTCAGTTACCAACATAAAATGGTTCAGAGTTTTAGTATGCACGCTGCTTCTACAAAATGGAAGACACAAAATAATTGAAGTAATGGGCAAATCTAGCAGACATTAGTCATCATGATCTTATATTCTATTTCTAATCGTCAGGGGAGAGTGCCTGCCGGTAGTGTAGTGGCAAATTCAGAAGTGCAGAGTCCCTTCATGATACTCACAGCCACACACCCTCCTATCCTTTTTTTCTTTTGCTGGGTTGAGAATTAGGTCCTTCTCCCACAACAACAGACATCCCTAGGAGCCAATCAGCATGAAAGGGGAGAGTGTTAGCTATTGAGAAGAGTCTTCTCAGTGGTTGACTCATCTCCTTTCCCTCCGATTGGCTCCAGTCAGCAGGAAAAGACAAGGAAGCATGTTAGAAAACTCTTCTCAGTGGCCAACATACTCCCCTTTCATGCTGATTGGCTCATAGGATGCTGGAGACAGAGGGACTCTGCTGAGATCCTGCTCCTAAAAATGTAAGGGGTCTAAGACGCCCTGGGACCCCAGACAACTACACCCCGGTGCCTGCACTTACGTAGCCAAAAAAGGAGGCAGCACCAGACCTCGGGTATTTTTGCAGAAGTAGAAAAAAATAGAAGGGAAAAAAACCCCTAAGGGGGAGGAGAGAGGACTAAGCATGCTCAGTGGACATGAATTCCAGCTCGCTGTTACAGAGGGGGATGGAAAACCGCCCCGGGGGGGGGATAAAATGGAGTGGCTAGAAAATGAGATGCAGTATAAACAGATGTAGATATAAATAGGGTAGATAGAGCTCTGTCATTGTCTGAATAAGTCACTTCCTAGTTCACACTAAGAAGCTATTGTTAAATATCCCTGGGCCCCCAGAGCTGCCCACTGAAATCAATGGATCAATCCCTTAATGTAGCTGGGCTTGGGTACCAGTGTGTCTTCCCGTACCTAGAAGAGAATTCCTGCTCTTTCTAAGTCCTTATTTAACATGGAAACTTTAAAAATAACCCTGCTAATGAAAGTACAAAGCCAATACAGTTCATTATCCCGAACCTGCAGATTGGAAGGGGTCTTGCCAGAAGACAGTGACCTCTGATAGCCCTACATGTAGTTCACACAGAAGACTGCAGGTCAGGCTCTATGTGATTTACATTCCAGTATTGTTCAGAGGTATTTGACCTCTTTATTACAGGCTGGGAGTTGGGCTGAAACTGAGAGTGTGTTACCCACTGCTATTACCCTCACATTTCAGGCTGGTTTGAGAGACTAGTTCACATCAACCCTACAGGGGAGTTCACTGTTATACCCTTATTGCAAGCAAGAGGGCTATGATGAAAGAAAGTAACTTACACCATCCCTGAAATGCAGTCCACCATTAATATTGTAGACTTCCTTAAATTGCCCCCTCAAAGCTCCCTTTCAGTTAAATCAGATACTTAATTACATGGAGAAGCCTCAAGCTCCTTTAAGCAGCATTCAGATTGTTTCTGAAATGTTCAAAAACTATTTTTAAAAATTGCACATGAAATAAGTAAAAACCCCAAAACAGAGCAGGGAATTTAACGCCTTCAGCCATAGGCTCAGACAGCACCCCTTCCCCATCCCAGAGATACACTGCAACATTTCATTGCAAGGCCCCTCTTGTTACAACTAAATTTCATCGCAAGTAATGGAATGGGACATGCAGCAGCTCAGTCCCTAACCACATGTACCTTGAGGAAGAAACTTTAAACTCTAAATTTAAAGATATTTACTCCCACACAAATATGTATAGGATTGTATAGTCACTGTTAAGTGGCTTCTGGTGGTGCTTGCAACATGATTTCGTGTACCTTTACTTGGAATGAAGTTCCACTCGATTCAACGGGACTTATACCCACGTTTCTGTACATAGGATAGATAGCAGCTTAAGGGGCGCAGTAACTGTAACATCAGAAATGTATGAATATTCACTAACAGGCAAAAAAACCTTCCGGTTTAAGAATGTACCTATAACCAACAGATATTTCTATCAAACTTTAAAAAGCAGGGAAATTGGGCAGTGAATATAGTGAATATAGTGAATGCACCAGGGGAGCAAGAGACCTGACCTCCTCTCTGAGATATTGTACTGCCCTACAAATTTGTCAGAGTCAAGAAATCAGAAGAAGGCTAGGACTGGGGAGGGCAGCTGTGAGAGAACTAGAAAAGGTCCTCAAATGCAAAGATGTATCACTGAACACCAAAGTCAGGATAATTCAGACCATGGTATTCCTGATCTCTATGTATGGATGTGAAAGTTGGACAGTGAAAAAGGCGGATAAGAGAAAAATCAAACTCATTTGAAATGTGGTGTTGGAGGAGAGCTTTGAGCATACCATGGCCTGCTTTTTTTGCCTATTAGTGAATTTCTCTGCTTTTAAATATGGGAGGTAAGAAATGGGATCCTGTGCAAGTTTGGTGAGAGTGGATTGATCATTTGCATGCTTATTGAGTTCAGTGGGATTTACTCCCCTGCAGTCATGCTTAGGATAGGTGAAACTGACCACAGGGGATGGGAGCAGGCCGGAGGAGGAGGGTAGGTTTGATCATTTTCATGTTTATTGAGTTCAGTGGGATTTACTCCCATGAAATCATATTTAGGATAGGTAAAACTGACCATGGGGAAGGAAGCCTGGAGTGGGCAGGGGAGGAGGAAGGAGGAAGAGGGGAGGAGAGGAAGAAGGGAGGAGGAAATGAGAGGAGAGCGGAAGGAGGGGAAAGGCAGGTCTGATCATTTGTATGATTATTGAGTTCAGTGGGATTTACTCCTGTGCAGTCATGGCTAGGATAGGTAAAACTGATCATGGGGGAGGAGGAGGGGGAGGGAAGAGTAGAAGGAAGGAACAAGAGGGAGAGGGGAGCAGAAGGAGTGGGAGAGGGGAGGAGGGGATTGGAAGGGGAGGGGGAGGGGTGAAGGAAGGGGGAGGGGTGAAGGAAGGGGGAGGGAAGGGGCAAAAGGGAGGTGATGGGAGGGAGGAGGAGGGGAGGGCAGGTTTCATCATCTACATACTTATTGAGTTCAATAGGATTTACTCCCGTGCAATCATGCTTGAAAATGAAGTGGACTGCCTTCAAGTCGATTCCAACCTATGGCGACTCTATGAATAGGGTTTTCATGGTAAGCGGTATTCAGAGGTGGTTTACCATTGCCTTCCTCTGAGGCTGAGAGGCAGTGACTGGTCCAAGGTCACCCAGTGAGGTTCAGGGCTGTGTGGGGATTTGAACCCTGGTCTCTCAGATTGTAGTCCTAGGATAGGTAAAACTGACCATGGGGGAGGAGGACAGGGGGGAGGAGCGGATTGGAAAGGGATGGGGAGAGGGAGGGAGGGGTCAAGGAAGGGAGAGAGAAGGAGCAAGAGGGAGGGGATAGGAGGAGAGGAGGGCAGATTTGATCACCTGCATGCTGTTTGAGTTCAGTGGGATTTACTCCTGTGCAGTCATGCTTAGGATAGGTGAAACTGACCTGGGGGAGGGGCAGGGAGGGGAGAATGAAGGCAGAAAGGGGAGGGGAGGAGATTGGGTGAGTGGGCACTGGGCAGAGGGAAATCCCCTTTCCTTTCCAAAAGGAAAATATTGTGAACAGTATCACTCTTTTTCAGGGTTTCCCCCACCTTTTTTTCCCTACAGCAGGCACATGTAGCCTCCCACTCATATTTAAACCAAAGGTGTCCCTGGCCACATCCACACCAGACTGTTATTTCACTTTAGGCCGTCATGGCTTCTCCCAAGGAATCCTGGGAAGTGTAGTTAGTTAGGGGTGTTGAGAGTTGCTAGGAGATGCCCTGTTCCTCTCACAGAGCTTCAGTCAGAGCAGCTGACTGTTAAACCACTCTGGCCACTGGAGCTTTGTCGGGGGAATAGGAGCTTCCTCTCAACACACTTCATAAACTACACTTCCCAGGATTCTCTGGGGGAAGCCTTGACTGTCTCACATGAAATCAAAGTCTGGTGTGGGTGTGGCCCCCTGATTAGGCAAGCCTAGCAGTTGGGAGTCTGGCTTTTAAGACACTTACTGAGGACTCTTACTGAGCATGCCTGACACTATCATTGAGTTCAAGCCAAAATTTATTAAATTAATTAAAAATCAGCCAGGTATTTTTTTAACTTTTAAACTGCAGTATATGAAGGTGAGAGTATGGGGCAAGGTCAGTAACAGGATTACAGGTACTCTATGAACATGGCTAATTTTTAATTAATTTCAACAGATTCTGAGAGCTCTGACAGAAAAAAGTCCAAAAGGGGTCTGTTTGTTTTCTCTCCCTTTTTACACTTTGAACTCTTGATTCTCTCTGACTGTTTTGTGTATCGCCATGAAAATTTAAAGGATTGTTAAGCATGCGTTTCTGAGTTCAGGACTGTACGTTTTGTAAGGTTTTGTTTTGAAATGAGCTTATGGGAAGGATCAGAATGGCATGAGGGGTATCTTCAATTTAACACTGCAGAATGCGAAAAATCCATGCTGACTATAGTATACAGCCACTCTCATGGCTGTATAGTATCTCCCAATGTCTTATTTCTTCATTTTGGTAAAATGGGGAAGAGGAATTTGGTTCTGATGGAGGGAGGAGAGGTTTCCCCCTCTATGGCTAATACACTTTCTCCCCTTTCCCTGACTGGAAGTGTACTTTTTAGCAAAACAAACAAACAAGATGTTGTATCCTGGGAGTTAACTGGTTCAGTTGTCTAGAAGTTTGTCTTGAAGAGGAGCCAGTAGAAGAGGGGGCAGAATTACTAGGTCCAGATAGAATGAAGGCGGAAGGAAATAAACAACAGAGTGGATGGAATTGTTTCTTAATAAAGTACTCACTTCAACTTCATCTGGCATCTTGTATTTTTTAAGACACTGGGGTACAAAACATCACATCCAGTTTAGCCTTCATTTGCAACTAACTTTGATTAGACTATGCCTATTACTTTTGGTGGGCACTGATAAGATAAAAGGAAGTTGCTTTCAAGAGAGTGTTCGGATAAAGATTAAAAAATAAATAAAAACGATACATGGGGTGATGAATACTTAACACTGGGATCTTAAAACAACAAAGAGACTGGTGGTACCTTAGAGACTAACAAATTTATCATGGCATCAACTTCCACTTCATCACATGCGAGTGAGTGGGTTGGGATGTAGGAGAGGGAATGAAATACAAAAAAGAACAGACAGTGATAAAAACAGTGATAATTATATGACCAATTAACAAGACAGTGTTGGCAAACACAAACATCCTACAACTTACAGCTTCTTCCCAGAACATACCACAAAATCCACTTGTCTAAAGCCAAATGCAACATTATAACTACATCCATTCAGACTCATAGGACAAGAGACTAACAACTTAAGCGTTCACGTCAGGCATTGGTAATTTAATTAACACATTTAGTGTGATGAAAATCAGTCATCGTGATTCAAGCAACAGGTAACAGAATTGCCTGATAAACTGTAGTTCAGGGTTTCACACTGGAGTTTCCCTTTGATGTTCCTTTATTCAACAATGTGCACCTTTTGTTCAGTGGCAGAGTGTCCTGATAGACTGAAACGTTCTACTAGGACACTGTCATATTTGATGTCAAATTTGTGTCCATTTATTCTTTTGCAGAGAGATTAATCTGTTTGTCCTGTGTAGAATGAAGAAGGGCATTGCTGGCATGTGATGACACATATCACATCAGAAGATGAGCACTGAATGAACTGTGATGGTATGTCTGATGTTATTCGGTTCTGTGGCAGTGTTGCTACTGGGTAAATATGGAGACAAGGCTGGTCTCTTTGTTTGTGTTTGTGTCTTTGTTATGTGGCCTTTTTTTGCTGGTAAGTACCTGTTTTAGGTTGGGGAGTTGTCTGTAAGCAAGTACAGGCCTGCCATCCAAGCCTGTGAGAAGAAAGAGTCATTATCCAGGATGGGCTGTAGATCATTGATGAGTAGTTTTTGCTGGGAGTGATAAGTGACAAGGTGTGTTCTGTCACTTTCTCTTCTAGGTCTGACCTGTAATAGATTATTCCAGACTGTACTTGTTGATCTGCTTTTTTACTTCACTGTAAAAAAATTCCTGATGTAAATCCTTAGACTGTAAATCCTGACGTAAATATGAATTTTTATCACACTACATGTGTCTTCAGTTGTTATCTTTACAGCAGGAATATAGGAAGCTGCCTTATACAAAATCAGACCACTGGCTCATCTAGCTCAGTATTGTCTATGACTGACAATGGCTCTCTGGGGTTTCAGACAGGAGTCTTTTCCCAACCCTACCTAGAGATGCTGGGAATTGAACCTGGAACTTCCTGTATGCAAAGCAGTTGCTTTACCACTGAGCATGGAAAAGTCCACCACAATTCTTATTGGGCCATGCTCTGATTATAAGCCACATTTCTTCCTCCCTGGTTCTGAAGATAGCTTGTAAACTTCAAATGTCTAATGACCACTGACAGTAGCATGGCTTTTCATCCATAGTTTCCATTGCAAAACTGTGAACACTAAGATGAATGTACATATGAAGTTGAGCAATGACCTGTGCACTTACTTGGGAATAAGAAACCATTAAGACTTGAGTTACATAGACTGAATCTGTTCCATGTATCTTTACAAACCTTACATTGTTGTGACTAGTATTATAACTCACCTGTCTGGCTGGTTGGTGAACAATAGTGTAGAGAAGGAAGTGCTTTAGCAGGAAAACTTAGTTCAAATGTTTGCCCAGCTACAAAGCTCTAAGCCACTCGCCTCAACTACTGCAGCCTTTACCTCTCTGGTCTCCTGTTCTCTCACTTCAGTCTTCTTGTCTCCATCTAGCACTCTGCTGTCAAACTTATTCAACTCTCTCAGCCCTCTGATCATGACACACCCCTCCTTAAATCCCTACACCAGCTTTACATCCATTTTCAGATCCTACAGATGTCTATACCTTCAAAACCTCACTATGGCTTAACCGCCCCACTTATCTCTCTGCACTTTATTTATTTATTTGTTTATAAACCGCCAACTCAAAAGAAAGAAAGAAAGAAAGAAAGAAAGAAAGAAAGAAAGAAAGAAAGAAAGAAAGAAAGAAAGAAAATATCAAGGTGGTGTACAACAAAATCATTAAAACTATTTTTGAAAAATCACAAAATGATAAAATACAGGTGAATTCTCTAAAAACACTTGGCAAAACAAATACAGTTCCAGTGGTTACAAAATATCAGGATTGCCGGTCCTGTTGGATTTCCATAAGAACAGTGTTCCAATACTTAAAAGTCTTGGTTTGCACAGAAAGGAAACAAATATGAGATAACTGTGGAATGATCAATAGGGCTTTCCCAGATGATTGCAGTGATCTGGCCAGTGTATATATTCCCCAGAACACCTGTATGGTGCCAGCTCTTTCACTTTCTTCAAATCCCTCCTTAAAAAACTGAAATGTTCTTTATTGAGAATTACTGTTCTCTGAGTCTCCCAGAGGGCAGTCCTGAATGTTGGGATGGTAGCATCTTCCTCTGGAGCATGTAGACAGGGTCCATCTTTACTGCTTCTCCGGAGGGATTGGCTTCCCCCTGCTCTCTCAGGCTGAACTGGAAGAGCATGCAACCCCTCAAGCCCAAACTATACAAACAAAAACAACTATGCCAATAGGCGCCAATTATATGATCATTTCTGAAACAACTGTTTTTAAGAACAAGGGAAGGAAAGAGATACCCAATCTACCTCTACCACAGGGGTGTAGCGACCGGGGGGGGGCAAATAAGGGCATTGCCCCAAATGATAATTCTCCTCCCCCCCATGAAATTTTCCTTCAGTCCCCAAATTTCTAGCATTGCAGCAACTTAAAACTTTAGTTTTTAGAAGTGCAATTTAGGCATCCAAAGAGAGGGCTGGGCAAAGTTACCAAGACAATGCGAACACAGTGTTGTATTCTGTTAATAATAAGTTTGCGTTTAAGAAGTTTGTCTTGAATAGGGCCCAGTAGTTGAGGGGAGGAGCTGGGAGGACAGAAAAAAGGGGCAGGAGAGATTAGGCCAAGAATGTGACTGGAAGTGATCAATAAAATTTTCCTCAAGAATCCACGGTATCTTTGTCTTATGGATAAAAGGGGGTAGATACCAAATACAGCAAATGTAAGAGCTGAACGTGTGAATGAAGTGAACACAAGTCTTGATGGATGGGGGAGGGAGTTGGCAATTGGAGGAAGGCAAGGCAGGAAGGAAAGTATTGTTATGCACTGCAGAGCATCTTCTCCATTGTTGCCAATTTAATAATTTTCTCACTAAAATCTAATGTTTTTAGGCGCATTTCTGGTGGCAAATTTTCCTGTCTAGTGGCTAGAGGGAAATCTAGCGGATGTCAAACATTTTATGGTCAGAATCTGGTGATTCTTACAAATACTTCAATTTCATCCCTCCCCCCATGCTATTATGTATTTCATGAAACTGTCTAGCCAAAATGTAGCCTTTTTTTTAAAAAAAATCTACTTTCGGATATTTTCTTGTATTTTTCATTGTTTGCATTTCTGTTCCTATGTACAGTCTCTACAGGACATAGGAACTAATTAAACTACTGTTTAATTTCGGCTGTAAGCCATGGCTAGTTGGCTATCCCTTTGATTGAAAGGATACTGGAATAATTTACCCAAGACAACACAATGAGCCAATGACAGAGAGAAAGCTTTTTAAGCATAGTGCGCACGTCATTTACAGGAGCGACAGGTAGGTAGGACGCACGGGGGGAGTTATTAGCCACACATGGCCTGTATGGAGGGGTTGCACTCCAGACAGGCTGGTGCCCAAGGGCCCCAGCATGCCTGGCACCAGCCCTGGTCATTACCTGTGAAAACTTTCCCCCAAGAAACCTTTTTTATAGTGGCCAATCATGTCCCAACCCTTCTGCCCCCATTTTTGTCTCTGCCCCCCCATAAAAATTGTCTTGCTACGCCCATGCTCTAGCATCTACATAGTGCTGGCAGAAAGGATGAATTCCCTGGAATCCTTAGCTGACTTGCTGGTCCTGGAAGAGTGGGTCAGACTGCTCTCTGGGAGACTCAAGGGACAGAAACGTAGGGAAGCAAAATCCCCATTTTCTCCTGAGGCCCCTGGGGGCCCGTCCTGAACCTCAAGATGGTGCCTTCCCTGGAGGATGTACGCAGAATCAATCTTCATTCCTTCTACATGGGGCAGGGCTATTGTACTACTGTAACAGGAAGATGCCCCTTTCCTTCTAACAATAAACTTAGATTGTTCTTTGATAATTGGTTACATGCAGAAAATGAATAGACTAATGTCTCTTCATTGTGACTTATTGTCAAGAGTGAATTCGGATTCTTTCTAGTCAGCTACACTTTCAGGAATTAGGAACGTCCCTCACTGTATTTGATCCTGTGAGCTTATTTGGCCAAAGGGTTGCATCAGCAGACTTCACGTTCTCAGCTTATGAAGCCAAAGACAGCCTGCTGAAACCTCTCCTCCTCAATGAAAGAAAGTGATATCTGGGAAGGGATGTAATGTGCCAGGAAAGAGACTGCTGTGTCATAACAGGGGCAGGGAACCTTTCTAAGCCCAAGGGCCACATTCCCTTCTGGGCACACTTCAAGGGGCCACATGCTGGTGGTGGGCAGGGGCAAAGGCAAAAGTGGGTGGAGCAACAGATACAAATTTAGGCTTTGTACAATGGGCTGCTTTCTACACGCACTTGCATACCCATCTCTACACTCAAACAAAAGGCGCTGTCAACGTTCAAGGACGCATTCCAGCCAGCCAAGAACACTCAAGGAGGGTGTGAAGGGGAGACCTGAGAAGAGAGGGTGGTGTGAGAAGAGTTCAGAGAGCCAGACAGGGAGGCTTGGAGAGCCACTTTGGGCCCCTGGGCCCGAAGTTCCCCACCCCGGGTTATGTAGGATAAGAGAGAGTGAAAGAGAGTGTGTGTGTATTCTCTGCTTCCTTTTAAACACAAAAATAAAAGGAAGAAAAATGCCAGGCTTCACACAGAAAAGGTGTGCTGTGAGGAAGATCTGTTAAGGCATAATAAGAGAAGGCCGCTCATGTGTAACAGGAAGAAACTTGCCTCAAAAGAAAACAGAGTGTTCTCCATTTACCTGTGATTCCCAGCTAGCTGTCCTTCCCAGCAGGCCACCAGCTTTTGAAATGAGAGCAATTTGGTGTTGACCTTCAGGGAAGTGTTAAATGTGCACAATGCTGAAAGACCAAGAAGATAAGCAGAATTAAGAAACTGGTCCTTTGAAGCTTCTTCAGACCACTATGAGTTTTTCTTCCCAAGTTCTTACAGGAAAGAGCCAACAAAGATTCTGCTGTTTTGTTTACCTTTGTACATGCCAGGAAATCTTTTCAAAGTCGCTCACAATCTTGAGCAAGACTCAGTTCCACTGAATTTCCACTGACATTATGTGCATGTGCAAGACAGAGAGATAAAATTTCTGTAGCACATCAGGCTAAAGATTGCTAATATCATGGCAGCTTTGTGACATATTTCTTCATGTAAAGTTCAGCTGTTGTAGTTGGAAATATCCAGTGTGGCGTAGTGGTTAGAGTGATGGACTAAGACCTGGGAGACCAGTGTTCGAATTCCCACATAACCATGAAATGCACTGGGTGACCTTGGGCCAGTCACTGCCTCTCACCTCAGAGGAAGGCAATGGTAAACAGCCTCTGAATACCACTTACCATGAAAACCCTGTTCATAGGGTCGCCATAGGTCAGAATCGACTTGAAGGCAGTACATTTCCATTTTATAGGAGAAGAGCACACACCAGATGTTGTTGTACAATACAAAGAGAATCGTGGAGAAGGAATCAAAAGTGAGAGGGCGCTGTTTGGGGTATGTGCATGCATGCACAATGTATGAATGACGGATAAGATACTGACCGTGACCTGGCAAGAGGCAAGCTATGATCGCTACTGCTGAATGCAACATTGCCTGTCAGTGACACTTAAAAAAACAACACACATTTCCTCACATCTACTGTAGCTAAAAAAACTGGGAAGTCATGTGAAAAGCACATTTTAGAAACTTTTTGTATTTTGTTCATCAGCTGTGAACTCCAGAAATACAAGTCATTGTCTAAGGTAGGCATGGGGAACCTTTGGTCCTTCAGATATTGCTGAACTACAACTCCCTTTATCCTTGGCCATTGGCCATGCTTGCTGGTGCTGATGGGAGTGGTAGTTAAGCAACATCTGGAGGGCCAAAGGCTCCCAACCCTGCTCTAAGGTAAAAGTAAAGGTAAAGGTGTCCCCGCGCTTATAGTGCGAGTCGTTTCCTACTCTTAGGGTGACGTCTTGCAACGTTTACTAGGCAGACCGTATATTTGGGGTGGGATTGCCAGTTCCTTCCCTGGCCTTTCTTTACCCCCCAGCATATGCCGGGTACTCATTTTACCGACCACGGATGGATGGAAAGCTGAGTGTACCTCGACCCCTTTTACCGGAGATTCAACTTCCTCCTTCCGTTGGAATTGAACTCCGGCCATGAGCAGAGCTTCGGCTGCATTACCGCCGCTTACCACTCTGCACCACGGAGGATCTTTAAGGTAAGGACATATATTTAAGCTCTAAGGTAAGGACATATATTTGCTTAGAGATTCCCTTCCTCCAGTACTATTGGGTATACCCAGTCCAACAAGCCATATGTTCCTATTGTAATCACAGTAGACCGATGGAATAATAGGGAGGCAGAGTATATATAGAAGGAAAATCCAGAGTTTCCCAGTTTTTCCTCCCAAGTATGTACTAAAGCGCTGAACTAGGACCCGAAAATATTTCTATGCAGACATGCCCTTGGTTCATTTTTTACATAACAAATAATTTTGCTTCCCAGTGAATCCTTCTAGGATATGAAACGTGAACTGGTTTATTTGTGGGTATATAGGAATCCATAGTCCAGAACACATGGAGGTTAACTCCTTTGCATAGGCTGTTAGCTTAGAGCAGATTACACCTAGTACTTTATCATACTGACCTTGCCATTGATCATTCACACACTACCCTATTAGGGCACTTTTACATATGAGCTACCCTCCAGGCACTGTTAATGTCTGAATGTCTAATTGCTGTTCCTGTGAAAGATAAAGAGACAGACATTTGTAATGGAAATGAGTGTTCTGGCCAAAACAGATGTTACATTCACATTACAAGCCTGACTGAAACCTTAAGCCTTATGTGTGGGGGGAAAAATGTCCTCAGGCTTTTGTCATCCTATCCAGGGGCTCTTATGAGCATAGTGTTGATCTTTGTAATCACAGAATTCCTAGCGGGGGAGAGTGTCTTGTAGGCCATCTAGTTCAACCTACTGGTTGATGCAGGAAATGCAAAGTCTCTGCTTGGATACGTCCCACAAGGGTAATCACATTCTCACCTTAGAGATCAGGGATTCTCCCTGGTATCCCTACTGTAGGGTGGTAGGTGGGAGGGAGTGTTATGCTGGAAACTCAGACTGCTTATTACTGTTCTCTACATCTTGATTTAAACAAGCATTCCCCAAAAACAGACCCACTGAAGGATTCATTTTGGGCTGCATTGATGGAATTGTATGCAAATATCTGACCATGGTGCACTTTTTTTTTTGCTTGTTCTTTTGGTCTAGATTATGCAGGTCAGTTTGTACTGGGCAGATGGATAGAGAACCCTGCCATGCACTAAGGAAGGGGACATGGTGACCTTCTAGATCCATTACAGCCCAACAGTTTTCTGATAAGAGAACACATGGGGGATAGCTCTCCACATGCATCATAAAGAGTTAAGAGACTGAACTGGATGAGGCTACTTCAGGCTGAATTTTTGAATGCTCCCCCAAATTTAAAAAACAAAATAAAATAAGCTCCCTTCAAGTAGAAAACTAGAATATCAGGGAGAAATTCTAGACCACCCTCTCCTGCAGTCCTTGGGAGAGTTTTTTTAAAAAAATATACACACACACACACATTCAGGGATGGTTTAATATTTCATTTATTTATTTGTTGGCTTATATACAATACACAAGGTATCTAGGCGGTGAACATAATACATCCATAAAATAGCATAAGGTCAACCTGGACAGTAATACACAGTTGCTGATGGTTGAGTTATACTCCAGAAAAGACATGTACAGACATCTTCAGCAGGCAACCGAAACAAAGTACTGATGGTACTTGCTTAATAGTACCAGGCAAGGAGTTTCACAAGCTAG
Source organism: Rhineura floridana (assembly GCF_030035675.1). Taxonomy (NCBI): domain Eukaryota; kingdom Metazoa; phylum Chordata; class Lepidosauria; order Squamata; family Rhineuridae; genus Rhineura; species Rhineura floridana. The sequence goes on from NC_084482.1 coordinate 43,944,733, forward strand.
GCGCAGACACACTAAATGCCCTCTCTTTTGTAGAAGCAAGGTGAATATCATGTGACATCCTTAATAGTGTCTTCCTGGCTTAACATAAAGATCAGGTAGGTGTATATGGGGCAAGGCGATACCTCAGGTAAGCTGGCCCCAAGCTGTCCAGAGCTTTCTATACTAACAGGAAGACCCTGAATTTGGACCATTGCAATATAGGCAGCCAGTGCAGATCTTTAAGCATAGGTGTTAAACACTGTTGATAGGAATCCCACTGGGCTGCCTCATTCTGCATAAGAAGCAGCTTCCAGATTAAACACAAGAAAAGCCCCACATAGAACACACTGCAATAGTCTAATTTTGAGGTTTCCAATGCCTGAAGGATGGTGGCTAAGCTATACCAATCCAGGAATGGTTGCAGCTATCTTAGCAGACAAACTTTATAGAAGAAATCCCTAACCTCCAAGACCACTTGGGCCTCTTGTGATAAAGATGGATTCAGGAGCACCCCCAGGCTGAAAACCTGCTATTCAGTGGGAGCATGATCCCAGCCGGAACAGGCAGTCTGCCTATCTCCAGACAAAAGATCCACTCACCTCCATCTTATTGGGATTCAAGCTCAATTTATTGGTCCTCATCCAGCCCACCAGTACACCGAGGTACTGGTCCAGGGCTTGCACAGTCTCACCACATTCAGATGAAATAGAGAAATAGAGCTGAATGTCATCAGCATCCTCATAACATCCTGCCCCAAAATTTCTAATGACCATTCCCAGCAGCTTCATATAGATGTTAAAAAGCATTGGCAATAAAAATAGTACACTATAACTTACGAGCTCTGAACAGGGCGGTTCACGACAGATGCTCTTGGAGGTCACCGATTCATAGGTTCGCCATAAGTCGTAATCGGCTTGAAGGCACATAACAACAACAACAATAGCATAAAGCCCAGGATGCATAAGGTCAGAAAACTGTAGCTGATATCAGATTATTGATAAGCAACTCTTTATTAACTGAGATATAACAACTAATTGATACTAACAACAGGCCTCAGTCTGACTCAGTCTGCACTCAGCTTCTAGCCATGCAACTAGTTTCCTCTTGCTAGACGAGGCTGTTTACTACAGAACTTGTTCTTTATAATTAAAAAAAGGAGAGGATTAAAAAAAAGGTACATTTTCACTTTGTTCTGCTGATCCAGGCAGGGCAAAGAAGGCAAAACAATCTCTCTAGCTTTATTCCCTGGAGGGCTAGGAGTGGCATGCAGGTGTCTTGTTCAACACAGAATTGAGGGAAGGGATATTAATGTGAATCTCTTTATTTTTGTGCTACCAGGGATGGATACAACTGAGCCGAGTCAGGAGTGTTGTCAGGACCAGCCTTTTGCTGCTTCAAGGAGCTTCAGTACATTATTTTTTTAAAGAAAGGTACATCCCAAGACCTGTAGTGCATTATGTGGCTATAGGGTCTCCTCATTGAAATTTTACTTCAGAAGGCAATTCTTATTATCATAATCATTACCATTATTATTATACTTAATAGTTGCATATTACCCACAGGTCCCCAAGCAACTTATAACATGTGCAAAACAAAAATACATAATACCATAAAACAGAACAAACAACTCCTATAGCAGCATGGCAGCACACTAGTAACAAAAACATCATAATCGCAGTCGTATCAAACGCCTGGAGGAAAAACCAAGTCTTTACCTGGTGCTGGAAAGATATCAACAAAGACACCAGGTGGACGGACCTCTCTGGGGAGAGCATTCCACAGATGGAGCCACAACTGAAAGGCCCTCTCCCTTGTAGCCACCCTCCGAGCCTCCCTCAGAGGGGGAACCTAGAGAAGGGTCTCAGAAGAGAATGTAATGGGCTGGATGGGTTCGTATTGGGAGTAGCACTCCAAAAGATCTTGGGGTCCTGAGCTGTAAAGAATTTCATAGGTCAAAACCAGTACTTTGAAGTGGGCTCAGAAGCATATAGGCAGCCAGTGTAATTGGAATGTTATATTATCTGTTCACCTCAAACCTGTCAACAGTTGGGCAGCCCCATTCTGCACAAACTGAAGCTTCCAAACCTTGAGGTTACCAGAGCATAGATTACTGTAGCCAATTATTTTTCTAAACCAGCCCAATCTCAGGAATAGATTGTTCAGTGAGTCCCTTCCAACATCATTGTGCACATACTCAATATAATTGATTTATGTGGATTAGAAGTTGCTCTTCATCTACTCTGCTGTACTCACAATGGGGAAGACTATAAAGAAAACTAAGGGGTGAGTTTTATTGGAAGTGTTGCGATGCAACTCAGCTTGATGGGAGTTTTCATGGGGAAGGGTAGACAGAGAGAATAACCTCCATACTACTTAGACTGTCTTTTTGACCTAAGCTGTACTGACCTTCCTTCAGGTGCTAGACTGATCCTCAGGTTGCTGGCCTAATTTTCCTGCTCCTCCCTCTTTGTCGTTCCACTTTGGGAGAGGAGACATCTTTCTCTTGTCTTTCTCTCCTACAGAAATGAAAGAGCAAGTGTGGCGCTTTGCATCTCCGACTTTAGTTAGCTAGAACTGGGATCTTTCCTATCTCATATATTCAATAAATACAAGCTTTCTTGTTTTCCAATGTCCAGAGTCTCACTGTGATTATATCCAGGGTACAATGTGCTCCTTCAACAGGGATCCTGTTACAGTTCAGCTTCTGCCAGCATTCTGCTCAGATCTTAGCAAGTTTCTCGCCCTTTCAGTGCTTGCTTATGGATGAAATGGGAATTCTGTTTTGCACTACTGATCTTTTTTTTAAAAAAATTTACTGATCACATTTTTTATTCTGCACTTCCTCCAATAGTTACTATATATAGTTCCCCCTCTCCTTTTTATCCTGTTAACAATCCTATGGGGTGAGTGAACAGGGCCATCCTAATAGCCAAGGACGTGATGGTACCCCAGCTCCCTTCTACATTCAGAGCTGACAGCTGGATCTTCCTTCAGCTCTAGTGATGGGACAAGACAGTGTCCTCCACTTCACCTGAGGGCAGCAGGCTAGTTTAGAGGGATGCAGGGTGGGTCAGGCTGCACATACAGCTCTGTCCTCCAACAGCTTGCTACCATTCCAGCCACCCTCCCCTGCATCTACCAGCTGAAGTGGCCACCTCCCTCTGTCCGATGTTAGGGCCACTGCAAAGAGCCCAAGGTGAGTTTTATAAAGTGAGCTCTGTAGCTAAGTACCAAGCCTCTCGCACTTCTCCTCCAACAGCCAAACCACAACACTGTGCTGGGGCTCTTTATGATCATCATTGCCATTAAATAATTGATCAAGAGGAGAAAACTGAGATGTGGTCACTTTTCCGGGTCAATTTGCATAGGGTACCAAGGCTGCCTACACAGCTTGGGCTTTAAGCCTAAATTTCTGTTGCAAAACCATCTATTTCCCAGTAGATCTGAAAGAGCTGGGATTTGTTGTTGAACCAAACCCTTTTTGCTGGATATGAGTGGAGAATCCATCTCGCTTTCTCCTTAACAGTGTTATGGACCATGTCAGACATCAAAGCCCTGATTAAGCCAATACTTTAATTGTATCTTTGTGCTTCATTACTTTCTTCCCCTCTGCCTTTGATGAAGAACTCACTCCTTTGCTGTTCCTCCCCCAAATTATCACCCCTCGGGTTTAGTTTTTAGTGCTGATTTGAAAATTGCTGAGTGCCCCCCTCCCTTTAAAGAGATCATATCTCTGAGAACAACGTGTCCACTTCTCCCTTCTTTCCTTCCTCCCCATCTCCAAAAGAAACTCAGCCAGTGGTTAAAGGGACATTCACACCTATTTTCTGTTGCCTTGGCTCTCCTATTCTTATGAAGCCCACATTGATTATTGCCCTTAAATTCCTCAGTCCGGTCATAGATAAAAGGATAACCACTTCAAAGGGAAGTGTTAAGAGTTTAACCCCAAGCTAAAAAGAGTGGACAACAAGGTAATTGAGGGTAATAACTGATCACAGACCAGCTTTCAAAGGCACATGTGAATCCTACTTTCAGATGGCTTTAATTTTATTAACATTTGTAGCGGCTTCTTGATGCTTTCGAGTCATTACAAACTTCAAAGCTAGAGAAGGTAACACTCTAAACAGGGAACCTGACACTAGGAAGATATATATATGCTCAAATCCAAGTCCACAACATGTATTCTAAAATAATCCCAGAAGAGTGTTCTTGTCATTTGAATAGATACTGTTGCCACTTCCTCCCAGCACTAGAGTTTTCCTGGCTGGATTTCTGCCTGTTATGCAGCTGTTAAACCCATAGGAGCCTTACTAAAAAAAAAAAAAGTGGCAAGTCTATGAATAGAAGAGGTTAAAAAAATCCTCCTTGGAGTAAGGCCAGTTAACTTTTTAAGAAAAAAACCAACTTTTTATTTATTTATTAAGTTAATACCAATCTATGTGGCCCTTTAATTTAAAATGCCCAGGACAGTTTACAATAACTAATACAAGCATGATAAAAACAGTGCTAAAAAGAATGAGAGTAGCAGAGGTGGGGGGAGACAATATCAAAGAATAAAAGGCTGGGGAACTTTGAAAAAAAAAGATTTGCCTGAAGCCTAAAAGAACTAAAATACATTAGAATAGGTGCCAGGGGAGCCTCCCTGAAGAGTCAGTTCCACAAGGAAGGTGCAACAGCTGAAAATGACCTCTTCCTCCATAGCCACCCACCACACTGCTGCAGATGCGACCCTTAAACATGCTTAACAGGAAAGTAAGTCTCATTGACCCTTGTGTATAGCTGCATTAAGGTGGCATTTGTTTTTACATCTAAACGATAGCCTTCTTCTGACAACTCACCACTACCACCATCACCACCAGCTCTCATGTAAGTGGGAGCAGGATCATATCTACTAGCTCTGCTCATTGCCAATATGTATTCAGAAGCAGTGTGAAAAAGAGACCAGTGCACATATGCATGGTGCCCAGGTGTCCCAGGTGTGTGGAGGAGCCCTAAACGCTTAGTTCTGTACGTGTGCAGCCCTGCTTCTACTCTACTGTCAAATGTGCAGCCACCAGCTGAGTAAGGTGTGACTGGCAGCATCATTAGCAGGAATAATCCCACTCCCTCCTCCCACATTCACTGGGCATGTGTCTGATTTCTGAAGAGGGTTAATATCAGATCACAAATCGTGATTCCAAGGGACTGCCAAATTAGGATATCAAACTATGGTCTGAAGCTGATTTACAAACCATAGTTTGCAATGTGGTTTGCTGTTATATCCAAATTAACACAAACCATTGACAAACTAGAAATATGGCAGTTGCTCCACTTTAAGAGGTTGCTGTACCATGAGAGAGAAGTAAACTTTTTGAAGCTGAATTCAGGGCAGGATTAAAACAAAATTTGGCAAGCAACTGTAAACTACTATATGCCTGAGCTTTGTTTGGAAGCACAAAGCATGGTTTGGCATAATGTCTAGAACTGAGACACTCTGTGTGTGTGTGGCGGGTGAGTGGTTTTCTTGGACTAATATCCAGCATCCTTGGCTAACATCCTTGAAATGGAGTTGTCCAAAGCAAAAACAGGCCATCATAAAATGAATCTTGTTCTTATGTTCTTATCTTATCACCTGGTCGTTATGAGAACAAAAGCAGAGCATTTTGTAAAACTATCAGAAATAAATATGTGTTAAACACAAACTTCCTGGGATAACTAGTCACCATCTCCCTCATGACAATTACTAGTTTGAATAAACTTGCCTTGGCAATAGGATAAATGTCAGCAGCTAAAAGATCTCCACTCTCTATCATGTCCAGTTCTGAGAGCCTAACGATAAATATATATTTGAGGATATTTGACTAAATTACTTTTTTCTTTTCTTTTTTACTGGCTAGTGAACACAAAAAGTATTGCTTGAGGGGAAAATGTATTTTAAACATATTGTCTGGAAGAAGGAGTATGTGTCATTTTTCTACAACAATAATGGCAACAGCACTGAACAGCCATGACACATACAGGAGGTGGAAGGAAGGCCAGGCCGCAAAGGAAGCGTACAGACAGATAGCACAGAATTGCAAGGATGGCATCAGGAAGGCTAAAGCTGAGAATGAGCTGAGGTTAGCGAGAGATGCTGAAAGCAACAAAAAAAGTTTTCTTCAGGTGCATCCATAGTAAAAGACAGAGAAAAGAAATGGTGGCACAGCTACTCAGTGCGGATGGTAAAATGTTAACAGATGACAAAGAAAAGGCAGAAGTGCTCAATTCCTACTTTGGATCAGTCTTCTCCCAAAAGACAGTCTATGACCCTCCTGGCAAACGTGAAGTTTAAGGGGTGTGATCGCAGCTAGAGATTGATAGACAAACAGTCAAGGTATACCTAATCACTTTATTTATTGCATTTGTATACCGCCCCATAGCCAAAGTTCTCTGGGCAGTTTACAACAATTAAAAACATTAAAAACAAATATACTTTGAATGAGTTCAGATCTGCAGGGCCCAATGAACTGCATCCTAGAGTACTGAAGGACCTAGCTGAAGAACTCTCAGAACCACTGTCTATTGAGTGGTACAACAATTCAACCAGTTACCTAGGGAGGTGGTGGGCTCTCCAACACTGGAAGCATTCAAGAGGCAGCTGGACAGCCACCTGTTGGGGATGCTTTGATTTGCATTCTTGCACTGAGCAGGAGGTTGGACTTGATGGCCTCATAGTCCCCTTCCTATTGTATGATTGGAAATGGCTTGTCAGAATCCAGTTAATATATCCATCCCTTTAAACCCATATTTAATAAATTGATTCATACATTAATCAGTTACTTTCAGCTTTTACTTCTGTATGGATGTAATTCAACTTTTGTGGATGGAATAATTTAATTTAATGTATTGGTTTCTACCCCCACCCTTGGATCAAATGGATCCTTAGGATGCCATATAAGAGACCATACACTGCAAAACTGTGTTGGTGGAAGCTGTGGCTCAGTTATCTGTTGCTGCTGTTGTTTTGCGGCTGCCTCTGCTGCTGTATTTATGGACCTGGGGTGAATCCAGGGGAAATAGCCCTCTTCAGGAGATGTGATGTGAGGCACCACAGGATACCACTGCCACTTGAACGTGGCCCTCCTCCACACAGGGCAGATGGAATGCAGCCTCATGTTTGGTGGCAGCTTAACTTAGACCAGGGACAGAGAACTTCAGGCCCAGGGACCAAATGCACCCATCGGACCCTCGGAACTCTCCCCAACCCACAGCCCCTCTCCTCAGGCCACGTCCATCAGCAGCCCTGTTTGGAACTTCTCCTCAAAAGTTTTTGCCTGTCTGGACTCTGTCCTTGAACTCTGGCAATGCATGTTTCTTGCCAGGATGGATTATGTAGAGGGGTGTGTGAGTGTTTGTAGAAACTAGCCCAGTGTACAAAGGTAAAATTCACATTCATTATTTTGCCTACTTTTGCCTTTAATCTCGCCTACCACAAGCATGTGGTTCCTGGAAGCTTTTTGAAGGTTGCCCAGAAGAGAATGCAGCCTACAGGCTGAAAAAACTTCAGGTGCATGACTAAGGTTTCCTTGTTCCAGCAAGCATTTTAAGGTAGTATTTGGATTTATGATTATATTATTGTTTTATTGTTTATTTTAAGTATGGCTTGTTTTTATGTACACCACTTAGAAATGCAAATGATTAAGCGGTATATAAATGTTTTAAATAAAAAAGGTTCCCCATCTCTGACTTAGAAAGAGATTTGTAGGGAAATATGCTCTCCGTAGGGTTGTCAGGCTCAGGGCCTGAGACTGATCCTGTATCTTTAGGAGAAGAGAAAGCCAGCCAAGTTCAGGTGTTCTTGCAACACTGTAATGGGAAAAAACACAAGATGGAATTCTCCCTTCCACCTCCACAACTTTTAAAGATACAGAAGACCTCTTGGTTGCCAGGCCCGGCCTGGAAGAATGGCACTGACTGTTCTGCAGAATAGTTTCCAGTGGACATGAGGAGTGTCTCAGTTTGCACAAGATAAAACAGTGGGAGGTGAAATATATTCTGGGAAAATTCTAGGTGTGCTCTATGTTTTTAGTTGACCATGCCCACCTTTCCTTAAGTGGAGTAGTTTAAGCGTAGCAGGCTGAAAACATGCATCTAGAGCAGGCCAAGTTTGTTTTTTCCAACAAATAGAGTCATTGCTTAAGTAGCAACATATTGTAATCAGTCTGATTTTACATCAAACTGCAGTTTCACATTCCACAGTTAACACGCCCAAAATAGAAATAGAGCATAATCTCCAGTTTGAAACACAAAAGGCTATCTTCACCATCATATGACATTGACCAATAATAAGGCTTTGAAATTAATAAAAATAAATTTCAAACAGATTTGTAGGATCAATAATGAGAGAAATATAATTTTCTAGATTAGATTCTCTGTAGAAACATTAGTAACACAGGAAAGAAGCAAAGTAAGAACACCAACAAACATACAAAAATGTAACTCTCCATCTTTGGACATGGCAGGTGTTGTCAGCACTCAGCATATGCTCAGAGGCACATGTTACCAAATTCTTGCAAGCTACACAGGAAGTGGATTGGACTGTGAAAGACCAACCCAAATGGTGTTTGCATTTTGACAAATTTGTAAAAAAAGGTAAAGGTAAAGGTGTCCCCGCACTTGTAGTGCGAGTCGTTTCTGACTCTTAGGGTGACGTCTTGCAACGTTTACTAGGCAGACCGTATATATGGGGTGGGATTGCCAGTTCCTTTCCCGGCCTTTCTTTACCCCCCAGCATATGCCAGGTACTCATTTTACTGACCACGGATGGATGGAAGGCTGAGTGGACCTCGACCCTTTACCGGAGATTCGACTTCCTCCTTCCGTTGGAATAGAATTCCGGCTGTGACCAGAGCTTCAGCTGCGTTACCGCCACTTACCACTCTGTGCCACGGAGGGTCTTTGACCAATTTGTAGGGCAGTACAATATCTCAGAGAGGAAATCAGGTCTCCTGCTCCCCTGGTGCATTCACTAGAACTGTCCAATTTCCCTGCTTTTTAAAGTTTGATAGAAATATCTGTGGGCTATAGGTACGTTCTTAAACTGCAAGGTTTTTTGCCTATTAGTGAATCTCCATTTAGTTGGCAAAATCCTCTCCTTTTATCCAAATGTCATGTTATGTCTCTCACTATGTGTCCTATAGAAATAACAATTATATAGAATAGAGCAATTATATTTATAGGATTATAAAAATCAATCCTATGGACACTAACTTGAGAGTAAGTGGGATTTGCTTCTGAGTAAACGTGTATAGCAGAGATGGGAAACCAAGGGCCAAATACGTCCCTCTAAGCCTCTCTATCTGGCCCTCAGAACTCTCTCTACGCCACACCACCCACTGGTTCTGCTTCGCACACCAAGTGTTTTTGCCTGGCTGGAATGTGTCCATGAACTCTGATAATGTCTCTTGCTTGTCTGGATGGAGAATAGAGAGGGGTATGCGAGTGTGTGCAGAAGCTACCCTACCATACAAAAGTAAGATTTGCATTCATTGCTCCACCCTGTTTTGTCTCTGGCCCCACCCACCTTTTGGATGTAGGTGGCGCTCAGAAGTTTGCCCGAAAAGTAATGTGGCTCTTGAGCAGAAAAAGGTTCCCTACTCCGCTTTATAAGATTGGCCTGCAATAGTTGCATTGGCTACATTCATTGAATGCATGCAGACCATTCAGATTTATGAGGTTGTACTGAAAACTGACTTGTATCAATACCTCTTACATTATTTTACCATTATATCTTGTATGTCATTTCCTGTATTTCCCAAGTTTTAAAATATATTGCAGCATAAAGTTTCCTTGGTATGGGGCAGACATGAAGTTGCACAGGCCTGCATATTTTTTCAATATTTTCCAAATATTTATTTTTTGAATAAGCTATTCTTCAGCCTATAACAATGCTGTGTTCTTTACAGCCTGGAATGTGCCTGTGGTCTGTTGGACTCCCTTGTCATCTGCATGCATGGGTAATGAAAAGACAATGGGAGATTATAAATCTGTGGAATTTGTGCTAATGTCTTTAGTCATGTCTGGAGTAATAAGCAATTACATTCACATTTTGGGTGTGCTTTTAATGAGTCTATTGTCAGCTGCACAAAAGAGCTGGTTGGCTGTGAGATGACCTCAACTTGAAGGCTGGAATTTGAACCAAATGTAACTCTTTTCTTTTTTGTAGCCTTCAAACCCTGTGACCAGAGTTTTGGAGTGGGGATTTCATTATGCTGAACTGCTTTTTCAAAACAAGATTCCTATACACCCCTAACCCATGTGTGTAACTATTTGCTATGCCATCTCCCCCAATGCCATTTTTCACATAGAATTATTTGAATGAGAGAATCATATCATGTCATAGTGAGCTCATCTAATTTCTACAAGAACTCCAGTATGTGAGGTGTTGGCACTGTAGGATACCAACACTGCTCTCATGCCATATGAGGAATAAAGTTTTTATGCAGGATTAAGACAATAGAGTATTATTTTTCCACTAGTCAAGGAAGTTGCATGCCTAGCACTCATTAATATTACTGAAACTTGCATGGCAAAGCCAGAGGACACACAGACACATATTAATAATGCACTCTGCTGAATCTCTTTTTCCCCAGCTTTGTTCAGCCTCAAACACTCAATAACTCTCCTACATCCATTATTATTATTGAGATTCTGACTGGACCCTTGCTACTTTCTGTTAAGTAACCAATAAGCCAGAGTGTTCCTTTCCCCCCCTAGTTGTATGCATTTCTCCCAGGGCTCTTTGTGGGTTGGGGCTTATTTCCTGTCTTGAATGAGAGGGCTGAGGTCCTGGCCTACCATGTGAAAAATACAGCAGAGTGCCTCTGAATAGGTGCAAAAAGGCTTTCCCTCACAACTTGTCATTGCTTGCACATCTTGGATTAGGCCAAATAAGCTTGAGCCCTGGCACCTTGTTCATTCGGAATTAGCTATTATACATGAGCATATGAGGGACCACTGTGGATATTCTTTACTAGGCAGCAAGGGAGGATGTGCTAGGAGCTCCCACTTCTCCCCATGCAATTTCAGGAGAAGTATGAAAGAAGAGATGTGCAGTCTCGTATCTTTCCACAGGGATATATAACCTGGATGTAAAAAGCAAGGAATGGAAAGTCCTTGCTTCCTTTCTTGACCCTCTGGAAAATATCTGAAATTAGACCTGAGGAGGCCCTTAAAGGCAGGCTGCCCACCCACCACTCCCCCCAGGCAGAAATGGATTGTGGACCCACTTTCCCTTGTGCAGAAGGAGCTTGGGCTGGTGTAGCTTGTCGTGAGAAGAGCTTAACTTATTGCCATCCCTCTTTTGTATCCAGTTGCCTTCTTCTAGGTCCCATTAAAATCCCTCTCCATTCTAGACTTGCTAGGAGGTCATCTTATTTATATATTTATTTATAAAATCTCTATGCCATTATAAAAATCTCTAAGCGGTTTGCAATAAGAATACAATAACAGTAAAAATGCAAACAACATTCAGTAAAATTACTTTAAAAAACTGGATAAACACAAAACAGAAACACAACTGTATATCACAAAACTGCACAGTTTACAAAACAAAAATGAAAAATTTGAGGGTCAGAGTTCAGGAAACTTGGGCAAATATATACATGTTTAAGAGGCATTACCATCTCTGTAAGTCTGCAGGTTGCTAACTCTGCCTCTTACTATGTTATGTGTAATACAGTGTTGGACCTGCACCAGAGAGACCTGGGTTCAACCCCCCCCCAGTCATGAAGCTCTGGTGGTAACCTTGGGGTAGTCATTACCTTTCAGTGTAACTATCGCAGGGGGTTGACTTTATTTTAATGGATTTATTATTCTGCTCATCATCTAAAAACATTCAAGAGTGGCTGATAAAGTTAAAAATACATAAAACAAATATAGAAACAAACAAACACAATAGCAGCAGGAAGCTCATCACAAATCAAATTAAGGCTGTGACACTCTGGTCGCCTACAGCAAAGCATTTCCATTGGCAACACCTGGAGGCAAGGCTGGGGCCAAAGGGTGGCCAGGTCAGGCCCTGGCTGAGGGCCTCTGCAGCCCAGAGGGGCCCCTAAAGGGCCCCTCGTTAGGTTGGGAGAGTAGAGCTCCCCTTCTGCAATCCACAGCAGGGTTCCTGCTGTGGATTACAGGGAAAGAGCTTCCAGGCCGGCCGCCCATTCACTCGCTCCACCGACATTGCTCCACCTATCAGGTATGTGCATGCATGTAGCATACCACGCATGTGTGCCATCAACCAAGATGGCGGCGGAGGCATCAGCCCCTTAGAGAAGCCTCTGCCGCCATCTTGGTTGATGGCAGCACTGTATGTGCAGCATGCGCAGCAGCAGAAGACAGGAGAGGGGTAGGTGGAACAGGCAGGACCTGTGCACCTGGGCGGGCTGGTACCCAAGGGCTCAGTCATGCCTGACACTGGCCCTGCCTGGAGGGGCAAGAGGTTGATCTGCTGATCAATTTCAAAATCTATTTGAATTGGAATTTTAAAAAATGCACTTGAGCTGATCCCACTAGGTTTTACAATAAAAGGGGAGGAGTTTGACAAGCATCATGTGCCCCCATTTTCAGGAAAGAGAGGTGGAGACGCTCTGGAACTGGCAAAACAGTAAAGTGTGTCTCTACCCTAAAATAATGCACAAAACTCAGCATCTAAAAAGCACAGGCAAGTAAGATCTTCAGTTGGTGCTGAAACGATCAGGCAAGCAAGCTTGAGGAAAGGATTCCAAAGCTGGGGTAGGTGTGAGGGGCGGCCATTGAAAAGGCCCTGTCATAGGTCACTCACTACCAGTCTTAGCTGTCAGGCAGGGACAGGGGACCTGTGGCCTTCCAAATATTTGTTTGACTCAAACTCCCATTTGTGCCAGCCAGCGTGGCCAATGGCCAAGGATAATGGGAGTTGTAGACCAACAACATCTGGAAGGTCACAGGTTCCCCATCCCTCCTCTGAAGGCAGGGGACCTGAGGACTTTCAAGAAGCATTTCAGTAGCCAGCCAGGTTCATGTAGGGAAAAGTGACCCTTACATTATCCGAGTCTGAAACCACTCAGATTTGTTAAGGTTAGATCCAGCACCTTGGATTGGGCCCAGAAATGGTTTGGAAACCAGTGCAGCCATTTTAAGATGGTCGTAACAGAAAATGCAACTATTCTCCACTTGTCAGGCCCAGGATGTGACTCAGGAACCAGACCAACGGCTGTAGTTAATTCGTGTTTTATTAGGGTAATGTCCAAACAAAGACTGCGTTTTCTCATGAAGCAATACAGGGATACAGGTCCTGCGGCATTGGGAGAAAGTTGACAGAGCAAGGGACTTCTTCCCGCCTGTTCTTTAAGAAGGGGCCAAACGGGCGCGCAATCTTTCGCTCCTCCTTAACTGCCCCTCAGGTACTGCCCGCCTTCCCCCCCTTCTCTCCTGTCTTTTCAGCTGTCTGCGTGTGCGCGGTGAGGGGGGAAGCATCACCCCCTCCTCTTCTGAAGTTTCCGATTCCAGGATGGGGGATAGGGGAGGGGCTGATGGTAAACTGCCTCCCCGCTTTTCGGCTGTGAGCAGCCCTCCCTCTTTCCCCTCTTGCTCTGAGCCTGAAAGAGGGGGAGGCGTGAGAATGTCCAGGGAGGGCTCAGGCTCCCCGTCGCTAAGCGACCTTATCACTGGCAGTTCCTCTGTTTCGTCTTTGCTCCAAAGGGGGAAAGTTCCTCCCCCTTCCCTCTGCCATCCATCCGAATACTCTTCTCCCAACTCTCCAGGATCCAGCTCCCCGGGATTGGGACCCCAGCTCTGCCTTCCGACACCATCTCCCCTCCCAGGCTGTGCCCCCCTCCCCTTGTCTGGCTTGGGACGGTGGGGAAAACGTTGATGGAAAAGTTTTACCAATTCTGGAGCATGCACATCAGCTGCATCTTCCCATGATCTGTCAGCCACCCCATAGCCTTTCCAGTGAATCAAGTACTGCAGCTTGTGGCGTCTGATCCTGGAATCTAAGATCTCCTCAACTTCAAACTCAAGCTGCTCATTTACCAGGAGTGGAGCTCCGGGAGGTTCCTCCGGCCGTAACTCACTGGGAGGGGCAGCTTTCGTTAAGAGGGATCGATGGAACACAGGATGTATTTTAAACGTGTCAGGCAGCTTCAATCGGTACGCCACGGGATTGATTTGAGTTTCTATTTCGAAAGGACCCACCCTCTTGTCTTGTAATTTTCTACATTTGCCCGGCATCTGGAGGAAGCGGGTGGACAGCCATACCTGGTCTCCCGGTTGAAGGGGGGGGGCTCCTTCCTGTGCAGGTCAGCAACTCGCTTGTACTCCGTTTTGGCTTCGTTTAACTGCTGTTTCAGTGTCTGTTGCACCGCTTGCAATTCCTTAAGGAAGTTCTCAGCTGCCGGTACCAGCATTCCTTCTGAGCTGCTTGGAAAGACTTTAGGATGGAATCCATAATTAGCGAAGAACGGGGTTTGTTGAGTGCTGGAGTGCAGAGAATTGTTGTAGGCGAACTCTGCAAAATGCAAATATGATACCCAGTCAGTCTGTTGATAGGACACATAACTTCGTAAATATCTTTCCAAAACGGCGTTCAAGCGTTCCGTCTGCCCATCTGTCTGGGGGTGATGGGCGGAGGAGAGTTTTAATTCCGTCTGCAACTGTTTCCACATTGCTCTCCAAAATTTGGCTGTGAACTGAGTTCCTCGGTCTGAGACTACGCTGTTTGGCAATCCATGCAGCCGGTAGACTTCTTTTATGAATAACTTGGCCGTTTCTTTAGCCTCTAAGGCCCCTGCACAAGGAAGAAAGTGTGCCATTTTGGTAAGTAGATCCACCACTACTAAGATGGCTGTCATTCCTTGGGACTTGGGTAGATCAGTTATAAAATCCATGGAGAGGTCCTTCCAGGGTTCGTGTGGGACAGGTTGTAACAGTCCTGCTGGTGTCCCTGTTTGTGTTTTTGTCCGCAGACAGACAGAGCAGGACTTTACATAACTCTCAATATCCCGACGCATTTTAGGCCACCAGAAGTCCTTGGCCACGTTCTGAATGGTCTTGTAAATCCCAAAGTGTCCCGCTGTGATGGCATCATGACACTGGCGTAGGATTCTGAGCCTTAATTCCCCTTCTGGCACATATCTGGCGGTTTTGAACCATAACAGTCCATTTCTCCAGTGAAAGGTTACTTCTGAGTCTTGACCTTGTCCCGTCTCCTGCTGATATTTTAGCATGTCTGCATCTTCTTGTTGTGCCTTTTTGAGTTCCTCTTCCCATGAAGGCTGGCATACTCCCAACGTTAATTTCTCTGGCGGGATTACGTACTGAGGCTGGTCCTCGGATTCACTTTCTTTGTATTGTGGCTGTCTGGATAAGGCATCCGCTCTCTGGTTTTTGGCTTGGGCATGGTAAGTAATCTGGAAGTTAAACCTAGTGAAGAACTGGGACCATCTTATCTGTCTCTGGTTCAGCTTTCTGGCTGTTTGGAGGCTTTCAAGATTCTTGTGGTTGGAGCGCACTTCAATTCGATGAGAGGTCCCCTCTAGGTATTGTCTCCAGTTTTCAAAAGAGTCCTTGATGGCCAGCAGCTCCTTCTCCCAAACTGTGTAGTTCTTCTCTGCAGGCTTTAACTTCTGAGAGAAGTACGCACAGGGGTGCAGCTCCTTCCCTTCTTGGTCTAATTGTAGCAGGACCCCCCCCGATGGCAAAATCTGAAGCATCTGCTTCCACTACGAAAGGGCGGTTCGGATCAGCAAAGCGCAGAATGGGCTCAGTAGCAAACCTTCTCTTCAGCTCCTCAAAGGCCTCAGTGGTGTTCTCTGTCCATTGAAACTTCTCCTTCCCCCTTAAACAGTCAGTCAGAGGAGCTGTTAATTTGGAAAACCCTGGAATGAACTTTCTGTAATAATTGGCAAACCCCAAAAACCGTTGTACATCCTTTTTGGTGACAGGTTGGCCCCAGTCCAATATGCAGCTTACTTTCCCTGGGTCCATCTCCACGCCTTCCGCTGAGATTCGATAGCCAAGGAAGTCTAGAGACTTGAGGTCAAATCCACATTTCTCTAATTTAGCATACAGGTGATTTTCTCTCAGTCTCTTCAACACCGTCTTCACATGCTGGTCGTGGTCTTCCTGGTTCTTTGAGAACACCAGGATATCATCTAAGTAACAGATTACATACGTGTCCAACAAGTCTCTAAACACGTCGTTCATGAATTTTTGAAAAATTCCTGGACTTCCACAAAGCCCAAACGGCATGACCAGGTATTCATACTGTCCGTAAGCAGTCAAGAATCCTGTTTTCCATTCATCTCCCTCCTTCATTCTGATCAGATTGTACGCTCCTCTCAAATCCAACTTCGTGAAGATTTTTGCAGAGCGCAGTCGGTCCAGCAACTCTGAGATCAGGGGCAGCGGGTAGCTGTTGGGGATGGTGATTTGGTTCAATGCGTGATAGTCATTACAGGGTCTGAGTTCCCCCCCTTCTTTTTCACAAACAATAGTGGCGCTCCAGCAGGGGATTGTGAGGGGCGTATGAATCCTCGCCTCAGGTTTTTATCCAGGAATTCCTTCAGGGCCTCCCTCTCATTCTCTGTGAGAGAGTAGATTCTCCCTGATGGGATGCTGGCTCCTGGCACTAGGTCAATCGCACAGTCATAAGGGCGGTGGGGGGGTAAAGTCTCTGCCTCTTTTTCATCAAACACATCTTTGAATTCTTCATACTTTGGCGGCAGGGTCACTTGCTCGATCTCTTGCACTGCCCCTGCTAAGGTGTTCTTGATTCCTTCAGGTTGACAGTTCTCCTGGCAATACTGTGATGTGAACCACACCACCGCCTCCTTCCAACTTATTTTGGGTTCATGCTTTGCTAGCCAGGGCATTCCCAGAATCACCTCAAAGTTCGAGAGATCTGACACGTATAGTGAAATGAACTCTTCGTGCCCAGGGATTTGAAGTTTCACTTCCTCCGTGGCTTGTGTCACCCCTCCTGACTTCAGGGGTCTCCCATCGATAGTCTCCACAGCTAGGGGAGTGTCCAGTTTCCACCGGGAAATTCCATGACGCTTGACTAACTTTGCATCAATAAAATTTGTGGAGGCTCCACTGTCAATTAAGGCAGTGGAATTAAACACCACTCCTCTGGAAGTTGTAATCCGAATAGGCAAGACCAACACCCCCTTTGAGGGAGGTTGGATCGTTGAGGGGCCTTTATACAACGCTGCCCCCAGTCCACCGGCCTGCACATGGACTGGGTGTTCTAGTTTCCCAACAGCTCGGCTTTCCCCCCTTTAAGTCCACAGTCTCTGGCCACATGGCCCGGCTTTGAACAATAAAAGCATAAACGTTCCCGGCGTCGTCTTTCCTTTTCTTCTTCCGACACTCTTGGCCTAGCCCCTCCCTGTCCCTCAGTTGCATTACCTGCCATCCCTGCAGTGGGAAGGGTCTTGTTGCGGGATGCCGAGGCTGAGTATCTCGGGACCTCCTGCTTCCTTTCCAGGCGCCTTGCTTCCATCCGGTGATCTATCTGTAGGCATAGCCGGATGAGCCCTGGTAGGTCAGCAGGGGGGGAGGTCCTGGCCAACTCATCCAGGATTTCAGCATTTAATCCACTCCGGTACATAAACATCAGGGCGGCGTCATTGTAACCAGTTTCCTGGGACAGAATTTTAAAAACGTTAGTGTATTCGGAAACAGTCCCTTTAGCTTGCTTCAGAGCGCCTAGTTGCCGCGCTACTGTTTCAGCCCTTTGCGGGTCTTGAAACATCTCGGTCATCTCCTGTATAAATCCTCTGTACCTTCCTAAGACAGTATCCTTTCTCACGAGATACGGAGTCACCCATTTTGCAGCTTCTCCCTCCAGGAGGCTAATCACGAAAGCTACTTTAGCCCCATCGTCTGGAAATTCCGTGTCCCTGACATCCAGATATAACTCACATTGAGCCACGAAGGTTGCCAACTGATCACTTTGTCCCGCATATTTTGGGGGCAATCCAATGGGAACCTTTACTACGGCAGCTGGAGGGGCTGTTTGCATCTGGTCTATCGTGGCCTTCAAGGTTTGATTATCCGTCTTCAGCGCCTTGACTGCTGCTAGCAGGGCTTGAACATCCATCTGCAAATCAGCTACCTTAGTCCTCAAGAGTTCCACTTCTTCCGTCTCAGAAGTGGGGTTCGTCCCCCCCGCTGCTCCCTTTGACATCTTGTCCCAGTCAAATGAAGAGAGCGTTGAGGGTGATTTAGGTGGCTCTGTCAAGCTGTCAGGCCCAGGATGTGACTCAGGAACCAGACCAACGGCTGTAGTTAATTCGTGTTTTATTAGGGTAATGTCCAAACAAAGACTGCGTTTTCTCATGACGCAATACAGGGATACAGGTCCTGCGGCATTGGGAGAAAGTTGACAGAGCAAGGGACTTCTTCCCGCCTGTTCTTTAAGAAGGGGCCAAACGGGAGCGCAATCTTTCGCTCCTCCTTAACTGCCCCTCAGGTACTGCCCGCCTTCCCCCCCTTCTCTCCTGTCTTTTCAGCTGTCTGCGTGTGCGCGGTGAGGGGGGAAGCATCACCCCCTCCTCTTCTGAAGTTTCCGATTCCAGGATGGGGGATAGGGGGGGGCTGATGGTAAACTGCCTCCCTGATTTTCGGCTGTGAGCAGCCCTCCCTCTTCCCCCTCTTGCTCTGAGCCTGAAAGAGGGGGAGGCGTGAGAATGTCCAGGGAGGGCTCATGCTAAGTGACCTTATCACTGGCAGTTCCTCTGTTTCGTCTTCGCTCCAAAGGGGGGAAGTTCCTCCCCCTTCCCTCTGCCATCCATCCGAATACTCTTCTCCCAACTCTCCAGGATCCAGCTTCCCGGGATTGGGACCCCAGCTTCCGACACCACTGAAGCAAGATTGACCCAAAACCACAGGTAGGGTTTAAAAACTGACTGTTCTATTATAATTTCCCAATTTCCCATTTCCCAACATAAAACCTATGTCACCTTACAATCATTGATTTTGAGTTTCAGTGTTTCAAAATAAAATATCATACAGAACGGAATTATAATGTACCATTTGTAATTCAGTAATATGAGAGTATTGGTCAGGGGTCTGATTACTTTTGCAAGGCACTATATATTAGTTGAGGTATTTTTTAAAAGGTTACATTGGAAAAAAACACCAGCTCTTAAATTTAGCAGTTCTCTCTCTCTCCCTCTCTCTCCCTCTCTCTCCCTCTCTCTCCCCCTCTCCCCCTCTCCCCCTCTCCCCCTCTCCCCCTCTCCCTCCCTCCCTCTCCCTCCCTCCCTCTCCCTCTCTCCCCCTCCCTCCCTCCCTCTCCCTCCCTCCCTCTTTCTCCCTCCCTCTCCCTCCCTCCCTCCCTCTCTCCCTCTCTCCCTCTCTCCCTCTCTCTCTCTTGCTCACGAGTTCCAAATCAGCTTTAATTCCAGAGCCTGAATCTGCTGATGGGATGTGTTTGAATCCCACCAGAAAATAGCAACAGTCAGGAAGCGCCAGTACTCAGTAACATACAGCTGCTGATGCACAGGCTTCATGAAAGTGCAGGATCAGTCTATTTTTGTCTTCCATGTAAGGCATCTCCTATTTTGTGAGTGTATAGTTTTTTGACATGAGACATACATTCAAGAATGCAAAGAGTTAAATCATACAATGCTCTGTTTCTTTATTTCCTATTAATCCGTATTACCGCCTGCATTTAAAAAAAAGGACACCACCAAAAACAAAAATGGAAACATGTTTCTTTCATTTCAAGTTCTGAGCACTCTAGCTGGAAACTATGCTTAATAGTTAAACTGGAAACATTTGGATTTCCTTTCCCTCTCTGTGATTTTTCACCCCACCCCACCCCCAGTTAGCTCACTTCATTCTCAGTCCAGGTTTGAAGCAACTTTTTTTAAATAAAGCTATGGAAGCCAGACAGCAAAAACAAAAGGGATTTACAGTTCTGCAACATCAAATCGCCCCAGCTCAGCCCTTGTAACACATCATATATTCCGCTCTGCCCATTTCACACACAGTCCCCACCACTACCACCACCAAGACAACAACAAAATGTCATTATTCTATTACTGGTATCAAACAGGCCACATTTGTGCTGCCTTGAGGCTGGAAGGATATATCCAGACTCTTCCAGAAAACATGTTCTGCATACCCAGAGCATTTTCCTTAAACATGTTGGGAAATGCACATTCTAGTTTCTATGACCTCCTAGTACCATTGTCCTGCACCTTTTTTGATGTGGCATTCTACTTACCTTCTTGTCTCCACCACCACCACCCTGCACCTCTAGGCAAGTTTACTCTTGAACATCCATTTGCTACATCTTCTTTGTAGTTCTCTTGATGGTTTCATGGAAAGAAAATATACCTGGAAGTAGAACAGGATGGAAACTGGTAGTAGCTGTAACTATACTGGAACAATCTTAAACTATTGGCCCACAAAAGGTACTAGCTCAAGCACATATACGTTAGTAATTTGTTACATAGCTTGGGATGTGGATACTTGAGGAAACATCTCCTACATGTCACCCTGGGCTCCTACTGGGAGGAAGGGCGGGATATAAATCTAATAAATAAATAAAACATCAAGCTGCCAGGAAACAAAGGTCCTCTTTCAGGTTAGATGGTTTGGCTACAAGTTAGATGGCCGGCTACCAGAGGGAGGGCCTTTTCAGTTATGGCACCTTATCGCCAGGGAAAATGTCTTTTAGGGGGCAGCCAGAGACCTTTTAATTTTCTCACTCCTTTCATCTCCTATTATTTTGCTTCCTGCTGGGATTATTTATTAGCCTTGCCTTTCATTTTTTGTGTGTTTTTATTAGTCATTGTAAACCACCTTGGGAATTCTGAACTGAAGAATGGTATAAGGTGTTCACATGTTCCATTAATACAATCTGTGTGTCTGTGTACACCAACAGTTCAGCTGTACCCTCTTACAGCATTTCACATGTAATGTTGAACATATGTACACTCTGTGTACCCAATAGTTGAGCTGTATAATTCAACAAATGTACATTGTTATGTGTAATGTGTAAATAAGCCTATATGAATGGTCTGAAGTTTAAGGAAACTCAGGCCAGGGGGGTAAATGTGACCCTCCATACCTCTCTCTCTCTCTCTCTCTGACCCATGGGACCCCCAAGTCACACTTCTTCTCATCAGTCCTGCTTTGCACCCTCTCCGAGTGCTTGTGCATAGCTGAATTGTGTCTTTGAATTGTAATAATGCCTCTTGCTTGCTTGGATAGAGAGTTTTGCGTGTAGAAATCTCTGACTTCTGTTTGGCTGGAATGTAGCTTTCTGCACAAAGGTAAGAGTCTCCTTCCTTGTTCTGCCCACTGACCTTTTGCCTCTGGCTTGGTCCACTGCTATGCTACTTGTCACAAGCAACTAGGCAGTTGGAAATTTACAAATATACTGTCATTTTTTTTATATAACAATACTTTAATGAAGTGGTGTGCAGCAAACATATACTTGCGATATGTGAGTTCACACACACACACACATCACACAAAAATCAAAATCACAGATCACCAGCCAACTGTAACAGAAAAAAAGTTACATTTTTGTTATTAAAATTATTAATTAATAAAATTATTATTACTACTACCTAAAAATGAGCTTATATTGGAATAGAGACTGGATGATCAGCATAAGACATATTCTAGTAGTTCAGGGACCAGGGGGGAATTCCCCATTTATTCATGAAGTTATTTTCCCTTCTAAAAGTTTATTTGAAACCCTCCAAAACATATGGTTTACATTTATAGGCCAGACCACAAAACAATGGAGATCTGCTTTTGGTATTACATCAAAAAGTGAGGCTAAAAAAAGAAAGTATAGACGGTGATAACCTTTGGTAAAAAATCATCATCATTACAACTAGCATAGGCAGCATGGAGAGTACTCAAACTGAATAATCACTGTATGTCTGTGTGAGAGAGAAGGGGCGGGAGAGCTAGCTAGAAACATTCTGGCAAAATGTTATCTCAGAGGGCCTGTGTGTGCCAGACCTGGATAGGGTGTGACTGATATATGCACAGGAGGAGGGGACAGTCCTTCCTATAGCGTTGTGTAAAAGAGAGAATTCCAGCAGTAAAAACTATTCTGCCTCTGGTGGGGTAACCAAGGATTTTTAAAGTAATACCTGTGTGTCCAAATAGACACCCAATCCTAGCTTTTGGACATCCAGTGAACACAAATGGACGCATAACATTTAATCAGTGAACCTAGAACACAAAGAAGCCACTGAAGCAAGACTAGAGGTATGAAATTTTAGTAAAAACTGAACAGAAACAGAAGAACATAGGGGCGCATGACACAAGAATTCTTAGGATTCTTACAAACCACCAGTCTTTCTGAAAAACTTAACAAAATCTCTTTCCCTATACACTGTGATACCTGGTTCCCTGTATCTTAGTTCTCTTTCTCTCTTTTGTAAGAATTCTGCTACAGCAGGGATTTGATCATAAGCAGAAATTTTTAATTTTAATTTGCTTTTTAATTCATGGTTTTACTGGTAGGTGGGCTGGCCAGTAAGAATTTTGCTGGGCTAGTAACTTGTGTAAATGCATTTGCAAGGCTGTATTCACTCCCCCCCCCATTTAGTTTGAAACACTATCACCTCCGTCTAAAGATCAAGGCTTGTTCATAGTAGAGAGGCTTCCATATGCTAGCCATTTGAATGAAAAAATGGACACCCAGTAACAATTCCTTAAAATAGGCCCTGGGGACCACTCAGCCTCTATTGCTATTCACAGATCTTACCTCCGTGGAGGTCTAATGTGTTGGAGACTAGTTTCCCTTTCCAGCAACAGATCTCAAAAGGAGGTAGGCTCATGTTTCCTTATAGTAAGGACCTCAGCTGTGATAGGGGTGGTGGATGGCAAAATGTCAGCAACCCTCTGAAGTAGCAGGAGCATCAGCCTCTTCTTTACCCAGGAATCAATTTTCAGTCCTCTTGCAGCTCTATTTCTGACAAACCTCCTGGGAATATACATAGGAAGCTGCATGATACCAAGTCAGATCATTGATCCATCTAGCTCACTACTGTCTACACTGACTGGCAGCAGCTTTCCAGAGCTTCAGATAGGGAACATTCCCAGCCCTACCAAGAGATACTGTGGGTAGAAATTGGGATCTTCTGCATGCAAAGCAGATGCTCTACCCACGAGTCCATTTTCATACAAGTAGCCAGACTGTGGTGCTGTGAGGTTATTCACAAGAATCTCTTCCATTTCTAGACCAGATCACTCATAGCTCATAGCTACATCTTCTGTATGATTGTCACTTACGTGTGGTCAGGATCCCATGATGCAGTGATATACCTATATTCAAGTGGATGGTGGATGTTAAAGTGAATGGTGGTGTAACTTCTGATTACAGTCCTAGGTTAAGATACTGAGCTATGAAGAATCAGGAAGACCCCAGCATGAATGACACTCCTTTATTACCATGGACCCACTAGCATGACTAAATGGACTTATGCAAGCTACTTTCTCAGCCTTAGTTCCCCATCTGCAATAATACTCACTTTAGGAACATAAGAATAACCCTGTGGGTTCTAACCAAGAGTCCAGCTAGTATCCCACAGTGGCCAGCCAGATGCCTACAGGAAGCCCACAAGCAGGTCATGAGAGCAATAGATTCTGGTGGGAGCATATAGCCATTATGGCTAGTAGCTATTGATGGAATTGTTGCAGGAAGCAATTCAGAGTAGTCCATTTGCTACATCAGCACTTATAGTTATTGTTGTTCATTGTTCCATGTTTCACGATTTAGGAATCCACACCCACTCCACTGTCCTCCAAAAAATATTCCCTAGTGAAGAAAAACAGTTAAGAAATGTTAATAGATAGCAAAACAGTTTCATGACCTTTATCAACTGGTATGAAACATTCACTGCAGATACAGGCCTTTAATGTCTTCTTGAAGGAAAACTGGCCAAGAAAAAGAATGTCCTGATAGCGGGAATATGTTGAACAAAATATCAAGGCAGAAAAAGCTGTGGGGGGATGGAGACGTTTAAGAGGATAAAAGGAAGAGAAAATGTCTGTCTTATCAAGTTCAACCCAGTGACAAAAGTGTGTTGGCTTACAAGGCTGGCTTCAAATCCAATAAAATAGTGTTTTCTTCTCTCACTGAAGTCTGTTGCACAATCCTTTTCTTCTTCCCGCTCCCCTCTGTTATAAGTGGGTGTCCGCATATGAATACTATCATAAAAATAGTGTTTTGTTAAACACAGGCAGTTATGAAATTCGGATTTTAAAATTTTCTTGGCAGTTTGTGAACTGTTATGAATATGATTCTTTGGATGATTCAGACATTGTCAAGAGGACATGGAGAATATTTTAATAACCCTTACAATAACCTTGATCAGTATTATGATGTGCATTTTGCAGATGGGGGTGGGACTGAATTGCCTAACACTATCTAGTGAGTTCATAACTGAGGTGAAACTTCCTGTTTTGCTGCTAAGTTTCTTAGCTACTATGCTAGGACACTGGTGCTCAATCCTTAGCCCAACCTTGATATAGTTGGTTTAATAGTGATGGCTTTGCCAACCCCCCACCCCAGTCATCAGAAATCCCGGGACCAGTAGTTTGGTGTGGGAAAGCTGTGAGTAATTCTTAAGAGAAGTGTCAGAGCATGCTCACAAAACTACAATCCCTGGAATTCGCAGGCCACCATGACACTTAGGCCCCATGTACACTATTCACTAATTGGCAAAAAACCTCGCGGCTTAAGAATGTACCTATAGCCCACAGCTATTTCTATCAAACTTTAAAAAGCAGGGAAATTGGGCAGCTATAGTGAATGCACCAGGGGAGCAGGAGACCTGAACTCCTCTCTGAGATATTGTACTGCCCTACAAATTGGTCAAAATGCAAACACCATTTGGGTTGGTCTTTCACAGTCCAATCCACTTCCTGTGTAGCTTGGAAGAATTTGGTAACATGTGCCTCTGAGCATATGGTGAGTGGTGGCAACACCTGCAATCTTCAAAGATAGAGAATTATATTTTTGTATGTTTGTTGGTGTTCTTCCTTTGCTTCTTTTCTGTGTTACTACTGTTTCTACAGAGAATCTAAACTAGAACATTTTATTTTCCTCATTATTCATCCCAGAAATCTGTGTCAAATTTATTTTTATTAACTTCAAAGCCTTTTTAGTGGTCAGTGTCATATAATAGTGAAGACAGCCTTTTGTGTTTCAAATTGGAGGTTAAGTTCTATTTCTATTTTGGGTGCTTTAACAGTTGAATCTGAAACTGTAGTTTGATGTAAAATCAGACTGATTCCTATATGTTGCTACTTCAGCAGTGACTCTAGCTGTTGGGAAAAAGAGGATGCATGTTTTCAGCCTGCTATGTTTAAACCACTTAATTTAAGGCAAGGTAGGCACGGTCAATTAAAAACATAGAGCATACCTAGCATTTTGTTAGAATATATTTCACCTCCCACTGTTTTATCTTGTGCAAATTGACACACTCTTGAGGTCCACTGGAGACTATTATGCAGAAGTCAGTGCCATTATTATGTTTGGAGTTTTTTTAGTGTAAATATTGCAAAGTGTTGCTGTACTACACATATTCGCAGAAATCGAAACAAAAGAAAATGATTTCCTATAGGAAACTTCACTAAAATTGCAAAGGAAATCAGACAAATTCAAAGTGGCCATCTCAACGATATCAGCTGTCTGAATAATGTTGCTTTCTCCCTGCTAAAACAAGATCAGCACAGCACATGTCTTGTTTCTGTTATTTGGGCTGATTGCAGGTGTTGCCACCACTTACCATATGCTCAGAGGCACATGTTACCAAATTCTTCCAAGCTACACAGGAAGTGGATTGGACTGTCAAAGACCAACCCAAATGGTGTTTGCATTTTGACCAATTTGTAGGGCAGTACAATATCACAGAGAGGAGTTCAGGTCTCCTGCTCCCCTGGTGCATTCACTATAGCTGCCCAATTTCCCTGCTTTTTAAAGTTTGATAGAAATAGCTGTGGGCTATAGGTACATTCTTAAACCGCAAGGTTTTTTTTGCCAATTAGTGAATTTCCCTGCTTTTTAATCCTGGAGGTAAGAGATGGGATCCTGTGCAAATTAGCACCAGCAGTAACAGAAATAGTTCAGCAGTGTATTTTAAATGTTATATTACCATCAAGAATGCCTTTATCTTTACAAGAGGGTCATGGCTTAGTGGCAGAGAACATGCTTTGCATGCAAAAGTCCCCACATTCAATACCCAGCATCTCCAATTAGGGCTGGGAGAGATCCTAATCTGAAATCTTGTCAGTCAATACTGAGCTAGGGACGTCTATTGTTATAGGAGAAGGCATTAAAAAGGATCTTATTCTCAATGCAGCAGCAAAAAAAGAAGGAGGGGCATGGCTGTGACTATCATGAAGAGACCCTGCACTTTTTAATTTGCTACTGCACTACTGGTCACAAACAGAAAAACCACTTGGCCACCTCATTAGTGTAATATGGTATTACACTAACTGCAAATATTTGATGCCCCTGCATCATCAATGGGTTTAAGGGGGTTGTCCTGAGCACATGGAACCACTGCTGTTGCTTCTATGGCTGTAACAGAGTGAGGTTAAAGATAAGTGAAATGCAAATAGAAAAAACAACAACACAAAAGCCAGTAACACTTTCCTAAATGCAATACCATACCAACCACAACAAGATTCCTATGAATAAGGCAGAAAACTCAGCATCCTACAACCAGTCAGGATTCATAACCAAAAACCCAAACTAAAAAAATCCTAGCAGCCAGTCAGCCAAGGTCACAGAAATCCCCACGCAGCACAACCTGACCTGGGGACTGCAGTTAACGCAGAATGCTGCAGCACAATTGCTGACATGAGTGAGATCCTAACAGCACATAATACCTCTGCTCTGAAATCGGCATTGGTTGCTGATTTGCTACCAGGCCAAGTTCAAGCTGTGCTTTCCATGTTATGGGCGCCACATAGTACTTGTTCTGCCCTTGTAAGAAATCAGTCCTGTAAAGTGGCAGCACCTATGCTTTGGAACTCCTTGCCTATTGATGTTAGGCAGACGCCTCTTTTCAGCATCTGCTAAAATCAGTTTTCTTGAGGCAAGCCTCTCCAGGCATGTAGAAGCTATTGTGTTTTTAAATCTGTTTTTAACTCATTGTTGGTTTTATTATTTTGAACTTTTTAAAATATCTGTCCTTAACGCTTTTGCCAATAATTTTATTGTTTTAAGTCTTTCTGTAAACACCTTTGAGATTTTTTACACTAAAGCGGTATATAAATGTTGTAAATAAAAATACATCAATAAATGTTGGGGTCACTGTGGCCCTTGAGTCTCTTCCAAATTTTAGGAACCAAGGAATCTGCCTTATACTGACTCAGGCCACTTTGTACCATCTAACTCAGTACTCATGACATGGACTAGCATTGGCTGTCCAGAATTCCAGGTAATAGTCTTTTCCAGGAATTGAATTTTGGACCTTTTATGCAAAGCATATGCCCTAACGATGAGCTACAACCCTCCCCCTGTTTAAAAAAGTATCTTTTAAATTTTTTCTTTGCAATTCACTCTTGAATGCACATCATACCTACAACATTTACTTATAGCACATTCAACACCCATTTGAAGCACATGAATCCCACCACAGAATCATGGGAATTTTCATTTGTTAAGGGTGGTGAGAACTATAACTGTGAGGGGGAAACTACACTTCCCAGGATTCTTTAGGCGAAGTCATGGGCTTTAAATGTGAGTTGGATTTGCTTTAAATGTGTTGATCTACTTAATCAACTTTGCCTGCATGTAAATCGTTTTAATTAATTTTTCAAAATGGAAATGAGCTATAAAGTATACTGGGTGACCATGTGCTCCTCACCATCTCTCAGCCTATCCTCCCCTCAAGATGAAAACAACAGAGTACCATGACCACCCCAAGGAAGAAGGGCACACTTAAAATGTAGAGAAAAAATCATCTGCAACCATAGCGTGAAATCAAATACTTATTGGGACGCAGTATGAAGAAATATTTATATAAACATGACTATCAAATATGTTTATTAATTACACAATCTGTAATTGATATTTATAGTGCAATCCAATGTTTGTTTACTCAGAAGAAAGTCCCAATGTAGTCAATGGGGCTTACTAAACTTGGAAGTGTGCAGAGAACTACAGCCTCAAGTGATAAGGAACTTGTTCTTTCAACAAGCCTTTTAAGCTGAGACCTTATCCCAGTCTGAGTCTGTGTTGGAATTGCTTTTTAATATGTTTTAAGCCTTTTCTTTTTTAAAAAAAATGTTTTTTAAAGCTTTTAAAAATGTTTTCAAAGATGTTTTAATAGATTTTAAAGTCTGTTTTTTATGATGTTTTAAAGTGCTTTTAGTACTTTTGTTTCCTGTCCTGGGCTCCTACTGGGAGGAAGGGCAGGATATAAATCAAATAATAAATAAACTTCATTCACCCAACCCAAAATTCAGAATCATGCCTCTTTAGGCTGTTTTCCAACTGTTTATTCTTGCTTTATGGTTACTGGATTTTAAGGGGATTTATTTCTTGTTGTGAGTTGCCTTGGTTTCCAATCACCAAACCAATCACAGAGTTGTTGGAAAGACTCCACACACACACTGCAGATGTATAAATACATACAGCCCATATAATACTTTTTGGCAAACCACTTGGTCATTACAAAAAATCAGTATTAATTTTAAACAAATCAGTATTCGTTTCCTACATAATAAAAAAACTGTAATACCTAAGTAAGCCCTGCCTAATTGCTTTAAAACAGGACTGGAGAAGAACAGAAAGAAAGTCCCCCCCCCATTTTTTAACTCTGTCCCACTCACCTCCCAGCTGCTGCTGCTGCTTTCTCCCTCCATTTTCAGCCATTTCCTCTCTCTCTCTCTCTCTTGCTTCCTCACACAAAGCAAGCTCAGCAGAAGGCCAGTGTGAGTCACATGTCTGTTGCCCACCAATCACAGGAGCAGACTTCCCCTGCTTCCTCCAAGTAACTGGAAGGGGAGGGGGAGGGAGAGTGAAATAAAACAAGTCTTTCTTCTGCGCATGTGGTATGTTACAATCCACTCTAATGCATTTTTTAATCAGTTAATTAAAACTAAACCATGTCATTTTTTAAATTTAAACCTACTTCAGATGAAGTACTGTGTTTGGGGCAAGCTCGGGCAATTCATTAGGGATACCTTAGAGTCATCTCTGAGTTGTAATCAAGGATTATGTCAATTTCAAGGGGGAAAAAGTCCAAACGGCTTCTAGTTTTTTTCCTCCCGTTTTTCACTTTAACCTGTGGATTCTCCGTGGGGGGGTTGTGTATCACCAAGAAAACTTCCAGAGTTGTAGAGCAAGCGATTCTGAATCCAACAGTATAAGCCTTGTAAGTTTTTGTTTTGAATTGGAACTACAGAAAGCACCAGAAAGGGGTGGGGGGGTATTTTCATTTAACATGGTAGAACGCGAAAAATCCCTACTGACTATAGTATACAGCCACTCTCGTGGCTGTATAATACAGTTAAATCAATATTACATCACTTTAAACTTCTGTGCTGTAGGTTGCCACGCCTTGCAGGACCAGGCCCCCAGGTACTCAGCCAGCTGTTGCTGATTTCATCCACTTGTCCCTTCCCTGAAGGAGATACATAAGCCGGCTGGCTGAGATGGCTCCTGCTTTGTAGATTCCCTGGCTTTTTGTGGGACTTACAGGTCTTAAGTTATGTGCCCGGGAGAGAGGACTCAGAGCCAAGCGGTGAGACTTGAGGGGGTCCCAACTAGTGTAGTGATGGGTAGAGAGAGATATGGCGTTGTGAGGAGGACTTGCCAGATAAGGGAAACGTGGCCGAGGCAGTTAATGACTGTGCCTTGTTCCGGTTCTCTCCACACCCGCAGGTGTGTTGGTTGCCCTATCAGTCAGCTCTCAGACCTCCGGATGCTGCTCCTAAACACCAGATCGGTGCATAATAACGTCTCCCTCATTCATGACTTAATTGTGGATGAGGCAGTGGATCTGGCATGTATAACTGAGACCTGGGAGGGTGAACGGTGGAGTCAGTCTTTCCCAGCTATGTCACCAGGGTACCTGGTTCAGCATCAGGGGTAGACCTGAGGGTCGGGGAGGGGGGATTGCTGTGGTTTATAGGAGCTCCATCTCCCTCTGCAAGCACCCTGTCCATGTGACTACTGGTCTGGAGTGTTTGCACCTTATGTTGGGTCAGTTGGACAGACTGGGGATTCTGTTGGTGTACCGCCCACCCCACTGCCCAACAGACTCCCTAGCTGAGCTGACTGAGGTGGTCTCGGGTGTACTGTTGAGATCCCCCAGACTGGTTCTGGGGGATGTCAACATCCATGCCAAGGCCACCTTATCTGGGGCGGCTCAGGATTTCATGGTCTCCATGACAACCATGGCACTGTCCCAACATGCCATTGGCCCAATACATGTAGCAGGGCATACCCTAGACTTGGTTTTTGCAACTGGACATGGAGATGGTGATCTGAATGTGGTGGGCCTTACATCAGCCCCTCTGTCATGGACAGATCACTGCTTGTTGAAGTTTAGACTTACAGCGGCTTTTCCCCTCTGCAAGGGTGGAGAGTCCAGCGTGCCAAGCAATGTTCCCAAAGCACCACCTTCTGGAGCTGACCCGCCAAGTAGGAGTGGAACCACGACCATGCAGTCCCTCCCACTCTGTCCCCCATGCTGTTCAACATCTACATTAAACCATTGGGTGCAGTCATCCGGAGCTTTGGAGTGTGTTGCCATCAGTATGCTGATGACACGCAGCTCTATTTCTCCTTTTCATCTTCTTCAAGTGAGGCTGTCAATGTGCTGAACCAGTGCCTGGCTGCGACAATGGACTAGACGAGGGCTAATAAACTGAGGCCCAATCCAGACAAGACTGAGACGCTGCTAGTGGGTGGTTCTTCTGACTGGATGGTGGATGTCTAACCCGTCCTGGATGGGGTTGCACTCCCACTGAAGGACCAGGTTCATAGCTTGGGGGTTCTCCTAAAACCATCTCTGTCACTTGAGGCTCAGGTAGCCTCGGTGGCACGGAGTGCCTTCTACCGACTTCAGTTGGTGGCCCAGCTACGCCCCTATCTGGACAGGGATAACCTGGCTTCAGTTGTCCATGCTCTGGTAACCTCCAAGCTACATTACTGCAGGCAGGCTTTTGGGGCGGGTTAGGTTTTAGTGTTATTGTTGGAATTTTAAGGTTTTAATGTGAATTATATGTTTTTATGTTGTACGTCGCCCAGAGTGGCTGGTAAACCAGCCAGATGGGCGACTAATAAATTTAATAAATAATAAAAATAATAATAATGTGCTCTACGTGGGGCTGCTTTTTAAGATGATTTGGAAGCTGCAGCTTGTGCAAAATGCAGCAGCCAGATTGGTAACAGGGACCAGACGGTTCGAACACATAAAACCGATTCTGGCCTGCTTGCATTGGCTGCCTGTATGTTTCCGAGCTCAATTCAAGGTGCTGGTTTTAAACTATAAAGCCTTACATGGCTTAGGACCACAATACCTGATGGACCGCCTCTCCCGACATGAACCCACCCGTACACTATGCTCAACATAAGGCGCTCCTCCGGGTGCCTACTCCGAGGGAAGCTGGGAGTCTGGCAACAAGGGAGAGGGCCTTCTCAGTGGTGGTCTCCAAATTATGGAATGGTTCCTATGACGAGGTGCACCTGGCGCCAACACTGTTATCTTTTTGGCACCAGGTCAAGACTTTCCTCTTCTCCCAGGCATTTTAGCCTGTGTTTTTAAATTGTTTTTAATTGTTTTTAATTGTGTTTTTAAATTGGTTTTTGTGTTTTAAAATTTGTATTATTTGTTTTTATTGTTTTTAATTGCTGTAAACCGCCCAGATAGCTTCGGCTATGGGGCAGTATATAAATGTAATAAATAAATAAATAAATAACAGTGATGGCTTCCCGGAAAGAATCCCGGGAACTGTAGTTTGTTAAGGGGGCTAAGAGTTGTTAGGACCCCTATTCCTCCTCACAGAGCTATAATTCCCAGAGTCCCCCAGGAAGAGGGATTGTTAAACCACTCCAAAAAGTGTAGCTCTGTGAAGGAAATAAAGTTTCCAACCATTCTCAGCTCAACTCCTTCTAACCACTTTCAGTTCAACAAATCCCCATGATTCTTTGGGGGAAGCCATAACTGTGTAAAGTGGTATTATCCTGCTTTAAAAGTATAGTGCAGTTGGGGCCTAAAATTGGTTTGAACCACCATCTTCATGGAACTACCTGCAACAAAATACAGAGGCCTCCTCACTCTGACCTTGGCATGTTCCACATCCCGCAACAGCGCCCCATTCACACAAACTCCAGAGCCATCACATCTCCCCCCACCCAGTTCCCAACTCCTTACCAAACCTCTGCCTGTTTCTCTGGCTCCCACCTATCCTCTCCCTGAAAATCTCTCACCCTACATTGGATCACTTCACCTTCTGTGCTACCTCTACAAACATACTATCCTCCTTTTCCTCTCAGATGTTTCACATATAGGGTTCCCACCTAGCCATTTTTCACCTGAACAGTAGAGACACTGAAGAGCCGGGTGCTCAAAATCAGAAATGGCCAGGGAACAAAACAGATAGGGCAGTGTGTTCCTCACTGCGCCTAGTCCTCCTTGGCTGCTCATTCAATTCACACACACACACTGGTGAGACTGGTACTCATTTCTGCTAGCAAGCTTGGGGTAGGAAGAGGGCAAAGCTTTCTGTTCTCTGCCCCTTTCTGCTGCCACGTGGCTCTTTCAGAGCATGAGTTTATAGTGCTTCACTTGGGAGTTTAGGGGCTAAACAACATTATCCTATTTTCCCCCTTTTTACTGAAAAGTATCCTGAGCTGCTGCCAATGACAGCAGAAGGGCAGCAAGAGATAGGTCTGCATCTGCAGCAGTCCTGCTGTTTGGCCTCTAACATAATCTCTCTCGCATGCACACACATTAAGTAGTCTCATCTGAAAATTAATGTGAAGATCATAGAATCATAGAGTTGGAAGGGGTCTATAAGGCCACTGAGTCCAACTCCCTGCTCAGGGCAGGAATCCGACTTAAAGCATGACCAACAGGTGGTTGTCCAGCTGCCTCTCCAGTGTTGGAGAGCCCATCACCTCCCTAGATAATTGGTTCCATTGTCATACCGCTCTAACAGTTAGCACATTTTTCCTGATGTTCAGTCGAAATCTGACTTCCTGTAACTTGAGCCCAGTATGCTGTGTCCAGCACTCTTGGACGATCAAGAAAAGATCCTGGCTCTCCTTTGTGTGGCAACCTTTCAAGTACTTCAACAGTTTGTCTGCATCCGTATTAAAGTGCAGTGTCCAGAACTGGATGCAGTACTCAAGATGAGGCCTAACCACTGCTGAATAGAGGGGAACTAATGCATCACATGATTTGGAAACTATAAATGAAGGAAGTACTGTTTGAAAATCTGTGCAGCTGACTGTGTGTCAAATCTTTATAAGGTTGTGCTCATTAACCATAGCTAAACATGTGTATGATCTCCATGATGGGCAACATTTGGGCAAATGAACACAGTTCATATGCTTCAGTGCAAAATGAAATTGTGCCATGTTGTCTGGTGACTTCCCTGCTATAAATCAGCTAAAACCAAAAATTACTTAAAGCAGTTTGGTCAAGTAAAACAATATGTATTTAAATTGCAATTACTGTAAAGTATTATGAAATGTAAATATGTGAAATTGTGTAACTTGGCATCTCCCCCACATATTTAAAAATTAGCGACTATTAAAAAATGGAAGGCACAATCCACATTTCTTCTCCACACTTAGGAGGAAATACACCACCCACATATGTGGAGGAAAGGAACCTGAGAGCAAAGGGGTGGCTGTAAAGAGAAGACTGGAAAGAAAAGACGCTCCAGCCCAGAAAATTCTCTCCTTCCTGCCTATCTCGCCCCTGCTGTCAGAGCTCATGCTCACAGCTCCTTTCTGCTGCTGATCTAGGTGCCTGACCTCAGGCAGGAAAGAGGAGGAAATCTCCTGAGTCAGCCAGTCCCTCTCCTTTCCAGCTGCCTTCTTCCAGCCCCAGCTCCATCTTCACTCCTGGCTTCATTGCCCCTTGCCTCTCTAGCTGAGGCTGTACAACGTGCACAGCAAACAGACCCCTGAAACCGCTTAGCCTGATGCAATTTTGTGATTTGTTAACTGGATTACAGTATTTGCTCAAGACCATTACAGCGATTTCTTAACCACATGGATGGTACAAACTGGAGCTTGGTGAGGGGGAAAATGTGCAAAGGAGTTGTATGAATGTGTCTTTGGGCAACTTTGGTATCAGCATCTTGCTTGGAGGGGGAAAAAAGCAAGGGTGCCATTTCAGATGTCAACATGGGGAGTGGGTCAAAGTGTGTGAAGGGGGAAGATTCACAGCAGGATCCAAAGACTCTTGCTTATACCCAGCAGTGGCTGGTGCCCATTGAGACTGGTAGGGCAGAAGGCAGGGAGCCCAACAGCAAGTGAAGCCAGAGCCAATGACTGGCCGAGCCAACCCATTCGAGTTTTGTCCTCATCCTCTTCCTTGCTGAATTCTACAAGGGCAACACTGAGATTAAGGAGGAGGAAACTGACAGGCAGGGCCATCCTGGACTGAATGTAAGTAAGAAGGCCACCAGGTGGAGGCTGCCTGAGGGTAGACTGAGGCTGATGGGGCAGTGCCCCATTTGTCCCAATAAACTAGCCTCCACTGCCGATACTCGTTGTACATGGGATTGCAGTCTTACTTGGAGTCCCACTGAATTTAGTGAGGCTTCTTCCAACTAAAAATGCATAGGGTTAAGCTGAAGTCCCACTATATTTTAAGAATATTTGCTGTAGATGCCTTTTATTCCTTGTAACAAGTATAGTAAGATGATCAACACAGAATAATCAGTTCCCTTTCCCCTTTCTGTGTGTTTTCTCTTTAAGAAGTAAAGGACAGTGTACTTTTGGCAGGCATATCTGTTATGATTGCGAAGGGACCAGAAAAACTGTCCTGGCCTGCTCCTGTGCCTTTAACAGCAGTGTGATCTGAAGAAACCATCAGCTGAAACTTTACTGCCAATATCTGCAGCTCAAGCTAATGTTCAAGGCACAGGAGCAGCAACCTATAAAAACTTGGCAACCCTAATATCAAATATATAACCCCATTTAATTATTCAAAACAATAGTCACCAACTAGGTAGATGCAGTAATCCAGCCAGAGAGAGAAGCACTCTTGCTGAATAAATGTGTGAAGCCTAAACCAGTAAAGGGGAGCAACTGTCATCCATAGGAGAGATAGAAGGGTGGGAACTTAAGACCATACCTGTACAAATAATGTTTGTTTTCATCTTTCCTTTGCTTCCTTGATCTGATAAAGGGCCATATTGACCTGTCTGGGAGCTGTAATTCGTTCTACTTTTTGGCTGATGGAAAAAGGCTTGTCACATACTTTTTGACTATTATAAAATCCACATATACATATGAAGACTACTGAGAGTAGCTTAATGCACCTATGAAGCAATTTACAATTAAAACAAGAATAACTTCAAAGGTATTAACTCACATGTGGGCTCCAAGCCTCTCATGTGTTCTATATACAGGGCTTTCCTTTCATTTTGATCAAACCTGTTCCATCACTTCAGCTGAAGTAGCTGCAAGCCTTTGATCTTGCTATCATCATGACCACTGGTGAGAACAGTACAACTTGTATTGCATGTGACAGTATATATGATGTCAGTTGCAATGCCTGAATAGCACGTTTTTGATTCTGGGTGAAATCTTGACTTTTCTTGGAGCCAATGCAACTTATACTTATTTATTATTTATTTATTTTATTTTATTCAATGTTTATACTGCCCACAGCCAGAAGGCTCTCTGGGCGGTGCACAACAGTAAGTAAAATACAATAAAATCACATAAAAAACACTAAAAGGCAAACATATTAAACAATTAAACAATCTGGTACATATTAAAAACTAATAAAATATATTAAAATGCCTGGGAAAATAAAAAGGGTTTGACCTGGTGCCGGAAAGATAGAAGTGTAGGCGCCAGGCGTACCTCGTCGGGGAGGCTGTTCCATAATTCGGGGGCCACCACTGAAAAGGCCCTGGATCTTGTTACAACCCTGTGGTCCCGTGTAAGGCTTTATAAGTCAAAACTAGCACTTCTGGCAAGTACTTTGAAGCATCATGTTGACATTGTGGGAAAGAGGTTACGAAGCACCTCATTGTGTTTCATTGACATCATGCATGATCGGACAATGTTTTAAACCCAATAGCATTACTGATATGTTGATTTGCTACTGAGTTGTTTGCAGCCAAATGGAGATTCCCAGAAGATATTCCACATCTCACCAGACCAGGACTGCATTAAATGGATCTGTGCCTCCTTCCCAAGCCTTTCACAACTGGGTGTGATATTGAGGGAATGTCATCTGCAAAAGCCCATTAAAATGAAAATTAGTTGTACAGGAGTGTGTTAGTATGCTTTGAGACATTTTTATAGGATTCTCCCTTAACTTCTACTGTAGTACTGTGAATAGAGACTGTTAAACTCACTAGAACTTTAAAAGGTGAAGACAGGTATAGCATTTTAGGATAGTTAGGTCACTCTGGAAGCATCCTCTCTTCAATCAGGGTTAATGTACTTATTCCTCCAAAGGACCGAACTTTAATAAAAACAATGGTTCTTCATCTTTGAAGCAGCAGAAGCCAATTTCAGCCAATGGCACTGATTGCTTGCCCCCTCCCCTGTGCTCCTCCCACTGGAGAAGGGCATTCGCTTAGTAGTAGAGCATCTGCTTTCCATGCAGAAGATCCCAGGTTCAATCCCCAGCATCTGCGGGTACTGCTGGAGGAGACCCCCATCTCAAATACTGGAGAGGCGCTGCCAGCCACTGTTAACAATACAGGGGTGGATGCACCAATGGTCCCACTTGATGTTAGGCAGCTTCCTATGTATGTGTTCCTATCATATCATCAAAAACTCCCAACAATCCCATGAGCAGTTGTGCATTTTAAAAAGATTTTCTTCTTTAATTTATATGGGAATGATAGAGCATTAATCTCGCCATAAAAAGGGTAAAAACATGAGGCTGGTGGGTGGGGACAGTTAAGCCAGTATGTAGATTCATTGGTATGCCTATCTGTCATGAAATGTCAGTAGCAAATCAGGGAAGAAGCCAGTCTCATCACACAGTTGAGGTGAATGCTGTGTGCTGTCTTTTTATACGATGTCTGTCATCACCCAAAGGTTTCTTGCAGTTTTTTTCTACGTTTGCTTCTGAAAAAGCCATTTGAAATCATTTTCTTTTTTTAAAAGTCTGCTTTCCTTTGGTTATTTTTTGTTGATGAACCAAAACCCTTGCATTAGATGTCAGTACAATGGACATAAGAGCAACTGTGAACTTTGGGGGCATTTCTGAAGGCTGCACCATAGTGAGTATGTGTGTGGATTAATTGGGTCAATTGTCACAGGTTTTAGAGGCCCCTTTCTGCCTTGTGCCACTTTTGCTGTTTTAATTAAAGGGTGAGAGGTAAAGAAATAAAATATAAATTGCTGATTTTGCCATCTGCTCAATCTTTGCACTCATTGTCATTATCAGACTGGGGAATCAGATGAAAATTCAAAGATATCCAGCTTCCTTGATGCTTGTAGTGGCTACATGTGTGTATCAGCTTCCTTTTAGGCCCCCAAAAAAGGACTTCTGAATATAGCAACAAAGATGATGAAATTTAGGAAACTCAGGCATGAAGAAAACCATGAAAGGGCTACTTGTTCCTGCATTTCCTTATCTAGTTCATCAGCCTAGCTTTAAGCAATGCATATGCCGCAAGCATTACTAATTATTGTATGGTTTTGTAGGTAAGAGTTTGCTGCTCCAAACTCTTGTTGGAATGGGGTTATGCAGTCCTCACAAAATGGTCCTTATAAAACACCTGTGATGCCCCATTGGGTATACCTTTCCCAGCAAAATCTGTTGTTCTATTTTATCCTCAATCATAGTACTGTCAATGTGTAATTGGCCTTGTTCACATGCATCAGTTACTTCCAATGGAAGCTTGTACATAATGGTAAAGGGACAGTGCCCCACCAACCTCACTCTGCTCCCTGACGGTCATTGGTTCTGTCTCTGCCTACCATTGGCCTCCCTCATTTTTGCCCTACAATTCCCAATGGGCACCAACCATCACTGCTTACTTCCTTTGCCCTTCTAGTCTTTTCTCACTGTTACGCTTTTACATCATGAGATCTTTGGGGCAGCTACCTGTCATTTTGCCTTATGCTAGAAAGAACAATGTACATCATTGGTGCTGTACAAATAGAACAATAGTCGTAATGAATAACAATAACCCTGCAAATAATTATTGTTGATGCTAAATCATATTTGTATCCTGCCTTTCCTCCAGGAATCTCAAGGCAGCATACCTGGTATGTCCCCACAATTTTATCCTCGCCACAACCCTGTGAGGTAGGTCAGGCTAAGTGTGTGGGACTGGCCCTTGGCTGCGTGGGGATTTGAATTTGAGTGTTCCCAGTCTTAGTCCAGCACTGTAACCATTATACCACACTGGCAAATGACAATGACTCTTAGCTGAAAAGATGTGTGAAGCTTTCTTTGGAGTGCTTTAGTGTCTTGCTGGGCTTCCACAGAGAGGGGACTCCACAGTGAAGACAGCCTGCCTGTGTGCCCTTGTCATACAGTTTGCACACATTAAAAATACCATAACTATGGTACTATGGTATAGTATAGCACAGTGGGGAGGACAGCCTGGCTGGGAGGCCAGAGTCTGTGAGTTCAAATCCCTGCTCATGTCTCCTGGGTGTCAAGGGCCAACTAAAGATCACCCCCACAGTGAGTGGCTCAGGGGTTACGTGCCCTGCCACCTGTGCAGCCGTGGACAAGCTGCATAGTCCCAAAGAGCCCGTTGCCCCCCAGTTGGCAGCTGCAGACAAGGAAGGGGCTGGCTTGTGAAGCTGTGGCAAGCTGAGCAGGGCCTAGCCTGCTGGGGAGGACTAGCCTCAGAGTGAGGCAATGGTAAACCTCCTCTGAATACCGCTTACCATGAAATCCTTATTCATAGGGTCTCCATAAGTCGGGATCAACTTGAAGGCAGTCTATTTCCATTTTTCATGGTACCTCCAGTTGACCTTAACAACTGTAATAATGTTGTAGAGGAAGAGATGGGGTCTTATTTGTGAATGGCCCTGCTAATTTAGGATTGTCTAGATCAAAACCAGAACCTTTAAACTGTGCAAGGGATAGAAAACCTGTGCAGACTGTGGAGTGCTGCAGTAACATG
This sequence comes from Rhineura floridana, assembly GCF_030035675.1. Classification (NCBI taxonomy): domain Eukaryota; kingdom Metazoa; phylum Chordata; class Lepidosauria; order Squamata; family Rhineuridae; genus Rhineura; species Rhineura floridana. The sequence continues at coordinate 43,984,012 of NC_084482.1, forward strand.
ACCTCTGGAGGATCATCTGCATCACCAGCAATCAGTTTGTGGCCAGCTGGAGGGCTTGCTTGGTAGCTCTTCCTTCTCTAGGCTCTCTGCCTAGTATGTGCCTTGAAAGGTTTGGGCTGAGTATCACTTTGTGGAGATCTGATCTTGATTCCTGAATTAAATCGGGTATCGTGGCAGCAGGTATTAACAGCTGTGCTTGCTTATGGATTTGTCTCTTCACAATGCAGCTCCGGCTTCAAATCCCCCTATAGGGGCATAGAAATCTCTATTACTTCATTTTTTAATATGACCATAACCATTTTTCAAAAAAGGGTGAGAAAACAACTGTACAGCCAACAACAGCGGGCCGAGGTGTTAGGCCAAGAAAGCACATCATCTTTGGTTCACAGATCAAGCGGTCATGAGAAATACCTTGCTGGGTTAGACCAAAAACCCATCTGCACCCACAGTGACCAACCAGACGCCTGTGGGAAGAAGCCCACAGGCAGGATATGTGCACAACAGCGCTCCCCCCCTTGTGCTCCCCAGCAACTGGTATTCATTGGCAAACTGCCTCTGATCTTGGAGGCTGTATACAGCCATTACGATTAGTAGTCACTAATAGTGTTAACCTCCATGGATTTCCTTAATTTTAAAGCTGTCCAGATTGGCGCTCACAGCTCCATCCTGAGTGATGGTGACAATGGTTCAGAGGAGGTAGACTCACCGAGGGAGGGAGTCTTGCCCAAGGGCTGTCCAAAACCTGGAGCTGGCACTGCCCTAACTGCAGCCCATTTCCTTCATTCTACCCAACTGAATGGAGCAAAAATGTCTCTGGGGTGGATGGGCTGCAGTTCTTTACCAAGCCACCTCTGCAAAGGAACTTGGAAAGGAGGTTGCCAGTCCAAATGAAAAGAGAGGCTGAGAGGAGGACACAGGGTGACCAGAGTGCTCCAGAGGAATGAGGCCGGAGGGAGGAGGAGCACGAGAAGGCAGAAAACTGGGAGAGAGAATGGCAGTAGTGTACAAGGGGTGGGAGCTGCAAAGATGAGAGTGCACACATATTGATTTGAGGCCATTTTTATCCTGACTTCCTTTTATCCTCTGTGAAGCTGAAGGCAGCATGCATGGTCCTCTCATCTCCCCCCACCTTTTAATCCTCAGAAGAACCATGTGAGGTAGGCTAGGGTAAGGTAAAAGGGAAGGCCCAAAGTTATCCATGAGCTCTTTGGGTGAGTGGTGGGATTCGAACCTGGGTCTCCCCAGTCCAACATTTTACCATACTGTTCCCTCTGGTGTAATGTTCTGTTATTTTATCCTCACAACCACCCTGGAAGATAGATTACACTCAGGCAATGACTGGCCTAATGCCAACCATTACCAGCTGAACTTTGTGGCTGAGCAGGGATATAGTTGGCCCTCTAAGTTTTAAATAATAAAAGATGGGGTTCTCCCACCTGAGATTATCCACTTTGACTTGATGCAGGCTTAGGAGGATGCTCTTAATTAAAATTTGAGATATGTATCTTTGGCGCCCTAGGGCAACTATGCTACCAATGAGCATTCAGGCTCCTGTTCCCCCCCCCCAGTGCTTCCTTTACAACAATTTTAGAATTCTTTCTAAAGAATTAGACATTCTTTCTATAAGGCTATTGTCCAAAGGGATCCCCAGAATTGCAAGGTTAGTGTAAATGGTTAAAAATGTTTTTGCACTTTAGCATGTTCTGGTGTGCTCTTCCCAGGGGATGTCAGTTTGGAGAGAAACAGCAGCAGCAGCATGAGAGCTGTTTTCCCTATAGTGCAATTTCGCATGGCTGCAGTAAGAGTGTGTGTGTCAAAAGCAGAAGCCCATGCACAGAACCACTTGCATCAGTCTTTCATATCCAAATTGACACAGAGCAAATGACAGCACCAATCAGGTGGGAAATACCCCTATGAATGGCCCTACCTATGTCTTCACGTGCATACCACAGCCACGTGGGATACTACTGAGGAGAAGCATCCAGCAGCCATTGTGGGCTCTCTGCATGTATATACGGGAATAGGCGGTTGCACCCTTCCCTCGTGCATTCATCTGAACATCTGTAAGGAACTAGAGCTGTCGCCCACCAAAAATAATCAAAGAAGCCCTTTGCACTTTGAAAGGGCTTTTTAAAATAACCATTAGTACATGCGTGTTATCCTGTCAACCTATTTAATTGGTTATATATGTAGCTCCGCATCGGGGGACGTTTTAGAAACTTTCTCATTTGCGCTTCAAGATCTCCATCTTCAAGGGATACGCCTTTGTACTGAGCCTCGTGACATTGCCTGAATTTTTGGAGCGTACCTAAGCGAATACGGGCTCATATGTCGAGGCAATAGTATCAAAATCACTCAAGCTCCGCCCATTTTCCTGTGACAATGGCCGGTCCGCCCGCCCACCGACACTCTGAAGAGCAGAGCAAGAGCAAAGAATTCATTAATGAAAGGAGAGTGCGGGTAGCACCTCCTCCGCGCTCTCTGCCAATGTATCAATCACAGGCGTGGGCGTCCACCTCCTCCACCTGACTGTCCAATCAGAGGAGCCTGGATAGGGCGTAAGAACTATCTGAAGGGCCAATGGGAAGTGCTTGGGCGACACCCATCCGCGCGGCTTTAGCAGAAGGGGAGAGCGCCAGAGTTGCCAAGTACTACGATTGGTGTCTCTTACGGTGGGCTAGTGTAAGGTGCCTATGTTAGGCACGCTGCCGTGCGCACCATTCATTCCGCGGCGAGGGTGAGGGGTGAAGTGTGGCCGCTATCCGATGCTTACCTACCTGGATGCAAGTGTCCTAAGAGATATCTGCCATGTCGAGTCAACTTGATTAGGATCAGGGTGAAGTGTAAACCGGCGCTGTATTCCAATTCTCCTCTCCCTTTAACAGTCCTGTTTTAAAAATACGGCATCTTCCTTTTCTCTGCCTCCAAATCTTTCAATCTGGAACAATATCCCGGGGATAGGTTGGGGGAACTGCTCTGAAAGGGCCTAACCGGCCCGTAGCCAGCCTAAAAGTGTGGGGGGGTGTCAAAAAAAAGTAGGGGGCAGAAAAATTAATTATTCTTTTTTGCAAACATTTTAGGAGGCAGGAAAATGTTAGGGGGGGGCCTGGGCCTATTTCCAGTCTGAATTTCAGTCTGGGTGTGTGAAAAGATGTCCCCCCAGAATGTCGGTATCCTGTGCTCAGTTTTCTTAAAAAAAAATAGTTCTGTGCGCCAAGTATCTCAGACACCGCTGACGCTTCAGCCTTAAGCTGGCCTGCTCCCAGCCTCGATATGTTTAAATCTATTTTATCATTTCGATGTATACATATCTATGATTGAAATAAATGTAGAGTTAGTTAAAGTTCTTTGAATTACATTTAAATCTGATTGAGGATTTGGCCTAAGTTGATGCATAGTAAGAAAAGGGGATAAAAATATTCCAGAAGGAATCCTCCACCGCTTTTTAATTTTTTAGCATTACAAAACATCCACATGAACCTCTTACTGACTAGTGAGTGCTTATATCTGGCCAGGAGTTTTGACAGTGGTGGGGTTGCGCCGTTCTACACAGTTGCTGTTTGCATTGCGGGTTGCGGGATGATGAAATGCATCCAAGAGCAAAATAAAATAAATGCATGCTTGTAACTATAAACGTTGGCCTGGAGGGCTAATTACAGCTTGCACAGTCTTTGCATTTCCAAGGGACTTAACATAAATTGCATTCACAAAAAAGGTAGCCAATGCTGATTGTAGGCCATGTGATTCGTTGAGTTGTTGTTCTTGCTTCGTCCTGTAGGAGTGCTGTTCCTAGCACACTGAAGGGAAATGGACTGCCTTCAAGTCGATCCCGACTGGCGACCCTGTGAATCAGGTTTCCATAGTAAGCGGTATTCAGAGGGGGTTTACCATTGCCTTCCTCTGAGGCTGAGAAGCAGTGACTGGCCCAATGTCACCCAGTGAGCTTCATGGCTGTGTGAGGATTCAAACCTTGTCTCCCAGGTCATAGTCCAACACTAAGGGACACTTTTTTATTTATTTATTTATTTAATGTGTATCCCGCCCTTCCTCCCAGCAGTAGCCCAGGGTGGCAAACAAAGCACTAAAACACTTTAAAACACCATAAAAACAAATCTTAAAATACATTAAAACAAGACAGCATTAAAAACATTTTTAAAAAAAACTTTAAAAAGTTAAAAACATTATTAAAAAACATATTAAACAATTCTGACACAGATGCAGACTGGGATAGGTCTCAACTTAAAAGGCTTGTTGAAAGAGGAAAGTCTTCAAAAGGCGCCAAAAAGATAGCAGAGCCTGCCTAATATTCAAAGGGAGGGAATTCCACAGGGTAGGTGCCGCCACACTAAAGGTCTGTTTCCTATATTGAGCAGAACAAACCTCCTGAGCACACCTGCAGAGCACAGTGATCGACTGGGTATATAAGGGGTAAGACGGTCTTTCAGGTATCCTGGTCCTGATCTGTATAGGGCTTTGTATACCAAAACTAGAACTGTGAACTTGGCCCGGTAGCAAATGGGCAGCCAGTACAATTCTGTCAGCAGTGGGGTGACATGTTGGCAATATCCTGCTCCAGTGAGCAGTCTCGCCGCCACATTTTGCACCAGCTGCAGCTTCCGGACCAACCTCAAGGGCAGCCCCACATTACAGTAATCCAGCCTGTAGGTTACCAGTGTGTGGACAACAGTGGTCAGGCTATCCCGGTCCAGAAACGACCGCAGCTGTCTCACCAGCCAAAGCTGGTAAAAGGCACTCCTAGCCACTGAGGTCACCTGGGCCTCTAGCAACAAAGATAGATCCAGGAGCACCCCCAGGCTACGGACCTGCTCTTTCAGAGGGAGTACAACCCCATCCAAAGCAGGCAATTGACCAATTATCCGAACTCAGGAACCACCAACCCACAGCGCCCCCATCTTGCTAGGATTCAGAGTCAGTTTATTGGCCCTCATCCAGCCCACCACCGAGTCCAGGCAGCAGTCCAGGGCTTGCACAGCCTCTCCTGATTCAGATATTATGTAGAAATAGAGTTGGGTACCATCAGCATACTGCTGACACCTTGCCCCAAAGCTCCTGATGACTGCTCCCAAGGGCTTCATATAGATGTTAAACAGCATGGGGGACAAGATGGTACCCTGCATAACCCCACAGCACACCTGCCAGGGGGCCATAAGACAGTCATGCAGTGCTATTCTCTGAGAACGACCCTGGAGATAGAATCGGAACCACTGTAAAACAGTTCCTCCAATACCCATCTCACCAAGTTGGCCCAGAAGGATACCATGGTCAATGGTATCAAAAACCGCCAGAGATCAAGTAAGAACAACAGGGTTTCACTCCCCCTGTCCTTCTCCCGATAAAGGTCATCCATCAGGGTGACCAAGGCGGATTCGGTCCCATAACCAGGTTTATTAAGACTATGGTTGTAGGTAGTTAGGCACATCTGAACTCATTTATTTGAATCGGGTTTGGAACGTAAAACTTGGATAGGATTGTGCTTTGCAACTACATCTCCATCTGCCCTTATGAGAACAAGCCTCATTGAACACAATTTGACTTGCATCTGAGTCATGCATAGACTTGAACATTAATCTTGTGCATATTTCCTTGGGAGTAAATAGCTAGACCACAGGGGAGGGGGGTTGGATTAGAAATGGTGACACATTTCACACATATGCTCAAAAACCCACATATATATATATCCTTGATCAGCTTCCAAAACAATGACCAAACATTGTCCTGTAACTGTGGAATACCCTTTGTAATATTGTCTCCTGGGCATCCGCCCATTTTGGGGATGGAAGCATGGCTGTCGGGGTAATGCCTCTGGGCTTTCTCTGTACCTGGCAGCTGCTGGCATGGGCCACAGCAGTGAAGCCTGGTGTATCCTCCCTCAGGATGAGATTGCTGCCCACATATTGGCAACAGGGGGGGGGGGAGAGACTAATCAGTGCTTCATGTTCAAAGTGGTGGATGCAACTATGGACTTAATTGTACTAGAAAAGGTTCTCCCTTTGAAAATTTGGTTCCTAATTGCTGTTATTCAAATAAATGGCATCAAATGTGGAGGGGGAGTTGGGGGAAAGCAACTGGCATATAATGAGGATAAGTATACAGCATAAGTAAACAGCAAAGATGCACAAAAAAACCATTTTGTTTAGTAGCACTTACTTCCAAGAAATGTGTGCACAATTATCATCTTATTGTTTTATGACAGTAATCCTGGCACACTTACTTGGAGTAATTCTGTTTGTGGGACTGAGGATCAGGCTGCAAGTAATCTAAATTCTTTTTAGTATCTTCACTTAGAGAGAGAGAGAAAGATCCTCTGGTTCACCATGTTTTTGTACAGCTCCTAGCGTAATGAGCTGGGTCTCTGGACTGTATGAGAAAAACCAATTATACTAATATAATTAAAGACAATCTTTCTATTATTGGGGGGAGGGAAATACCCCTGTTGCCAAGTTTTATGCATGCTTATTAGTTTTGCTTGTTTTGTAAATGCAATGAAAAATGTAATCCCTGAAAAATAAGCACATAGGTTAAGACAAGAAAAGTGTGTGTGTCCCCCGCCCTTGCATAAAGGAGTAAATTAAGACGAAGAGAAAGACACTGGTACTACTGAGTTCCAATGCATTATGGCATTAGAACTTCCATAAAGTTCAGAGGTTTGGGATTTCTATGTTCTGGGACTGCCTCTTAAACAAAAAACAAAACAATACCCCTAAAAGACAACAGATCCAGACTTCATAAGGGGACTGAGTATAAAGGGGGAAGGGAGGTGGATTGGCCTGAAACCTGCACGCCAGATCCAATCTCTAATTAGAACCTTTTGTCTAAAGTCTTTTCTAAAGCATTCCGTGTCTGTTTAATATTTAACATATGGGGGGGAGCGAACAGAGTTTTGTTGGTGTGCCAGTTATATTACAATCAGATATTGTTTAGTTAAGATGCAGAATAAAAAGAAAGAAAAGGAAAAGGCTAATTTTCTTCTAACATGGAACTTTAAAGAAGAAGAAAAGGTAGTGGGGGGAAAGGGGGGGGCTTTACTGCAAAATTATTTCACAGTCTTGTACTACTAAAGTTGAGCATTTTCCCCCCTCTCCAAAAGAGCAATATAGCAATTGCTTTGCATTGTATGGGAAAATAAAAGGAAGAGAGTTCAAACAGCAATTGATCTTTATCTCATGGGGGAAGGAGGGGCGGGGGGGGAAGCATACTTTGTAAAGAAAGCGTTAAGTTGATTGAGCAATGAAAGGGTTAAAGGCAGGGAGTGTTGCTGGCAGAACCGGGAGGAGGGAATGTTGCCTGTCCCTTTAAGGTTCCTACAGCAATGAGAGAATTGCAGGGATAATACGATTGGGGCGGCAGGATCACTTACTTCTGACGTTCCAAAGCCTGGGGGAGTTGGCTAGAGATTGTTTCCCTTTGATAAGGTCCTGGCAACTTAGTAGCAACTGAAGAAGCAATAATAATAATAATAATCTAAGTCTAAGAGCTTCAGATTTAGAAAAAAAATAATCTCCAAAGTTGGGGGAATAATTAGCTCTCTAGCCACGCTCAACACTGTGGCGTTGGTGTCTCGGCTGAAACTGTGATAGTAAGAATTGTACCTTTGTATTTTCTTTTTTTTAAAAAGGGAGAAGGTGTTGCCGAAAAGACGCTTATCTCCCTTACAGGACCGTTCTCTCGGTTGTTCACTTTGATGTGCACAGTTAAACCCACAGCTCCGTGTTTGTTGGAATAGCCCGGAGGACATTTGGTGCATGGAATGACTGCTTGAAACAGGACCCGAGTTGAAAGAAGGGGGGCGGGTGGGGGGTCAGGAGAAGTGGGGGAGGGATCAGGTCTTTTGATATTTTTTTCCTCCCTTTTTCTGTTGGATTAAAGAAGGGGGTAGCGAAGAAAGGAGAGGCTCATACTGAACTCTCCCTTCACTGATACGTTTCACGCAACGTCCTATCCCCCCCCCCGGGTTTTAAACTCTCATATGCTATTATGAAACATGAGAGGAGGCTAGTGATGAAAATATAGAGAGGAAATCGGCGGAACATTGCGGATTACTTTTCTCCATTCTGTAGAAAAAGACCAAGGGAGGTGGATTTGACGGGGAGCTGCTGTCCCCCCCCCTTTTTAAGGAAGTACGGAGCGCCCGTTTACGGAGGGGGCGGGAAAAAAGACCCACCAAAACTACTGGATCAATGGTAAGTTGCAAAAGAATGTGTGCGATTCCCGTGCTGCCTGGCTGTGCCCCTCTCCCTTTCCTTTGATGTTCTCTTGGCTGGAGCTTTGAAGTTGTTAAGGAAAGCTATTTATGTGTTAGTTATGAGCAAGCAAGGCTTGGTAAGACGATAGACCAGGGTTAGTATGAACAATTATAAACGGCAGAGGAGTGTGTTTCAGAGGGAGCGACAGAGAGATCTGGTGAAGGAGTGGGTTCTTCCACAGGACACCCCACACACACGCACCCTAATTACATATCCCGGTAAGGTGGGGAGGGGCTGTTTTCTGATTTGGAAGGGAGGTAGAGATCCAGGGTGTGGGTGGGTGGGTCGGTGGGTAGGATGCAGTGAGGATGCGATGACTCCCTGTCTCTTCTCCGCCACCTCTCCTCCTACATCCCTCCCACTTTTCGGCACCCCCTGTGAACTCTAAAGAGGCGCTGCGTGCTCACTTCGGGGTCAGCTGCTGTTACACACGACTCGGAGAAAGCAACTGGCTTAAGTTTTCTCTATCCTCACCCCCCGCAACCCCGCAGTTCCTCTTTTCCGTTCCTGAGATCTCTCGGCAAGCCTTTCTCTCCCCCCAGCCAGTCAATCGCCATTTTTGGAGGTCCCCCCGTTTATTTTTACACCCTCTTAAGGATTGTATATTCATGGCGTCGTAGTGCTTCATGGACTGTAACTTCTTTTCTTTGATAAAGTCGCCCTCCTACTAGCTCATGATCTCTTTGATGGTGTTGCTCTAAAGTGGAGGGAGAGCTTGAGAATATAACAGCCAGGCTTGGAATGTCTGCTCCCGTTCAGGTACATTACAAGAAAGGAGAACTTATTCGCCTTTATAAAACAAACAGGCGTCTGAAATCTCCACTGGCGGCAGGAGTCAATTGGGGAGGGGGAGAAAAACAGAGGCACTGAACTTTTATCTCTTTGTTAATTTCTGCTCCATATAGTGTTGTGGGGCGTTGAGTTGATACTAGAAGCCTGGGAGTGAGTTGCTCCTGCCTTCTGATTAGTTTTGCACTCTTCACATGCTTGGTAAACCAACTTCTTATTGGACTGGATGCTGATTTTTTCCCGCCCTGATAGCTTGTAGACAACTTTGGAAACTCATTCCCTGCTGAGTGACTTAGTAGGGGGGTGTTTGGAAGAAGCACAAAATGCTCAAGATCTAGTTAATTCACTTTTCATGATGGGACCTGGCTACATTTTTTTTAAAATGCATGACAAATCCAGTAAGGAGTGAGAGAGAGAAATTACAATCCTTTGCTTCCAGTGCCTGGAAGGTTTTCACATGTGGATGTCTTTAACATGTGAATGGTGTAATAACCAAGTCTATGGGATTTCTTTGAAGGTGGTAGCAACTGATCAGAAATGAGTCAGGGAGACCTACTTTTAAAATAAAACACTACTGTGGTCAAGATAGTCTTTCCATTTTCTTTTAAACACCTTCACAATGTGCCATTTCAGAGGAGCATCCAGCATTGTGCTTAGAAGGGTTTCTGGTGATCATAATCTAAACGTTTGAGGAGTTGAAGGGCTGGGGGAAGAGAGAAATGGAAACCAGATGCTGAGGAAAGCACGTTTTGTTCTCTGCCTTGAGTTATCTACCAAAGAAAGAGGGAGGGAGGCAAAATGTGAAGGATTATTTGGGGGGGTGCAAAATAAGTTTAACAACATAAGGGATCCGAGATTGTTCCTGGAACTTCTCAGATGCTATCATCAGTAGGAGGGAAGGTTTCGTGATGGTTTCCTTTTTGCGTGTTTCGATTTTATAGGCAATACAATAATTAAGACTTCATTTTTTTGTTGTTTCCAGCCCCCCCTCCACATTTGCTCCCTCCACACCAAAGTCAAAAGTGTGCCCAGAGTTCAGCCTTTCTCTTTGAAAAGCGTATCTGATACTTTTGATTAGCACTGCAGATTGCTGCGGTTGCCTCTTTATTTTAATGTGAAGAGCTGAAAAGCCTGTTTACTTTTTGTCTTTGATGTTGGGTGGATCTGGTTTTGATTAGATCAATACTTCCCCCCCTTTTTTTCTTCTTCAAGAGAGAAGACTCGAAGGATCCCCTGCTGACTTGAGAAAGAAGAGAAAGAAAGAGAGAGAGAGAGAGAGAGAGAGAGAGAGACACGGATTACTGAGGAACTTAAAAGAAAAAAAGTAAGTCCTACCAGAAGGGACTCCAGGAACCATGAGCAGTGCAGCATTGCTGACGCACCTTCCAGACCCCAGCAGCAGCTTCAGAGAAGATGCCCCACGCCCCCCTGTACCAGGGGAAGAAGGAGAGACACCATGCCACCTGGCTGCCAGTTTGTTTTTCATGAAAAACCAAAGCTTCAAGGCCATGTCAGTTTCTTCCACACCAAGGAGGAATGAGGATGGTCTTGGGGAGCCAGAAGGCAGTGCTTCTCCAGACTCCCCTCTAGCACGATGGACCAAATCCTTGCATTCCTTACTGGGAGATCAAGATGGTGCCTATCTCTTTCGGACCTTCCTGGAAAGAGAAAAATGTGTGGATACTTTAGACTTCTGGTTTGCCTGCAATGGCTTCAGGCAGATGGACCTTAAGGATACCAAAACTTTAAGAGTAGCCAAAGCTATATACAAAAGGTACATTGAGAACAACAGCATTGTCTCCAAACAGCTCAAGCCTGCCACTAAGACCTACATAAGGGATAATATTAAGAAGCAGCAGATCGATTCTATCATGTTTGATCAGGCACAGACTGAGATTCAGACTGTGATGGAGGAAAATGCTTACCAGATGTTTTTGACTTCTGATATATACCTCGAATATGTAAGGAGTGGGGGAGAAAATCCTGCTTACATTAACAGCAATGGACTGGGGAGCTTAAAAGTTGACTGTGGCTATCTCCCTACTTTGAATGAAGAAGAGGAATGGAGGTGTGCAGACTTTAAAAACAAACTCTTGCCATCCGTGCTTGGGCTATCCAGTAAGGCACTGAGGGCTACAGCAAGTGTCCGAGCTACAGAAACTGTGGGAAATGGATTCAGGTAAGACAGCTTCTTCTGAATGCCTTTTAGAGTCTGTTGTGCCGTAGAAAATCTTGCAAAGTGGGTATATGTGCACATGCTTGTCCTTTAGAGTAGATTTTGGCAAAGATACTTTTTTTTATTAACCTTAAAAACTTGGCATTTATTTCTGGCTTGGAGGGAGGGCTGTCTTTGTCCCTAATAAAGAAAGCAGTGCATTGTGGTTCTTAAGACCCACCAGTTCCTAAAGCTCTCTTAGACATCAAAAAAGAACTTCAAAGGGACTCTTGTTCTTTGAGACATGCGTTAATTGTTACCACTTTAAACCACATTAAGAGGAACTGGGAAGAGCACCATCTAGGCATGTGAATGAGTAATGAAATACTAGTTTGCCAGCTTCATCCCCAGCTTGTGTTGAAATATGTGGATTACATGTAGAAAATGGGAAGCAATTATGTGATGATGGAAGAGAAAATGCATATTATTACTGTTGTAACCCATGTGACTGAACCTAGTAACGTACAAGGAGACATGGAATCTTCCCTTCCTTCGGGAATATCTTGTATAGCCTGCTCCCATGTCTTTTAGCCAAAGAAAATCTGTTTAGCCAATGAGATGGCTTCAGGTATGGGATATTAGTGGAAACAGTATTCTACCTGTGGGTAAAGAGACATGCGTGTGTTCCAGGTTTATAGGTCCATCAGAATTGGTTTGATTGACTGGTAGTGGCTCTTCAGAGTTTCAGGCAGGGGTCTTTCCCAGCCCTACCTGATGATGTTGGGGATTGAACCTGGTCCCTTTTGTAGGTACTCTACCGCTGAGCGACACCCCTTCCCCGTTAATGGAATTCAAACTCCCTTAGAAGGTGGCCCTATTCCTAATTCAGCATTTTGCTTGGTAACCTCAGGAAGAGTGATGCTGTAGGCTAACACTGGGCAAGAATAGTTCCCCACAAAATGGCAACTTCATCCTATTCTCTCTCTCTTAATCATGATGAGTGGTATAATTGTCTGACACCTTATTCTCTTTCTCCCCTCCCTTTCCCTTTCATAAATGGGAATTGGTTGAACAAGGATCTGTAGAGCAGAAGGACCTGCTCTCTCTCTCTCTGTTCTGTGTATTCTGTCTTGCTTTGGGAGTTTCTTTCTCAGTCTGGTAAGTATTTGACATCTGGTTTACAGGAATTTTTGTGAGTGTTTCTCTGATTCATGGACATCAAAGGGCTTCAGGCATCTCTTCTGTTTTCAGCTTGTTTCAACTATGGCCTGCCTCTAAGAGGAGGGTTCTTGAATTGCATCTGTTGTGTTTCTTGCTTGCCCTTTAGAGAAGCAGCAGTGTTTATGGTCTTTTCCAGTGATAGGATTGGAAAGGCAGCTGGTTCTAATTCAGCTTTCACTCACACCAGTGCAAATCTGGAGGGGCTCCAGATATGTAAGGGAGTTCTTCTAGTTCTCGGCTGTGTAAATGACATCAGTGTGTTACCTGTTTGTTTCATCTCTGTGGATGGAGATGATGGCTCAAGCCTCTATTTGCCCCCAGTACCTTTCTTGGATAAAAGCAAGTTTCTAAGTTTGAGACCCTAACAAGAAGCTTTTCTTGCACAACCTCGAGTCTTGACTTATTACCAGCTGTATGAGTCTGGCAACTATATTTGCTGTGTTGCTCAGATCACAGACTGTTTTATATATACAGTATGTGTGTGTGCATATACCCATACATCCACCCCTCTCCCCAAGCTGAGATAATGTTGTAGAAGGCATTGGCACTTAAAAGATCAGTTGGCACTGGGGTGCCAGAAGGCATGCGTTTTAACGTTCTGCCACTTTGAAAAACATCAAAACAGGTAACTTTTTCTGTGGCTGAGGAAATTTCATTTGAACCTGCAGCCTGCCAGGTAGTGCATGCTTTTGATCAAGAAGATATTGATGGCCATTTTAAGCTGAAAACATTCATGTGAAGCAAATATGTAGCTTGTGCTGCACTTTTCTCCATAGAGGCAAGAATTTGCTTTCCTCCCTTTACTCCTCTCTTCACCTGGATTCTTGTGCTTGAGTGACTTTAGAGTTGGACTTGAACCTGTGTTCCAGTTCCACTGCTGCCCTGGACACATTGTGTGGTCTTTGGCAGGTAGTAGGTCTCAGACTCAGTTCTTCAGCTACGAAATGGGAATAATATCTCACATGAGGTTGTAGGCATGCTCTCAGTAAAGACTATGAAGTTCTTTGCTAGTTTAGAAGTGCTGTACACAGTACCGTTACTACTATAACTTCTAGACTAGGATCTCACTGTTGTTTGTTACCCAAAGGAGTTAGCTGAGAAGCCTTTTCTCTCTTTCTCTCAAGCCAATGGTCACCAGACTTTGCTACTTCTGTTATCTCAAAGATATTGAAGTTATGTAGTTTTTCAGTCTCTGGATTACTTGTAGTTATATGTCTAGTCTAGTAGAAGTTGACAGGTGAATCCCTTTCCCCTTGGTTAGTGTTCCCCCCCCCCACACAGAGCTTTCTATTTCTAGGCTTTAAATATGTAATAGAAGATTAGGATTGGCAAATATGCTTTCTCTTCCCCATCCTGTATGTGTTATAAGGTATTTTTTCATGCATTTGGGAGCTCCCAAGGCAAAATAAATACTTCGGCCTTGGTTTAGATGTCTTTTCCTCTCTCACAGGACTACAAGTGTATATTAATTACTTCCATGGAATGAGGATCTTGAAGCTGTTCCACTTTAGGTAGTTCAGTATAACCAAAAGTGAAACTGTAAAGCTTGTTTACATTGAATTCTGAATGTCTCATGCACAAGTGAATATGCAAAAAACTGCCCTCTTATGGCACAGTCTTATATCTTAGCAGCCAACTAGGTAGCCTTTCTGCTACCCATTAGGTTTTTTGTTGTAAAGTCAGTGAAGCTGGTCCTGCTACCAAATGAGCTATAGCTAGCAGATGGCCCTCTACTGGTTCAGAGGTTTTTGCTGATTGTTACTTATTTTGTATGAAGGGGTTAAAACCAAGTTGCCTTCAAATTAAAACTATGCCAAGGGGGGGGGAAAGGACAAATATGCATGTGTGTGCTCACCTGCCCACACCAACCAAGCATCTTTGGAAAGTGGTGTGAGGCAAGCTACATATTTGCTTCACCTGGAAGTTATAAATATTGCCAACATAAAATGGTCATCAATATTTCTGACCACAATTAATCACTAGAGATGTGGCTGTAGGTTCAAATAATGTTTCCTCAACCACTGAAGGAGTCCTATTTTGCGGTTAGAGCAGCCCAGAGCTTTCTTAATATGCTTTGGATAACCTAGGTTTTTCATGTTTATGTCCTGAACACCTTTGGAATGCCAGCCATGGAATGTCATCCTGCTGCCTCCCAAACCTCAGTTACAGTGCAGCAAAACTCAGCCGGCTATTTTACAAGCCTCCCTATAGGCTCCATGCAAAACAGATCCTTAGACTGTGCTATTCTTTTTGCAGGGCTGCCACAAAAGACAACCTGAAAAGAAATGTGCTTTGTCTATGATACAGAACCGCTCCCTAACATAGCACATGGAGTGACAAACGAGTGTTACTTTATCAAGATAAGCGATAAAAGAAACACCAGATTTTCTGCTTGGCACTGAAGGGTGTTACCTGATAGTTGAAAAAAGAACTGCCAATACTTTTCAGTATTGAGTCTTGTGATGGCAGTTCTTGAGAGAGAGAGAGAGGGGGAGGGAGAGCGCATGTACACATTTACACTGGAGACCACTGCTTCACACAGGAATTAAAACTCCTTGAAGGCAACTTGATAGCATCTGGCTACAATTAAGTTTGTAGTGTGGTCAATATCTTTTTTCTTTCTTTTTTTCAAGTGGCTATGAAAACATCCCTAATTGGTTTACTTAATGTATGTGAGGGATTTTCTGTTTTGACTGGGCAAACATGGATGATTATTATGTTTAAAAAGAAATTTATTATTTAATGATATGATTGTATAACTTCAGAAGAAAAGTTATTTTGCTAGCTAGATGTCTCAGCAATTACTTGTATTTTTGAGTGTCTGCAGACTAGTTTGAGGTGACTTATAGATCTCCTGAACAGTGCTTTTTAAAAGTTCAGTCTAGCTTGAGAAGATGAGCTCTTTTTGAAAGATCTTTGAGTTCTCTCTAAGTGAGTACCTACAGCTATGGTAGAGCTTCTCATTAACCTTTCCTTAGGGATGATATGTAAACATAAAGGGTTCTTGCTGTGTTGGCACAATTAAGGATGTAGCATCACATGCACTTTAAAAGGAAACTTTGTGGGATCCATTTAGAGAGTAGGGTTGGTTCTATACAGATGGTGAGCATCTTGAAACCAGACACTTTACAAAAATAAGTCCTAATGGGCCTGGGTTTTGTTATAGCAGGACATGAAACTGTTTCAAGGAAAGTAATAAAAAGTAGACTTCATCCTTCCCTGCCCGCTCCCTTCCTTGAAAGACCAAACACTAACAGTGGCCTTAAGAGTGTCATTGGAACTTTACAAACATACATGCTTCATCAGGGAAGTTTTTTTTCTTTTAAAGGTACAATATTTGGAACCTGCCTCCCCCCCTTTTTTTGGCGGAGTAACTTTCAATTGAAAACATATGGAGCAGATCTGTCTTGAAGATCTAACTTTTTCTTCTGTCACTGTTTGCTATCTCCAGTTCTGTCTTTCTCTTTCTTCCCCCCCACCCCTTCATCTTTCGAATGTCTTGATCTTCCCACTGAAATATCTTCGTGTGCTTTGGAAAAGAATGTGATCCCAGCTGTGCTTAAATACCTGACTCTTTTGCAGCGTGCCCTCCTGCAAAGGTCAGCTTGAGACTGAGGCCTAGAACTTCAGTCATGCTGCCTGCCATCATAACTTGAAGAGGACTGTCTGTCTCTCTCTCTCCTCCCCCCAACCTCTTTCTTTGCTTAAGCCTTCGCAAAGGCTCATGTTTACCCCTTGCCAGTGAAATGAAGGAATGCAACACAGCAGGAGGGGAGTAAGGGAAAGGGTGGGAGGACTTGTTTGTGAGAGAACTGAGTGAAGACTACTGAAGAGGTCGAAAGTGGGCAACCGGGGCAAATGGAAACAAAGGGACTAGAATACTAGCAGTAGGGAAAGTGCTGCTTTTCATTAAGACTAACAGGCTGCTCACTTAAATCGGGCCTTGCCTCTTCCAACCTTGCTGCAAGTGGCTTGGTGGATTCAGAAAAAAAAGTTTCTCTTTTATGTTTGGCCTTAAAAAACAACTCTTCCATCTCTCCCTCCCTCCCTCCCTGTTCCCTCCACTACCACCCCACCTCCCAAGTTGCTCACAAGTGACTCTAATTTTAAGCAAGTGACTGTCTTAAAATTGAACAGCAGGCAAAAAGAGCTTGGGACGATCAGGCTTGCCAAACTGAATTTCTTCAGAATGAGGGATGTGGTCTGCCTCTGTGATGTCTCTTCTGTGGAATGTTATGGAAGTGGTGAAATAAGGGGTGTCCTTTTTATGTTCTGTGGAGCAGGCATCTGGAATAAAGGGTGATTGCTTGGAATAAGGAACATCTGGCAAACGTAGTCAGGATTCCAGGCCTTTGGTGTGTGTGAATGTTAAAGATGGTACTGTGTATATAAACAAGATCTAAAACTTTCAGCTAAAAGCACTTATCAAAATCTTGTAAATATTTGTCATACCTTATATTCAATGCTGAATTTAGCCTTAAAGTCTACTGTGATTAGAGTGTAGGTATAGAATATAAAATGCAGGCATCTATCCTTATTGGTTTCCCTGTATCAACCGTTGCCAGCCTAGTGCCTCCAGATATTTTGGACTGCAACCCCCATTAACTTCAACCAGCACAGTTGTGCTGGCTGGGGTTAATGGGAGTTGCAGTTCAAAACGTCTGGAGGGCACCAAGTTGGCAAAACCTACATAATAAAGAAGGAATAGATGGTAATGACCCCTTTCATTGGACCAATTTGTAGAAATACAAAACTGAAATCTGCTTCTTCTTTTTTTGCACTTCTCCCAATGATTTTGACGCTTTACCAGTGCAGTGCTCTCTGTATATATGCCCATATTTTGTTTCACAACACCTTCTGAAATTTGATGTCTACCAACCAATTTTGAGATGTAAGATAAGACCCTTGGTGGAAATTCCTGTCACTTTTATCAATTTGACATGTTGGAACCTCTTAAATCCATGCTTAAAAATGGAAATAGACTGCCTTCAAGTTGATCCCGACTTATGGCGACCCCATGAATAGGGTTTTTCATGGTAAGTGGCATTCAGAGGAGGTTTACCATTGCCTCCCTTTGAGGCTAGTCCTCCCCAGCCGGCTAGGGCCTGCTCAGCTTGCCACAGTTTCACAAGCCAGCCCCTTCCTTGTCTGCAACTGCCACTTGGGGGGCAACTGGGCTCCTTGGGACTATGCAGTTTGCTCATGGCTGCACAGGTGGCAGGGCACGTGACCCCTGAGCCACTTACTGTGGGGGTGATTTTTAGCTGGCCCTTGACACCTAGGAGACACACGAGTGGGGATTTGAACTCACAGACTCTGGCCTCCCAGCCAGCCTCTCCTCCTCCTTAAATCCAGACCTGAAATATTGTGGGCACTTAATATTATTTACTACTTTTCTTAAGCAGTCTTTGCAACTGTCCTGTAATGTAGGCATACGCTACAGACTTGGGGGCAGGGAGAATGAAGAATATGCCTTTAAGGTAATTTGATGAGTTCATAGTGAAGATTCAATTTCAAGGCATTCAGCCACTATTCTTAACTGTGTCGCTCACTTGTCTAAAGTCTTGCCTTTCACTTTTCTGTAGACCAGGGCTGGAGAACCTGTGGTCCTCCAGGTCTTGGATTCCAACTCTCTTCAGCCCCAGCCCACGTAGCCAATGGTAAAGAATAATGGGAATTGTCAACTGACAACTTCTAGAGGGCCACAGGTTCCTCATCCCTGCTGCCGATAAACAAGCAATAAGAGTATGCACATATTGGGGTTTAACACATATTGGGATGGGAAAGTAGGTCGAGTTTGTGGGCAGACCCCAATCCAATTAGAGATCTTAGATAGTACAACAAACTGGTAAGGAACATGTCAAAGAGTACCAGATCACTAAAGCCCTAATCGTATTCCCACTTACCTGTGAGTAAGCATCCTTAAACTCATTTACTTTTTGCATGTGTAGGGTTGTAAAAACAGTAAATATGTCAATGCTGGAGTAGTGTGGCATGACATGTTTCTCCCTACCACACTGAGACCTTTGCAGTAATTTGGGGGCAAAATTGAGAACAAGTCTAATATGATTGTTTCCCACCCCTACATTTATTAAGATTGTTTTTCAGTCTTGGTATGTGGAAGTGCCTGAAGCAAGTTGAATCTGTTCACAATCTTTTCTGTCTTGTGGATCTTGCCATAATATGATGGCAAAAAGTGAATGCAAGTGTGGTTTAGCAGCTGGAAAATTGGACAAAAACCAAGGGGATGTGAGTTCAAGCCCACTGAGGAATGACACTCACTGGGTGACCTAAGACTGGTCCCTATACTTCATTTTAACCTACCTCATGGAGTTCTTGTGAGGATAAAATAATGATGGAGAATGTATGCTGCCTCTACTCTTTGGAGGAACACTGGGATAAAATGATTGATTTTGGTGTGATGAAATAAAAAGGAATTGTATGAATTCATTATTTATCAATGGGACAACAGCTGACAGCTTTAAATATCCTATGGGTTTGTAGATCATGGATGGGGAACCTTTGGCTGTTCAGATGTTGTTGGTCTCCCACTCCTGTCAACCCCAGCCAGCGTGGCCAGTGGTCAGAGATGATGGGAGTTGTAGTCCAATAATATCTGAAAGATGGCAGGTTAACCAACCCCTCTTGTAGAGGCAGGCCTTCTTAAAAAATTATGTGACAATGTTTCTAAGTGTGTGGAAAATGTAGGCTGTGATCCTAAACACTTCTCACTTTTAAGTGTTCCATTGAAATTGACAAGACTTACTTCCAAGTATTGAGAACATTAGCCATTTGCTTATTTGTGTGTGTACTTGTGTAACTCATCTACCCCTTGGCCTTTTTATGTGTGTATTTCCTGAGTTCGTGAAAGAATAACTGGACTTTCCTATTTTTGTTTGTTTCTAGGTCCTTTAAGAGGAATGATCCTGTTAACCCTTACCATGTGAACTCTGGCTATGTCTTTGCTCCTGCCACTAGTGCAAATGATAGTGAAATATCTAGTGACGCTCTGACTGATGACTCCATGTCAATGACGGACAGTAGTGTGTAAGTGTTTCCCTTGGATGCATTTTTAAAAATTGTGTCTTAAAAGAAACCTGCTTGACCACTCTGCTTTAATTAAGAGACCTATTAACATTCTTCTATCCAGTTATACTTCTGGTGGACTCTAACCACCATATCAACTGCCTTGAACTAGGAGTCTGGTTGGATCACAGCAGAGCTTGCTTTTGATATAATGGTAGGATTGCCTCTCTGTTTTCCATAACTTGACAGAAATGATAAACTAGTTCTCAGATGAGCAATCTTGCTCTCCCAGTAGGGCTAGAAATCCAACTTCTAATCTGTGGAATGTATCCACCATCTTGTCCCCATATCCACAGGTTTGCCCCAGCCCTTGTTTTTACAGCTAGGTGTGCTATTATTACCTAATTAACAGCCATACAAAAAATATCTTCCTCTAGGCAGTGCTTTCTGAGGTTCCCACTGAACGTAAGGAGTGTTATTGTATTGAGCCAACAGCCTCCTCAGGATGGGCCCAGCTGAGTTCCTTCTATAAGGGTCTGGGGTGGGGACTCTGTTGAATATTGCAATCATGTTTTAGTCTCTGGAAGAAGAATGGGAGGAATGATCTGTGGTGTAAAATTCTGGTCTTCTATGGATATGGAAATGGGATGTTTTTGTTTTTTAATCTACGTTAGCCAGACTGCTCTGATAATTTATAAATGCATTTGCTATTCTTTTCTCTCCCCACTTCTTCATATTGTCTATCAAGTTATATTCCCCTTCCTGCTCGGTTGAGGCTGTGCTTCATTGCTAAATATCCCAGGATGTTGTGAGAATGGGGCTTTCTTCTCTTTTTTTACAGCAGAAGCAACACGTTTTTGGGGGGAGAGTTAAGCCATTTGGTTATCACTTAGTTTGGTATACATATATGTACTCTTGAGGTCTTAATGTGAAATGCTTAGTTCTGCTTCTAATACTTGCACATATCTGGGAATAAATCCAATGGAAAACAGTGGGAATTCAGAGTAAATATGCATGGGATTGCACTGTTAGTGTACTAATGGTGGTTTTGAAATCTTGATGATGGAGGGAACTTAATTTGCTGTAATTCCTTGGTAGTGGAGGCAACTACCTGTGAAGAATATACACTTTAAAAAAAACACCCCTAGATATAAAGTTGTACAGACTCAGCTATTCACCCCTTTGTTGTGCATGCAGGTTATTTATTTATTTTGTATTCTGCAAAAGCATATTCCTGCCCTCTCCCCCATCTCTTGTTGAACAATATTGGCATTACACTTGCTTTTTTGAAAAGCTGCATCCCTATTTTATCTCTCTTTGCTGGCTGGCTGTGGTTTGTCTGTACTCCTGTGTCAACAGAGCAGTCATTGAGTTAGTCATTTCTGGACCAGTGTTGGGTCACTTGGGACGTGCAGGGCTAGGATTATATCTTCTCTTCACAGCCGTGCCAACTGTGGGGCCTTCTACAGATGAGAGCACTGAGTGAGAAATAAAGTGCATGGTGGATGAAAGGCTTAACTGAGTCGCTTTCAGCCTATTGTTAGTCTAGGGGAGCTTAGAGGGGATAAGAGGGTAGCAGGCTGCTTTGAAATTTACTTGAACAAGTGAATAGGAGCTCCCCATAAAGCCTTGCATGAAAGAAGCCTGGCTGTTTTTTCCTGCCATAACAATAGCCAGTGCAGGCTGTGAGGAGCAGGGGAAGCTTGCCTGATTAAACTGCTGGGAGCTTCAAGATATGG
Source organism: Rhineura floridana (assembly GCF_030035675.1). Lineage (NCBI taxonomy): Eukaryota > Metazoa > Chordata > Lepidosauria > Squamata > Rhineuridae > Rhineura > Rhineura floridana. The sequence goes on from NC_084482.1 coordinate 44,005,206, forward strand.
GGAGGGGTGCAGTGGTGGTGGGGGCAGCAAGGATTTCAATAGGACCCAGAATGGTTATATATATGGCTTTAGAGAGAGCAACCTGAAAAACTCAAGACATTTAATCAGTTCATGCTGCAAACAGATCCCAAACTCCCCCCTGCTCTTGAAGCCTTTAGAAGTGTTTACATTTCCTTTAGTGTTGTCAGGTAAGAAGCATTCTCCAAACTATTGAGGAGCTCAGTGTGTGTGTGCGCGCATGTGTGTGCACACGTAGTAGTATCATAGTGGCAAATTCAGAAGTACAGGGTTCCTCTGTGATAGTTATAGCCACACCCCTTTCAAAAGATTATATGACCTCCTAAAATTTTTGAATAATCTGGCCAGGCTTGAATACTGCTTTCTTTTCTCTATTATTGTCACAATTTGACTGTTCTTTCTCACTGTCAGAGATATTGCTTGAATTACTGAATTCAGTGTCTGCACAGTTATCTCTTGCTGCTACCAATCTGCTTCATGATGTAGATGGGATGCTATCATCAGGATTCACTGTCTCTTCTTCTGCCATTACAGAATTCTCACTCTCCACAACTTTTCTTGGCCTTTTGAAGTAGCAGCTGGTAATGGCATGCTTTCAGCTGGCACTTATTGGGACTCTTCTCAGTGGCTAACCCTCTCCCCTTTCATGCTGTTGGCTCATAGGACACTGGAGACATAGGGACACTGCTGGGACCTGGTTCCCAAAAAAGAAAAGGGTCTAAGAGAGGGGGAGGGGGAGAGAGAGGGAGAGGGGGAGGGGAGGGGGAGAGAAAGGGAGAGGGAGGGAGAGAGAGAGAGAGAGACATTCACCTGCAGCTCTGGGGATAAATACTATAAACTCTTAAAAGCAGAGCATACTGATAGGCTTCAACAGCTGTTGCTAGAGAGACGCTTGAGCAAAAGGGAGGGATATGTGTTTCCTCCCAAGGCTTTTTTGGACAGTGGTGTTGGGAGAAAAGTTAAATCAGCTGCTGTTGTGGTTAATTTGCCACCTTTGAGGCAGGGGCATGACAACACAGCATTTTCCTGTATTATGTAGCCACCAAACTGTGCAGTGCTGCAGCATTCTGGTGTGGGTAAGCATACATGCACAATGGCGTTGGTGGGGTGCAAACCAGATGACAGAACCTACAGGTCTCTATTTTCATGGCAGCCCCCAGGTGGCATTCCCAGAAAAGAAAATGCACACAATTCTTTTCTGAATGTATATTTAACCCAAAGGATCAATGTTGGATTTTTATTTAATCTCTCCTTTTTGGTGTTGACCACAAAGCATCCGGCAAATTCACATTTCCATTTCTTGATTGGGGGAAGGGGTGGGAGAGGGAGAGACGAAAGGGACTTTTTATTATTTGGTTATATCTTATTTATGGATTTATTTTGGACACAGGGGAATACTGCTGAGCAAACTTCAAATATTACCTTATCTTACAAACCAGGCTTTTGATGTTGGCAAGATCAGAGGCTGCGTTTCAGAGCCATTGCCAAATGAAGATGGGAGTGAATGCATATGTGCATGGAGGCTGGTATTTCAAAAGAATCAGTGAAACTACATTCAGGTTAGGTCAGGCACATCTAAGTCAAAAGGCTAAGATAATTGGCTCAGCTTAAATGGCAGCTGACTGGAAAGAAGATTTCAAAACTAATGTTTCCCCAGAAACAGATTGGCTTAGTACCAGACTGGTTAGCTAAAATGTTTATAATTAAACTGTGCTATTCAGTGCCTAAAACTATGCTGTTCTTCAGCCCAAAGTTGGATTTAAAACACATGCACACCAGGAATTTAGTACAAATATTATACTTCTGGAGAAAAAGAGGGATTGCATTAAAATGGGCATCAGAAATTGTATCGTTTTCTTTTTTAAGCAGACATTAATAGTGCCTCAATTTTGGATAGCCTTTTATTTTAAAACACCTTTAAATATTTTCAGTGTTCTCTAGATGCATTCAGTGTTCATTAATCATTCTTTGGTCTAGATCTATTCTTTTATCAAATTCATGTTTTGCTTCTGTTCCAAGGAGCTCAGTATGGTGTATGTTATTTTAGCCTGACAACAACCCCTACAATATATTTTAGTGTGATAAAATAATTACTTACCCAATTTAGCTTCATGGCTGAGCAGGGATTTGAAACCAGGACCTCTCTGTTCCAGGTCCAGCAACTCTGCTCCGTTCTAACTTTGACTGTAAAACACTTTGCACATTCTCCTTTTCTTTGACCTTTCAGCTGAGGCATAGTCACAATTGTTCTTATTTATTTATTTTTTAGATGGCATAGAGAGACTTGCCCAAGCCCACCCTGTGAACTTTTGGGCAAAACAGGACTAGAGCTAAAAATATGTCAGGTGTGGCTAACCTTTGGCCCTCCAGATGTTGCTGAACTACAACTCCTGTCAACTCTGGCCATTGGCCATGCTTGCTCGGGCTGGTAGGAGCTGTAGTTCATCAACATCTGGAGAGCCAAAGGTTCATCACACCTGATATAAGTCAAGAATTCTCTCCCCTGTAACCTTGCTTGATCTTCTTGACTGTCCATGTTGGTCTTAATATTCAAACACCAGTGCTGCCTGTCGTGTCTATATTTAATGCATTATCTATTGTTCTTTTCTTTTCAATATCTAAGGACTAGACTTAAGGAAGCGTTCTCAAACCCACATCACAATTCCTGTTCTGTTTCTCAGGGCTGTTCAGTAATGCCACCCTCCTTTTAAAAATTAGATTCACTGGCCCTTTTATTTAATTTTAATTAATATCATTTTCCAAGATAGCTGCTGTTTGAGTGAGCCAATTAAGAGGACACTCTCATTTGCCCAAATTACTGTGTTTAGGGAGCATTGAAAACATTTGGGATAATCAGAGGACTCCGTGAATGAGGGGTGAGTGTCACATGGACACTTAGACTGGCAGAGTGGTGCACAGTGGGCTTGTATTAGGAGTATAAGAAAATGCCCATCTATAGAGAGGTCAGGTAAACTTTGATTCTCCTCAGAACGGGATCCTAGCCTGTCTTGGGTTTCTGGCTGTCATTTCATTTCCGCATCTATTGGAACTTAAATGAAGACATAAGAGGTGCTTGCATGATATTTCTTTTTTGGCAACACCTGAAGAATAAATGTAACAAACTGGGAAGGGAGAGTAAAACTTCTTCTGGTTGATGGTGCAGCAGCTGTCTTTATGATATGCTGCATGAATTGTTTTTTGTGATGTGTTTCATCTGTCCAAATGTTTCATATGCAGCTTTCCTATCTGGCAAGTAATTCCAGTTCAGTTGATGAGAAAAATCCTAACAGTGGGATCCTACACTTGTTTATTCAGAAGTAAGCTCCATTGAGTTCAATGGTACTTGCTCCCATTGCAGCCTTAAGGTTGCATTCCCATAATTTATTGATGGAATTCCTTGAATTCACAGTGTATGTCTCAATAATTAAATCTTGTCCTACCTATTCAAGACTTCTTGGGAGTGTCACTTGGATTGACTTGGTTTCATGTAAGACAGAGGCTGCAGTGAACAGCATCAGAGTTAGAAGGACCAAAGTTCAAACTATATTTAAAGTCAGGAGAATCCATTATTCCTGTTTTTCCTCTTCACCACTTTACTCTAAGGCTTAGAGCAGAGGCAGCCAATGTGGTGTCCTCCAGACGTTTTTGGACTGCAACTCCCATCAGCCCCAGCTACCATGGCCAAAGCTGATGGGAATTGTAGTCCAACCACAGCTGGAGGGTGCTGTATGGACTATCCCTGGCTTATAATATAGGCAAACTAGACCAACGTTTAGAATAAATAAAGAGGAGGGCACATGTAGAATAAGTACCTTCAGAGAAAATTAATCCAACAACAGAGATAAGCCACACTCTGCTGGGTCAAGTAAAGAGAACCCCTGAGTCCTAGCAAGCTTGGGCTTTTAATTTTTCCCCACACAAGAGAAAAAAACTCTTTCTTGGAGGTGTTACCTCAAAAGGAATTTTGAGTGCAGTTCCCATGTCATTTAGCAGATCATTATTTGTTCTAGAATCATGGAATAATAGAATAGTAGAGTTGAAAGGGGCCTATAAGGCCATTGAGTCCAACTCCCTGCTCAGTGCAGGAATCCAAATTGAGGCATACCCGACAGGTCCCTGTTCAGCTGCCTCTTGAATGCCTCCAGTGTTGGAGAGCCCACCACTAGGTCATTGATTCCATTGCCATACCGCTCTGTTAGAAAGTTTTTCCTGATGTTAGTTGAAATTTGGCTTCCTGCAACTTGAGCCCATTATTCCATGTCCTGCACTCTGGGATGATTGAGAAGAGATCCTGGCCCTCCTCTGCATGTCAACCTTTGAAGTGCTTGAAGAGTGCTATCATATCTCCCCTCAGTCTTCTATTCTCAAGGCTAAACGTGCCCAGTCCTTTCAGTCTTTCTTCATATGGCTTTGTTTCCAGTCCCCTGATCATCCTTGTTGCCCTCCCTGAACCTGTTACTGTTTGTAATGCCCTATGAGAAGCCCAAATAGCAAGTTCTGGAGGTGGGCAGGCTGGCTTTTTCACAATCTTGTGCATCACTGCTGGGGCATCAGAATAGAAACACACAATCTTCCACTGTAAATTTCAGCAAAGTGGGAGCGATGTTGAAATGTCACTTCTCTACAACCAGTCTTGGTTTGAAGCATGCATCTCAATTATTGAAACGTGAATGGGATAACTTATGACAGAAACGGGCCAAGAGTGTAATTGCTACTTATATTTGAACCATCTGGCTGCATTCAGAAGTCCTGCCACACCATGGTTTGTTTTCTATGTCTGAGCCACTGGCAGCATTCATATGTGTGTCCACACCTCCATAAACCATGGTGGATGCGTACTCCTCTCTCTTCCTGTCCCTTACATACTGGTTTTGATACATAGATCTTGGCTTTTATTAAGCGGGAGTTTCTTGTTACATCTGAACAGGGGGACTCTGGCATAATGTGAGTTAACACACTAAGATTTAGAAACCAGGACTGGTTTCTGGCTTCTTATCCGTATTTGTTAACTAACATTTAGGGTCGTGGAGTTCAGACATAATGAGGAACTCTGGCTTAACACCAACCAGGATCTCTGTGCTGATGCAAGCATGTGACAGGAGAGCAGCAGTCCCCAGATGTTGTTGGACCAGGGCCAGCCTTAGGGGTGGGTGAGCTGAGTGGTCGCCTGGGGTGCTAAGCTGAAGAGGGAGTGGCTGTGGTTTTTCAAATGTACTATCTGCAGTGAGCTGGGGTGGCAAAAAGCAAGTGTCTGCAACCTTTCCCTCCATGGTTCTACAGGTTGTTCGGATACTAGCTACAAAAATTATCTCCCCTAATTTAGCTTTAAAGTATGTTTCTTTTTCAGTTTCCACTTTGATGTTATTTGCGCTAGGTAAAAATCAGTGGAACACAGCTTTGCTTTGAGACATTACCAAGCCCTTAGCTCTTCAAATACTATAAACACTAAAAGCACTATATAAATGATAATAATATAATAAAGCTGTAACAGTTCGGCTAGATAAATTTTTTATTTATAACTTTCCTTTATTATTTTTAAAGATAAAAATAATGGATATTTTAAAATAAAGAATGGTAACCCAAAGATAGGAACTGTTACAAAATAAAAACATTAAAAGTAAAACCTGTGATAGTTTTGAAGAAGACTAAAGAAGAAGCTATAGCCTGGGAGATGACAGTGTATGCTGATACTGTCCCTTTAAGACTAGTTATACTACTCCTATGGAGGGCCTACTACTTCTTGTAGCTGAGGAGGGAATGTTCAAGTTCAAGGGAGGAGAGCTTGCAGCAGGAACCATTTTATGTGTGTGTTGAATGTAATAAAGAATATAGGCTTGCAGTTCCATGAGAATCATCCTTTGAGAGCCACCCACAGCACATGACAGAGACTTCACTGGGATCCAGAACTGGAGCAGCAATGCACTAAAAGCAGAGCAGCAAGTAAGAGGTAGCTGCTCTGGGCCCTTCTCATAGACTTGGCTGGGGAAAAACCTGGGAGTAGCAGGACCTGTTATACTGCTGTGTTCTGTGACCCTGCACAAACCATGCAACTTGGTAACAATGCAGAGCTGCAGGGCTGGCTAGGGTGAAGGGCAACTAGGACAATTTGTCCCAGGCCCCCACAAAACAAAGGGTGCCCTGCCTCAGTTCCTGTGCATGTCATTGGCCCCTGCCCTGACCCTGCCACATTGCTCACCAGAATTCTTGGTATTTTGTTTAAAGTTTTCATAAAAAGAGGAAATGGTATATTAGAATGGAAGATGTATCACCATATACTGCAGTCTCCCAGGCTGTAGCTGCTGCTTCACGTCTTCTTCAAAACTATCACAGTCATAGTATATGAAGCCATGGAAGCATCCGAATGTTGTTGCTTTCCCAAACTAGAGAACAAGAGGCTGGTTTGTAAACCACAATGTCTGTTCACTGTCTGTGTTTACAAACTATTGACAAACCACAGATATGGCCACTGTTGTTCCCACCTCAAGAGGCTGCTGCTCTGTGGGGGATGGAGTGATGAAGCTGAGGGCTGGACACACAGAAAACACAAGCAGACCTAAACTGTGATTGCCTGTTATACATTTAGAAGCTCAAACTATGCTTGGCAAGATTTTTGAATGGAACTACTGCCTGTTACCTTGTTTTCCCCATTTCTCGAAGTCTGGCAGCAGATGAAGTTGCACAAATGTTAAAAATGCTGCCCTGGCCACAGAAACACCAGCCAAGATTGAACACAATGTATAATGCTTTAGAAATATGTTTAGCCTCAGGCCATGACATGTCTCCACAACTGTTACACACCTTTGCTGGCCAGAGCTTGTAGATGACACTGCTAAGAGGATGCTTTCTGCCAATTGGGTGAGACTAGTTAAAATCTCTTAGGAGTGGAGGCAGTCTCTTAAGAGTTTTGGTCTCTATAGATTAAAGCTGACATGTAAATTGCTTCCAGAAAACAAGAAGTAGACAATGTCAGTGTTGAAGTGGTAGTGTTCCAACATCACCTACCCAGTCAGGAAGCAGGTGGCTGCATTCCACACCAGTTGAAGATTCTAGTCACTCAAGAAGTAGTCCCATGGAATGACTTAGTTCTGATTTTTTAAAAAAGAGATTTATGCTTGTTTGGGAAAGGATAGGATGTACACTCTCCAATGACATTATTTTCAGTAGATGTGAACATTTGGAAAGAATTTTGAGAGTTCTGAATGAAATGCCACATTTAAAAGCTCCACAGCCCACAATAACTTAGTGAACTAACCTCAAGTCCATGTGGAAGTGGGTGCATGAGCAATGACTTGGGGGTTGGTCTTTCTTTCACCCAGCAAAACCACAATTGCTGATTTGGATGGACTATGCTGCTTCAATACAACCCAGCATGTATTTACTTTTTAGCTGTTCTCTAAAACGTCCAGTACTTGTTCATAGATCCATTCCTGTTTACCAATCTATTGGGAGCAAATGTTTAGTCTTCGTGAGAAGATTGCTGCCTCTCTGCAAAGTGGAGAATGCCAAAATAATTTTAATGTATGCAAATTTGAAATTGTCCATTGCTGATTGTTAAGGCTGAGTTAACGAAAACAAATTGCCTGAACAACTTAGTCAGCGTAGGTAAAATCATCTAGGAAGGAACTCTAGTGACTGATCAGCTCTTGTTATTCACTGAAAAGTTAGGTGCATCCCATCTAGAAACTTTTCTTTATTGGTTCCTCACAATGGCCTGTGAGGTGGGATGGGGGGGAAGTTGCAGGTGCTATGAACTATTTATTTGGGAATTGTGAGTGTTTGAAGCAGGTGCTGTTCTGCAGAACCTGACTGGGCATCCATAGAAAGCTTAGATGGACTTAGATGGACCATGCAGACTGTGTCATGTATAACTAAGACCTTAGAGCAGGGGTGGAGAACTTGTGGCCCTCCAAATGATACTGGAGTACAACTCCTTTTACCCTTAACCATGCTAACTGGAGTTGATGGAAGCTTGAGTCTAATAACAACTAGAGGGTCACAGATTTCCCATCCTTGCCTTACAGTGAAGTGAGGGAAAAGTGTACGCCAGCTCAGTTTGCAGATATGGGAATAATGAGACCTGAGAGTGAGAAAGAAAGTGGCTTGCCCAAGGCCACCTAGTTAGTTCATGGCAAAGTGGAGATTTGAAGGAGGGACTTCCTGATCTACAGCCTAGGTTTTTAGCCACTGTGCTCCAATAGTCTCAAAGTCCTGTTTATCTGCTTCTTGACTCTGCTCAGAAAGTAACTTTTAAGAGGCTAGCCTTTTAAAAAAATCATAATGTGATTTTCTTACTTATTTTACCAAAAGGAGCCTATTAGCTCCCAAACATTTCTGAATCGGGCAAATGGGCAATGCAGTATTTTTCTTGAAGTAAGTGTCATTGTGTTAAACGGGATTTACTAATAAATGTGTGTATTAAAATTTCAGCCTTAAAGCAACTATCTATTTACACCAACACTCATGTAGTTTCAAGCTCTTTAGCATAATAGGTTTCACAATTCAGATTATAGAGAATGGCAGGTATAGCTCTTCCTTTGGACTTAGATGGTTGATCAACAGTAGTGCATTCACAACAACAGTAGAGAAAGGAATCACTGTAACCCCTGAAGGCCCTATGCCTGTCACTGGCACAGACCATGGAACAAGGCTTTAAAGAAACAAAGGATGCTTTTTTCACTCATGCATATCTTCTGTCTGCACAAGGGGAAAGGAAGGATTTGTACATTGTTTTGCATAGAACATTGGCTGTATGTAGATATGTGGCAGTTCCACACTTTGTGCAGCAAAAACCAGCGCTTCCTACAGCAAACACAAAGTTTTGTTAATATACACACTTTTTTAAACACCAGTGTGTGCCTGTTTTCCCTGATTGAGTCAGAGTTCCAAGGCACACATACACTGGTATGTTAAAGACATGTGTATGTTATCCAGATTGTACTTCTAAAATGATAGAGCAGGGATGGGGAACCTGTGGTCCTCTAGATGTTCTTGAAGTCATCCCTGACCATTGGCAAGCACATATTCTACTTTCCAGCCCCAATATGTCTTAATCCCAATATGTGTGTACTCTTGTTGCCTGTTCATCTGCAGCAGGGATGGGGAATCTGGCCTTACAGAAGATGACAATTCTCATTATCCTTGGCCATTGGCCATGCTTGCCGGGGCTGATGGGTGTTGGAGTCTAACAACATCTGGAGGGCCACCAGTTCCTCATCCCTCTCTAGAGACATGAAGGCTGGAGTGAAGGCATATGTTGGGTAAAAACAGAGCTCCAGGATTGCCCCTCAGCCAAGAAGTAAGCCTAGCTGTGCAACTGAAGTGACAGATATGCCTGTCTAGGAGCTGAATGCTGGCCTAGTCGCCTGTTTCTCATTGATTTGAACTAACTGCCAAAATGCTCCAGGGTGCAATGGGTGAGCTTTATGGTTGTCCTCATGAAGAGCCAGCCAATCAGACCAGGCAGAGCCACCTTGTGCTTCAAATTTGCAGAAGTAATCTGCCCCCCTCCCCCCCACAAGATTGAACCTGGAGCAGAAGCATTCATTTGGACTGAAATGCAGTGAGGAAACTTAGAGTGACCCTACTGCTCTAAAATGTCACGTCTTCATCCTAAGTGTTTTTTTAATAAAATGGTTGGGTTTCCAAGCAGGCCCAGCACCAGTGGGTAGCCAAGTGGGGCATGGGCTAAGGGCCCCGGCTATTCCCGAGGGCCCCCTGCCTAAATCTGCAGGCTCAGAGGGTGGAGCTCTGGAATCCACGACAGCATCAGATCACAGAGTGTGATTTGCGACTGCAAATCATGCCCCACAACCCACTGCTGATCACAGAGTGGGTACTCCACTACCCTCCTAGACAACAATCCCCCTCACATGGCTCAATATAGCCATATAGCCTCAAACATTAGCGAAGTCAAGCAATAAGTTATGAAGAAGTTTGGCAAGGGAGGGGGAGCCATAGCAACCAGATTACAGAACCTAAGAAATAGATCTTATTTTGGCCTGCAGGGTTTAACTTGGGGCTTGGATATTTGACGAAACACCTGTTCCCATACAGACCTGCCCATTTGGTAAGGTCATTGGAGGAGGCTGTTCTGGTAGTCCCATTGTTAGTTGAGCCACAGGATGTGGTAACCTATGGGAGAGCCTTTTCTGATGCAGCACTTGCTTTGGAACTTTCTCCCTTCTGAAATAATGACCATGATGAACTTTGGATGCCTGCTTAAGCCCCTCCTGTTTCTCAAGCCTTTGCTGGATACTAATTTCCAGCTCAGAAAAATATGTATTGCTGGCTGCAGCAGGTTTCTAATGTTTTAATATGTATTTGTTTGTAGTGGAATTGAGGGATATAATGTCACATGGAGATTGGGCTTTTATTGTTGTTTTTATTCCGTTTTTATCTGTATGATTTGTCGTTAGCCCCCCAGGTCCTTCAGGAGTAAAGGCAGGATTTAGGAATAAATAATAATATTTTGTGAACCACTCCAGTATTACTCAGATGAAGAGTGGTATATAAATATTTTGAAATAAATAAAGCGATAAATAGTTTTCAGCACTGTTTAAATGTGCAAGAGGAAGAAACAGATTTTGACTGGAAAGCATGAGCAGTTATCCAAAGGCTTGGCTCCAAGTTTGTGCTGGCTTCTGGGCAAAAGACTGCTGGTTGCTCCTATGGTCTGTCCATCAAACTGCCTCCCTATTCCACAACCAGCTACAAGAATCTCTGAGTAGGGTTGTCAACTGTTTTTTTAAAAAAGAAAAAAAAAAGAAACAGGTCCTCCTTCAGGGCTCGGGCATGAGCCAATCATATTCAAGTTCTCTTTCTTGGTGATTGGGGGGGGGGAGCTTCCATGTTTGTTTCATTGCAGCACAGAATGTGCCTTGTTTGAAGAAAAAAAAACAACCCATCTCCCCTCCCCCCTCTTTTCTAGTGATGGGATCCCTCCATACAGACTCGGGAGCAAGAAGCAGCTCCAGAGGGAAATGCATCGTAGCGTCAAGGCCAATGGTCAAGTTTCTCTACCTCACTTTCCAGTAAGTACACAAGTTTGTTAAGTTGAGGAGAGAGTCCTTAAAGGCATACTGTCCTGCAAGTGTGCTAAGGCAAACTGTGAAGAGAAGCCCCTGGGAGTGGTTGTATGCTCTCACTCCCCCATCCTATGAATCGCAGCTGGATTACCTGGGATAGCTGGACATGTCTTAATGGGAGTCAGTAAGTCTGAAATTCCACACTTCTGTCACCAGCTGAAACCATAGGAGGCATAGGAATTGGCCTTATACCAGCTCAGGCTGTTTGTCCATCTGGCCTAGTATTGTCTACTCTGATGGACAGCAGTTTTTCAGAGTTTCAGGCAAATGGTCTGTCTTACCACCTGCTACTTAAAAAAAGAAAAGAAAACCTCGATGTGGGTCCTTATGAATGTAAAACATGCACTCTTTCACTGAGCTGTGCTCCATCCTCAGTATTTTACTCTTCATACTATAAACTTAAAAATCCCACAGAGACAAGATAGGCCAGGCAATTAAGCTTCTTTCATGAGGGTAGGGATTCCGTCCTCTCTGTTCATATGTGAGCTCTTTGTCCAACCATGAAACTTGGATAAGGCGATGTAATCTACAGATGCATTGAGCCGTAATGCCTTCTTGAGCACTGCTTTGTTGTTTGCTTCAGTTTGGAAAAAGCACTGATCAGTTTGGTGGATTTAGATTGGTTTGGACACAATGCAAAGCACAATCTTTACAGTAAAGAAAGGGGGGGACTGTGGAGGACAGACACAAGCATCACCCCCCTTCCCCCACTCTGTATGGCTAAACAAGGTATCTTACACCAGCAGCTATTCAGCGTGGTTAGATAAGCTTCCTAAAAGTGTACTTCTTGTTTCGAAAACATTTGACCCCTGGGGCATGAATAATTCTTCCTGATAGTAAACCTGAAGCTTTTCCTTCTACCTCTTGCCCTCACTCCTCCTTTTTACTAGCTATGGAAAACTACTCCCCGTGGACATACGCTGCCTGCACTGAGTACCATATCCTAAGGATAGTGGACAGGCAAGAAGGTTATGTGGCTATTTCCTTCATACCTTGCCCTGTGAGTTACTAGACTAGGGATGGGGAACCTGTGGCCCTCAGATATTGCTAAACTCTGACTCCCACAGCCCCTGCCCGCATGGCCAATATACAGAAATGATGGAATTCAGAAGCATCTGGAGGGCCTTGGGCTTCTTCATCTGTGTTTTAGATGCACTTGCTTAGCAGTATGCCTCTGAATCCAGATGCTGGGAATTGCAAATGAAGAGGGTGCTGTTGCCTCAAATCCTGCTTGTGGGCTTCCCAGAGGCACCTGGCTGACCACTGTCAGAATAGGATGCTGGACTAGATAGATGGTCTTTTGGTCTGATCCAGCAGAGCTCTTCGCCATCATTAGAAAAATGGATCCTGGATAGAACTCCTTTCCTCCTCCTCCATACACTGAGTTTTTGAGGCCAATGAATATGGGCCTGCCTTCTGGTACTTTTTCTACCATGTTGATTAGCTCTGAAGAACAGATATACATCTTTGTCCTCCTGCCCATTTTGAACCACATGAATGGATGGCTCGGAGGGAGGGGGGCTCTTAAATCTCTCCTCCAACTTCCATGGCTGCTTCCCCCCCCCCAAGGATTGTGCTTTGCATTTTCTGCTCTGCTCCAGGATGTCAAAGTGAGAGAAACACACCAGGAGAAACCCTGTGTTCATTGAAGTCACTGGGAGTTCTACTATTTGTTTGAACAGAGCCAGGATTTCTACCACCACTCACAACTTCTTGGCAGGAAATAGATTTCCCAGCTTCTATAAAGGAAAGAGGATATTTGTATCAAATATGTGCCTCCATAAATTGGATTCAAAGCAGGCAGTTAATCTAGTTTTATATCTTTTGAAAGTATGACTTGCCCTCTCATCTAAAGTACAGAAGATTTCAGGAAGATGCTGGTATAATTCTTCTAGTGAATAATTCTCTGCAAAACTGTTTACACAGACAAGTACAAACTTGTTTCATGATTTGTGTAACCAAATTCATATTCCTGCTGTCTTCTTCAGTAGTAGAGAAAATATTAGGATATATACATATATCCTAAGGGGTCTATATGATGTATAGAGTTGCTTTGTATTGTGTATGTGTGCACTCTTTTTATTTATTTATTACATTTTCCTTTCCTTCCATAAAGAAAGTTCTATAGCCTCTGCTTGTAAATTAGATTATTTTGTCCTGGGGCGTGCAAATCGACTTTCTCTGTAAGGCAGTGCTTTGATCAGGGAACTGAATAGAGCCAGCTTGTGTAAGAGTGACAATTTCCAGCAGAGTGGCCTTTTTGTACCCTCACATCATTTCTGAAGCTAAGTGGTTGCCGGAGAGAGAGGCCCCACCTCATCTCATGGGTAGTATGTGAAAGAGTTGGCAGTTCAGCTTTCTGTTAAAAAAAAAAAAGTGTGTGTGTGTGTGCACGCGTGCATGCATGCAGAATTTAAGGGTGAAGGAAACAATGGGGGATGCACTCGTGGGGAGATGAGATGAAAACGGTGATGGAGACTTTCCCCAATTCCTTGCTTCTTTTTGGCAGAGATTCTCATTTGCCCTTTTATATTCTACACTTGATTTGGAGATGTTCCCTTTTCCTTTGATAGATCTGCTTGAGGCAGCCACGCTCAGCAGTGTATCACTGCTTGCCTGCAGCAGCTTCCTTCATTTTCTGTACAAAGAGATGGGGGGCAGGAGGGGGGAAGAGAGAGAGAAAAAGAGAGAGAGAGAGAGAGAGAAAGAGAGAGAGAGAGAGAGATCTAGGACACTGTTGAGACAACACTACCTCAAAGGTGCCCAGTGTGTAGCCAGGAAATAAATTACCAGCACTTCTCTGATCTGCAAGCGTTTGACTTCTCTTTTTTCCCCTCAGTTCCCTTCCCTTTTTTCCCTCCATCTTTTTTTTTTAATTTCCAACTCCTTTCTGTTTATACTCCACTTTTATTCCTTGAGTTAAAGTCTATCCCTCCCACCTCAGAGTTTTTTATTTGATGTTTGACAACAGTCTTTGAAGATTTTCTACTTCAGAGTAGCTACTGATGGGCTGGTTGTACTACAGAGAGAACAAGCAGGGTTCCTCGGAGTGCGACCAACTGCTCCTGCCGAAGGCAAACGCTATTGGGGAGGATGTCACTCCATGAGGCCACAGCACTAGCTCATAAAAATCCAGAGCAGACCATGCCTAGTTGCGGTCGTCTTTTCATCCAAACATGGAGACACAACAAGCTTAACGGGGCCAGGAATGCAGCTTGGGCTAAGCTTCCTTGGCTTGTACCGCCTGCTAAACATGGCTCGTTGTTTTTGTCCTTGCTCCGTGTAGCGAACCCACCGTCTTCCTAAAGAAATGACCCCTGTGGAACCAGCTATCTTTGCAGCCGAACTCATCTCTCGGTTGGAGAAGCTCAAGCTGGAGCAAGAGACCATGGACTGTTTGGAAGAGAGGCTGCAGCAAATCACAGAGGTAGGTGGATTAACCCTTTCAGCACAGATGCCTGCTGTGCAGCCTCCCTTTGCTGAGGGTTGCAGGAGGGAGGGGTGGTGGAGGGGGTTAGAAGCAGTATATTAGAGATGGCAAGACCACTGGCGTAGTTTATCTTCTTCTTAGGGCAAGCGGTTGACTCCACTTAAAACAAAACAAAATATAAATGATTTTTTTTCTTTCTGTATCTTCCTGTTTCATGGTCAGTTTGAGGTGTCTTGGTATTTAAAAGACAATAAAAAACCTGACTCTGTAGGTCTGTTTTTGCCTCTTCAGGCTGTTAACACAGAAATGCATGATGTCTGGAGCATTTGCTAGATCTCCCTTGTTCAGCTCTACTGATTGATTGATTGTACTTCATGTTTTGCCCTTGAAGGATGAAGAGAAGGAGGCATCTGACGTACCCGTCTGCTCACAGTCCAGCAGAGATGTTGCGGCCACACAGCATCAGCAGCACCACCTTGCTATCTTACCATCCGGCAGCTATGAGGATGACCCACAGGCAATCCTGGATGACCACCTATCCCGAGTGCTGAAGACCCCAGGGTGCCAGTCTCCCGGCATGGGACGGCATAGTCCTCGCACACACTCTCCAGACCGCCTTCCAGGTGGCAAGTTGCTACTGGCGCCAGGCACAGCCTCGATACCCACAGCCTGTGCCCTCATTGGCAAAGGATTTATCACTAAGCAGACCACTAAGCATGTTCACCATCACTATATACACCACCATACCATTCCCAAGACAAAAGAGCAGATAGAAGCTGAAGCCGCCCAGCGAGTCCAGTGCTTGTGTGGTGGAGGCAGTGACTACTATTGCTACTCAAAGTGCAAGGGGCACTCCAAAGGGGTGGACCTTCCTGTAGCTCAGCTAGAGCCATTTGGGTAAGTTTACTCTTGCAATTAAGCATGGGGAGGACAGGTGTCAAAATCTGGTTATAGTGTCGGGAGTCATGTCAGCTCTGTAAACATCAGGATTGTTTGTAGTTTATGAAATTGCAAAGAGTTTGGGATTGTGGAGAGGAGGAAGTGGGGGTGGGTGGGGTATTTTTGGCATTAACTCCTGCAGTAACAAACAAACAGCAATCTTAAGTGCTCTTCTCCCTTCTCTTGTGGAAGCCTCAGCAGAACTGGGACGTTACCAAAAAGGAACTGTAAGCTGCCGGATGGCATCATCTTGCCAGGTGGGGAAGGAGGAGGGCTTTCCATACCACCAGGAATCCAGCTACCTGGAGGGGAGACAGACCGCTCACAGAATGTCTGGCAGTGGATGTTGGAGAGTGAAAGACAATCTAAGCACAAGCCCCATAGGTAAATATAAGCTGTCTGCAACACTATTGCTCCTGGTAAATATTTATCTATTACACAGCTGTCTATTTTTACAATCACTAAAAACAAATGAAGCTCTTTGGCTCCTCCGGTTTAATATGAAAGCTGTTCTGCGGAACCAGAAAAACCACAAAAATATCATGTTTTTGGCAAGAGCCCCTTTTCATGTTATGACAGACTTCTCTCTCTCTCTCTCTCTCTCTCTCTCTCTCTCTCTCTCTCCCTCTCCCTCTCCCTCTCCCTCTCCCTCTCCCCCCCCCTCTCTCTCTTAGAGTGAGTGCATGGAACAGAAGCTACTATTAAAGTCATTTTTTCCAGCTTTTATAACCTTGTATATTCCCTCCCCTGTCTTTTTCTCCACAGCACACAAAGCGCAAAGAAGGCCTACAATTCAGAGTCAACCAGAGGCGTGCCTGGTGAGCGTCCAGCCCGTCACCACCAGTGGGGGAACAGCAGCCACCCACGTGGCGCACAGCCTGCCCACCCTTTTGTCCAGGATCCTGCCATGCCGCCACTTACACCACCCAACACTCTGGCCCAGCTAGAGGAAGCGTGCCGCAGGCTGGCGGAAGTATCCAAACCACAGAAACAACGGTAACTTCCCGCAGGTTTGGGGCTGGGTGTAGACAGGCCTTGTGCTTCTAAGCCTTGTGTCTGTGGGAATAGACACACTCCTGCTGAAGGTGGGCCAGCACAGATGTATTCCAGAACCTAACTGCAAGAGACATAAAACATGTAAAAATGATATTTGAAGTTGAATATTTTCAAACCCTTGTTAGTTGATAGATGGCCTAGGAAGGCTGTGATGCCAGCTCATACAGTTCATTTTGCCCTCTCACAGGGATGACTTTGAGACTCAAGTGCAGTGACCATACCTCGCCCCCACCACCCTTAAGACTTTCTAGTTAGGAAGACTCTTTCTACTTCAGATTGAGCTTCACACATGCTTTTTTAAGATGGAGAATAAACAAAACTTCTTAGCAGCTTAATAGAACTAAAATAGCTTAATTTTTAAATAATCCCGCAAGTTAATTACATTTTAGTTTGGCTGTGTTCACTTTAGTGGAGAATTATGGCCTTACAAATTGTGTGCACGGCCTGGTGTTGTGAACTAATCCTAGGCCCAGCCTTATAACCAGGACTGCAGCTAAACTGAACACTCCCCTAGAAGTTATAATCACTCACTCTAGTAATAAACAATTAGAATGTTGAACTCTGCCCTTGTTTGTTTCTTTTTCCTAATGGCCATGTATGTGTTTGTGGAAGTGAATCCAATTAATTGGCTAAATGCCCATTGCTGTCTTTCATTGGAAAATGCAGGCATCCTTTAGCCCTCAGCACTTGTAATTCTCCCCTTGATTGTTTACAACACATGGGTATTAGATGTATGGATGGGTTTTGAAATGCTCAGTCGTTCTTTTTTCCCCCTCTTTCACTCCCCACTTCCCAACTTTTAGATGTTCAGCTTCAAGTCAGCCAAGGGATCGCAGCCACTTGACTTCTGTACCAGGAGGAAATGGTCCTTTTTGCAATGCAAGTGTAGCTTCAGAAGAGTGAGTGTTGCCATATGTAACATACTTGTATCAGTGGGATAGTGCTTTGAAAATGTAGCCTTGGTAACTAAAGGTTGGTCTTTTCCCTTTTGATGGGGGTAAAAACAGAACAAAACATTTTTAAATCTTGTCTTCTGATTCTTTTTTTAACTTGCATTCCTGTAAAGTGGACAAAGATTGGATTAGTCTAATTACAGGATAGGTTTTTTTAACAAGAAATCTGCTATAGTCTAAATAATTAAAAGTTTTCTTTCTTGCGCTCTTCATCTTGAGGAGTGAGCAATGTTTGAAGTCCAGGCTAAGCCACCTGACTATAGCCTTTCATTTTTAATTGGCTGACCTTAAGTCCACCAGCTGTCTTTGCTAGTAGCTTTCTTTCTCTTCCTGAAGCCACTCTACAAAGACTTGGAACAAATTAGGAAGAGTAAATTACTGTGGAGTAACACTTTGTGACCTTTTGACATGCCAAGTCAATGTTGCCTCAGAAGTTGCCTACATGGCATGCAAGGCACTGTTGCTATTCTGCTGGGTAACTGAGTTGTTTGTTGTTCTGTAAGAAGATCTCTATTCCTCAGGAGTCCAAGGTGTGAGGAGAGCTTGGCTTTTTGCTGCCCCTGCCATTTGGTTCACAGTATCAAGGCTCCAAAAATCTGCATGCCTGAAACTTCATCACAGAATCTGATGCGACAGGCAGATCTCCAATCTGGATATAGCAGGTTTTGATAGGCACATTGCTGCACATCAGCAGGAGTTTTCTGATTCATTTCATTGCAGAGGAATGAAAGGAGAATGCATTGGCACTGAAGTGAATGAGGATGACTGTACACACTTTGGATTTGTTTTGTTTTGTTTATTTATTAAGAGATTTCTGTACCACTTTTCATCAAAAGAGGTTACAGGGAAGTTTACATAAATAAATAATTAAGGCAATACAAAGCATAATAAAGATTTAAAATTCTTATAAATATCATAATTGATAGCATCATAAAAATGACTTTACCCATCAGCCTCTAAAGACTTGACAAAAATGTGTGTCTGTGTGTTTGTGTACAATATACAAGATTCTATGCCTCATTGTTGCAGAGGCTTGGAAATCAAGATACTTGATTTCCAGAGGGATAGCCATGTTAGTCTCTTGCAACAAAAAGAAGAAGATAATTGATAAAATACAATATTTGATGAAATACAATTCAAAATATAGAGACAAAGGCTTAGAATCTAAAAGCTGCTGAAAGAAAGTCCAGAAATTCACCTTCAAAAATTACAGAAGCTTTATGGGTATCCAGGATCTGGAGATCTTTTCCATCCATTTCAATTGAGGAATTCAGGAATCCATTAACATATAAGTACAATAAAACTGAAATTTCCTAGTTGGTGCTGACTGAGCTTAATCCTTCTCAGAAGTTTACAGAATGTGTTTTTTTAACCCTGTGAACCCTAGTGGAAAGCTTCCTCAAGGAACAGCTTTTCTCAGGATGCACATGTATAGGTTTCCGTTACTGAGAAGTCTTATGCCATCTAGAGAGCTCAAGAATTCAGCTCAGCTCCCTTAAGGAACCAACACTCTACTTGACTGTGGCATAGTGAAACTGGAAAGTCACATGGTAGGTAGAGAAGGGGCTGGAAAGCATCTCAGCCAGTTTCCATCCATGTAGCTGAACAATACTACTGTTTTGAAATGGACCAGTTTCTTAAGGCCAGTAGAAGAAGGAATATAAAAAAATAACCATAAATTAGAGGTAGTAGTAGTAGTAGTAGTAGTAATAATAATAATAATAATAATAATAATAAAATTTTATTTGTGAGTCGCCTATCTGGCCGAGTTAACGGCCACTCTAGGTGATGTACATTAATACAATAAAATAAAAATACAATATAAAACCAATACAACCACACTCAATAATTAAACTAATCACCCCTCATACATTTAAGCAACAGCGTTAAAAACTAACCCACCCCAGCGATCCCGTAGGCCTGCCTGAACAGCCAGGTCTTCAAGGCTCGGCGGAAACCTATCAAGGAGGGGGCATGGCAAAGGTCGAAAGGAAGGGAATTCCAGAGGGTGGGGGCCACAATCGAAAATGCCCTCTCTCTGGTCCGCACCAGCCTAGCTGTTTTAGCTGGTGGGACCGAGAGAAGGTCTTGTGTGGCTGATCTTGTCAGGCGGCATAATTGGTGATGCTGGAGGCGCTCCTTCAGATAAGCTGGGCCGAAATCGTATAGGGCTTTAAAGGTCAACACCAGCACCTTGAATTGGGCCCGGTAAACAACTGGTAACCAGGTAGGAAGGAGACTGACATCTTCAAGTACTGCAGAGAGCTTTGGTCTGTAAAGCAAATTGCCTTTCAAATGATGTTAGCCTGTAAACCAGAGATGGGGCACTTGTGGCTGTCCAGATGTTTCTGGGCTTCAACTCCCATCATCCCTGATCATTGGCCATGCTGGCTGGAGCAGATGGGAATTGGAGTTCAACAACAAGTGGAGGGACACAGTTAATAGGGGATGGAGGGGTGAGACAATGGCACTCACCTGGCCTCTGGTCGCCTGTGTCACTACTGTGTACTGGGACAGAGGGGGAAGGCAGTGGTAAGCTTGGTGTGGTGCAAATGCACCAGTGGCAGCACCAGAATGGCTCCGCTGGTGCTATTACACTGTGCCAACCTTGCTACCCCTTCTCCACCCCGGTATGCAGCAGCAACATGGGTGACCAGAGGTCAGGTGAATGCCACTGCCCCACGCTGCTGTCCGCTACTGGCCACAAGTTCCTCATCCCCAGCTGTAAGCCTTTAGGCCACATATGTGTACAATGGCTGGTTTGACCTTCTTACAGGGGTTTCAGGTTAGTAATGAAGACTGTGCATTTCTGGGCTTAAACCCTGAAGTGTATTTGTCTTGCTTCCTGGTTTTAATGCTCTGCATGCAATATAATCCCAGTTTCTTCATCCACCAACTGGTAATGTTTAATTGGCATGGAGATCTTCAGAGCTGAGTGTACCGACAGATATCAAGGTTTTGTATTTATTTTAATTTCCAGTTGCTGTAGGTGGTTAGCTGACTATACATGCCTCATATAATTGCACTCTTGACAGCGATATAAATGCTTTCTAAATCCTGTCAAGTTTTACCTACTTGTCTCTTCCCTCCTTTATGTTTCAGTCACAAAGAACCAAAGAAACTCCCTATTGTTCACTCCTCCCAGCCTAGTGAGTTGGTTGTCACTTACTTTTTCTGTGGAGAGGAAATTCCCTATAGGAGGATGTTAAAGGCCCAGAGCCTGACACTTGGGCACTTTAAAGAGCAGCTGAGCAAGAAGGGAAATTATAGGTAAGCCTCTTTGTGGTTTCTTTCTCTTCCCCCCCCCTTGTGTTTGCAGAGACTGCATGCCAAAATAACCAAGAGATATTTCTAAGCATCCTCCCACAAGGAAAGGCTTGCTGCACCCTTTTGAAGGTTGACTGCAGCTCACTCACTAGCCTGTCTGAGCTCTTCTGTCCTCTTTGTAGTTACCCGCCAAACCAAGAATAGTTAAGAGGTGGGTTGGTTGCTCCAGCAACCCAACTAGGCTTCACCTGGTGGATAGAGTATATGACTATGTTGCCAGCACAGTTGCCTTTTACAAGTAGATGAGGCTATGGTCTTGCTTGACAGGTGTTCATTCAAAGTTCTGTGTTCCTTTTCTGGCTACCCTGCTGCTTTAGAAGTGCTCTGTCTTCGAACAAGTAATTTGATTTTCCTAAAATTGGTTGCCCTGCAGTTAATTATTTCCACTTTGCAGTATGGACAGAGTAATCAAGGGCAGGGATGGAATCCACAGCCACCACAGATTCGCAGCTAATCTGTTCTATGCCTGCCCACGACCACCACCACCATGGAGAAGGTGGGATGCAGCAGCGGAGGCAATCCCCCTGGCAAACAATACAGCAGAGGCCTCAGCAACAGCCTCCCCAACAGGGCCAGACTGCAGAGGAGGAAGAGGAAGAGGATGAGGCGGAGCCACACTGTGGAGCAAGTGGCAGGCTGGGATGGGCGAATTATCTGCTTAGTCCCAACCACCCTGCAGTCAGAATTAAGTGGATTTTCTGCCCATCCTAGTCTGTCACTTGCCCTGCAGTATGGTGCCTCTTCTTCTTGCTCCTCCTCCATGGTCTGGCCCTGCTTGAGGAGGCTGTTGCTGAGGGGGCCCTCCTCTCATCCCTCCTCCTTCTTCGTGGTGTGGGGAAGGGTGGGCACAGGGCATCCAGTCTGCAGCAGGCAGATTCCATGCCTAATCAAGCATTGTGGGTACTAATATTTACAGGACTCGTGGCCCACATAAGTGATTCTACAAGATCACAGTGGTGTGTCATATTTGCAAGAGAGGCAGTAGCTTCTGAAGTATATTCTTCCTTTGATTGGTTGATATATATATATATATATATATATATATACACACACACACACACACACACACACACACACAAGACTATGTAAACAACCACTAAACCAAAGTTCTGCTCACTATGGAGACAGACTAAAGCGTTGTACCCTAATTTGTGAAAGAAAAGAGCCAACTTTGAATATTGTACTTGTGCAGTATTTGTTCAAGGTATTGGGTGGAAACTGTATGGAGAAAGGGGCAGATTTCACCAAGAGTACTGCATGCAAAATAGGATCATGTGTTCTACAAAATCAATACTATCTAGTGAAGATTTGAGATCCTCAGGGCAGCTTTCTTGGGCAGTACATAGAATCAATGGGACAAGCTTGCATTTCCTCACTTTGTCCTTCATGTGTGAATATCCAAAATGTGAATGTGAACATCTCCCCTTTAGTGAGATATGTGCGTTTGGAACTTAGTTATCTTGTCGCCAAATACCCACTTTGTCATATGAAGCCACTTCTCTTATACCCGCTTCGCACATTAACCAGGGTGTGAATGTTCCTAGCCAGGCCTGACAGGTACCTTGGAAAATGTATGAATCAGAAGCCAGATTGGAATGGATGGGGCTTCATTCCACAGCACAACTATTTAATCACACCTGTGTTTGTTGTTGTTATATGCCTTCAAGTCAATTACGACTTATGGCGACCCTATGAATCCGTGACCTCCAAGAGCATCTGTCATGAACCGCCCTGTTCAGATCTTGTAAGTTCAGGTCTGTGGTTTCCTTTATGGAATCAATCTATCTCTTGTTTGGCCTTCCTCTTTTTCTACTCCCTTGTGTTTTCCCCAGCATTATTGTCTTTTCTAGTGAATCATGTCTTCTCATTATGTGTCCAAAGTAGGATAACCTCAGTTTCATCATTTTAGCTTCTAGTGACAGTTCTGGTTTAATTTGTTCTAACACCCAATTATTTGTCTTTTTCGCAGTCCATGGTATGCGCAAAGCTCTCCTCCAGCACCACATTTCAAATGAGTTTGTTTTTCTCTTATCCGCTTTTTTCACTGTCCAACTTTCACATCCATACATAGAGATCGGGAATACGATGGTCTGAATGATCCTGACTTTGGTGTTCAGTGATACATCTTTGCATTTGAGGACCTTTTCTAGTTCTCTCATAGCTGCCCTCCCCAGTCCTAGCCTTCTTCTGATTTCTTGACTATTGTCTCCATTTTGGTTAATGACTGTGCCAAGGTATTGATAATCCTTGACAAGTTCAATGTCCTCATTGTCTTTAAAGTTACATAAATCTTCTGTTGGCATTACTTTAGTCTTTTTGACTTTTAGCTGTCGTCCTGCTTTTGTGCTTTCCTCTTTAACTTTCATCAGCATTCGTTTCAAATCATTACTGGTTTCTGCTAGTAGTATGGTATCATCTGCCTATCTTAAATTATTGATATTTCTCCCTCCAATTTTCACACCTCCTCCATCTTGGTCCAATCCCGCTTTCCGTATGATATGTTCTGCGTACAGATTAAACAAATAGGGTGATAAAATACACCGCTGTCTCACACCCTTTCCTACTGGGAACAAATCAGTTTCTCCATATTCTGTCCTTACAGTAGCCTCTTGTCCAGAGTATAGGGTGCGCAGCAGGACAATCAACATTCTCAAACACCATGTTGGCATGGTGTAGTGGTTAGAGTGTTGGTGTAGGACCTGGGAAACCAGGGTTCAAATCCCTACTCAGCCATGAAGCTTGCTGGCTGACCTTGGGCCAGTCACAGTCTCTCAGTGTAATCTACCTCACAGGGTTGTTGTGAGGATAAACTGGAGAGGGAGAAGAACCATGTACACCTCCTTGAGCCCCTTTTGCATTCTGAGTTGCTCTTGTGCACCTGAATTCTTGCCAAAAATCTTCTGAATTCAATGGAATTTTGGGGGGGAAATGGAAGGAATTACACAAAAGTCGATTAGCTTGCATGATTTACTCTTGAGCACTGAATCTGACTTCCCTTGGGTTAGATTTTGGAATTTGCTTGACATGGCACCCCCCACCCCCCAAGCTTTGCCACTGGAGCTCACATTGACAATACAGTGGAAGTGAAGCTCCCAAAGTGCCATAGGTTCCTTTGCAAAAATCTACCCCTTAACGTAGGGGTGGAGAAGCTGTGGCCCTCCAGATGTTGGACTTCCAATTCCCATTAGCCTTAGCCAGCATGGCCAATAGTTAGGGATGATGGGAGTTGTAGTCCAGCAACATCTGGAGGGTCACAGTTTCCCCACCTCTGCCTTGATGTGCTTTCTGTTCTATAAAGATAGAACCTGCTTGTGTATTAAGATCCACATTAAAAGCCTTTCTGTGAGTCCCTCTGTCATCTGAGGAATGGCAGGCAGTGATCTGGGATAGACCCTTCTCTGTTATGTTGCACTGTCTTTGGAACATGTTCCCAGAGAGGCTTGCCTGGCACCAGCTCTGGTATCTTTTTGGCCCCAGGTGAAGACCTTTTTATTCACCCAGGTTTTTAGCATGTTTTAGATTTACTCTGATGTTTTTATCTGACTTGCATAGCCATTTTTCTCTGTTGCTGGTTTTTATTGTAGGAATTTGATTTTAATCACTGTAGATTGCTTTGAGAGGGTGCCCATGCTTGATGGAAAGCAGTATATAAATGTTTGAAACAATATAAGGCCCATCCCTGTAGATCAACAGAACATTTCATATGTTACCATAGTAGTATATTTGCTGATGGGAATTTTAATTACATTTCTGCAAGTGGCTTCCAGCATGCATAAAGCAGCATCCATCTGATTTTAGCTGCCAGAGAATCTCTCCTCAGCTTTCTTCCCTGACCCCCACCCTGGAAATGAGAGATTTCTCTGATGTGACTAGAATTAGGCCCAGATCACGGGGACAGTTGTTGTACAAATGGCTGCTAAACACACTGAGGAGATGTTCTTGTACGGTTTGGGTTCTTGGTGGCAACTACATCTCAAGGATAATGAGCAACAAGCCTTATTTTTTAAAAAATGAGGGTGGATGGGATGCTTAATTTGGGCATGCCCTCTTACCTGGCATTTCTGGAGCCAGAAATACTCTGCTGTAGAAATTATGATATGGGTGTGTGATGCATGTACTTCTCAGCATAATGTTAGCAAACCAGAACCCTCTGCAGTTGTGGCACAATCTGTGTACAGTCTGTCCACTGTGTACACCACTGCTGGAGGCAGCATGTCTCCGAATAACAGTCACTGAGAATCACAAATGAGGAGAGTGCTATTGCGCTCAGGTCATGCTTGTGAACTTCCTATAGGTATCTGGTTGGTCACTGTGAGAACAGGATACTGGACTATTTATTTATTTTTTAAATTTGTATCCCGCCCTTCCTCCCAGCAGGAGCCCAGGGTGGCAAACAAGGCACTAAAAACACTTTAAAACATAAAAACAAATCTTAAAATACATTAAGACAAAACAGCGTTAAAAACATTTAAAAAACTTTTTAAAAAGGTTAAAAACATTATTAAAAACATATTAAGCAAATCTGACACAGAGACAGACTGGGATAGTTCTCAACTTAAAAGGCTTGTTGAAAAAGAAAAGTCTTCAAAAGGCGCCAAAAAGATAGCAGAGTTGGCACCTGCCTAATATTCAAAGGGAGGGAGTTCCACAGGATAGGTGCTGCCACACTAAAGGTCCGTTTCCTATATTGTACAGAATGAACCTCCTGATAAGATGGTATCTGCAGGAGGCCCTCACCTGCAGAGCGCAGTGATCGACTGGGTATGTAAAGGATAAGACGGTCTTTCAGGTAACCTGGTCCTGAGCTGTATAGGGCTTTGTACACCAAAACTAGAACCTTGAACTTGGCCTAGTAGCAAATGGGCAGCCAGTGCAATTCTTTCAGTAGCGGGGTGACATGTTGGCGATACCCTGCTCAAGTGAGCACTCTCACCGCTGCATTTTGCACCAGCTGCAGCTTCTGGACCAACCTCAAGGGCAGCCCCACATACAGCGCATTGCAGTAATCCAGCCTGGAGGTTACCAGTGCGTGGACAACAGTGGTCAGGCTATCCCGGTCCAGAAATGGCCGCAGCTGTCTCACCAGCCGAAGCTGGAAAAAGGCACTCCTAGATGTGCTTTCGGTCTCATCTAGCAGAGCTCTTATGTTCAGTGGTGGGACTGGATTGTATCTCCCAGTGACTGTGTTCCACTGTGATGGCCAACAAGCTAATGCCAGCCTGACAGACTGTAGGCTATATATAAATTATGCTTTGGCTTAATATGTTTATGATGAGCATAGAGGAGAACACAGAGTCTACATCTCGTCTGCAAACCTTGCCTGGTAGCTCTAAGCTCGGCAATCCAGTTGCCAGAAGAAAGCAACAATATTTTTTAGCCTACTTTTTCACTTGTAATGGTACAATCAGTGGAGGTTTATCCCTTGGAATGAATGGGACACTGCCTCAACAAGCCCCCAGACAGCCCCTACCTGCCTGCCTTCTTACTTACAACCAGTCCAGAGGGTGGCTTTGGCTGTCAGCTCCCTCTTCCTTAGTCTCAGTTTTGCCCTTGTAGAACTCAGCAAGGAGGAGGATGGTGACAAACATAGAATTAGTTGGATCTGCCTGTCGTTGGCTCTGCTCTATCTACTCCTTCCACCCTACCAGTTCTAATGGGCACCAGCCACCACTGAGTACAATGTTGTACAATCTCTTTCCTGCTCCACCCACCTCCCCATCACAAAAACTTGCAGGATCACACTCTAAAGGAAACATATCTCTATTTGTCCGTCACTCTAAGGGAAGCTTATGTCTCTATTTGTCCGCTGTCTTGTGGTGGACCAAAGGCATGCACTACCCTCAGGGAACAGAGATGTGGGCCTGGAAACAGGTAGTAGACACACATCCAGGAGCCTTGGCCTTTCCTGGTTCCCTAGTGTGTATTTACCATGTGTGATTGTACAGCTCCCACTACAGGTTATGGTGGTCACAGGTGGAAAATCAGGAGCTCATTTTTCTGAAAACGTTTGAAGAACTCTTAAAATGACACCAAGAATGCTTGGCTATGGGATTACAACTCCTGTAATCTGAAAGGGGTCTGCTGGTGCTGCTACCTGTCATACTATACCTGTGGTTAGAATATTTTTAAGTGACTGATAACTATGGGATTTTTATTTCTTTGGCTTTTGTACACAATATGTACAAAAAGAGCTTTAAGCCAAAGACCAGAGGGTGGTTTTTTTTTAAAAAAAAGTCTTGTACAGGCACAAGATGAAACTAATTATCCAAATGTGTTGCTGCCCCAGGGAACCATTTTGATCCAAGCTTTGATTTTTTTTCAATATGTGTGTGGGGTGGCGGTGCACTTAGAATGAAACTGCAGGTGACCTTCAAGGAAAAAGGCCATACTGCCCAGAGTAGCAGGGATGGTGTAGGGAAGGACTGGCTGTTCGCTCTGGTCACATCTGGCATTGATTCTGTTCGAAGGCACACTTAATAAGCATGTCTTTGAAGCCTGTGCCTTTCATTTTAACACACAAAGGCATGCATAAATGGTTGACACTCAAAATTCTTTACTGAGTCAGTTTGCAACATATGTACCTCAGGTTTCTGCTGGGTACTCTCAGTGAGTCAGTGCTATCCAGCATGAATTTAGGATGGGGGTGTGCCTTTTGTTGTTGTTTTTAAAGTATTATGAGATGATTTAATATTGTTGAAGTTCATTCTCTCTCTCTCTCTCTCTCTCTCTCTCTCCCCCTCCCCCCCCCATTCACTCTGGGTAGTGTTGGGTAACATGGCAGGAGTTCAGAAAAAGAGCAGTAACTCCAAGCCCTGTAGACTGTATGGGTGCCAGATGTAGAAGAAGGAAAAGGGGGGTGGACTAGCAGGAGGAGAGGGGAAAAGAAAGAAAGAAAGCAAAACTTGCCACATTTTTTAAAAAAGTGTTTCAATGAAGAACCCATGTCCATGAGCAAATAAGGACCCCTGATGTGTTTTAAGAGGTTGTGGGGGGAAAGATATTAGTTTGCATTCTCTCCCACCCACCCCCTTTCCCTTTTTTGTGCTTTTCTGTGAGAAATAAGGTGGTAGTTATGGAAAAGGTCAGTGTGGAGCTCCCCCCCGCCCCTTTTCAAGAAAATAAAATGTGGCGTTCAAACAAAGAATTTTGTCAACGCTGCCAGAGTTTAAGATCAAGGGGGAAGTTATTGCCACAGCTGTTTATCCTCTTGGAAAAGAGGAGATAAAACGCAGTGAAAGTCCTTTTGTGCCTTATTCAAAGTTTTTCCTCATTTCTCCTCTCTGGCCTGCTATCTTGAAGGATTCTAGCAGGACGTTTCATTGTACTTTGGGTTTGGATCAGCACAGGAGGCTGAGCAGAGGGAGAATCTTGGCCTCTTCTGAAATAAATGGGTTTTGTTACATTCATGGGTTCATTTGAAAGTTACCAAAAAAAGAAGAAGAGTATGACTAAACAGTTTTCCTTTTCTAACATGATTAAAAGAGTCATCTTGTTATCTCCCTAAACAAAGTCAGATAAATAAAACCTCTTGTTGGTACATTGAGAGGTCTTAAATGTCAAAGCAAAACTGGTGCGTGAGTAGTTCCTTAGCCAAAGAAAATTGCTTTATAAGAGGAAATTCAGAGGGGGATGAGGGGTGGAGGGAAGGATACTTAAAAATCATACGGTAAAAATTGTAATTTTTTAACCCGTAGTAAGCTGCCCCTATAATCTATGTAGTTACTTTAGAACTTGGAGTGGTGCTTAGTTGACATTTTTTCCTCTAATGCTGATCTGATAAGAATATTTTCTTGCTGGTGACTGGATGGCAAAAAAGCTTGTTGGAGAGGGTGAAAGATCAGCCTGGGTGCAAGAGGTGTGTGTGTGTGTATGTGTGTGGTAGTAGACAAGCAGGCTGTCTAAATGCTAACCCTCTGAATGGAAGGCCTTCATTTTGTGCATATGCAATTAAGCAGCCTGAGAAGGAAGAATGCTGGAAGGGGGGATAAAAGGAACCTTTAATCAAGAAGCTGAACAGTCTAATTCAGAATAATAGAGGGGTCCTTACTGTTTGACACAAGAGGGGAAGGGGCGCTTTTTTTGTCTGCATGAGCGTTGGCTTCATGATCTAATGATCCCAAGCCAAAGAAAGGGAAAGTGGGACACTGCTGCTTGACCTTTCTGTGTCAAATATTGCAATCTAAGCCAAGATTGCTCATTACACAGGGGCCACTAGGAAATATCTGACAATAAATGCAGCAATCACTGTACTTTTTAAAAGTGGATGTTCTGTTCTGATATGCTGCTTTTGGATGTTCTGTTTTGGAACGTGTCAGTAGTTTGGAGCTTTTACCAAAAAAGAAGAAATTCAATATTACCAATTTTACAATGTGTAACTGTCTTTCTTTTCTCTTCTTCTTGGAAAGCCACTCTAACAGAAGTTTATAAATTGTAGGAGTGGGGCTCCAACGTTTACTCATGAGGCTAGATCAGAAATGATGGGTTTTGTTTTGAATTTTTATTTCTTTTAAATCAGATAGATGCTTGGCCAGAAACTTTATGCTCCTACTGCCAATATCTATAAATGGTTTAAAGAACTGTCCTGAAGGTGCCCCCTCTTGTCCTCCCTTTGTTTTAATTAAGTGGTATATTCAAATTGCTTGTTCCCTTTTTTGTTTTTCTGAGAGCTTTCCTCTTAGTTGCTATTCAACTGGTTGACCTTACATTTGTATCTCCAAAAATCAAAAGCATGTGGGTCACTTCTTTGAGTTGTGGAAGCTTAGCTTGGTCTGGGGATAGCTCACTGCTGTAAGGCCCTGTTCTCATGGGGAAGGATTCTGTTAAAATATATGTGGTTGAATGAAATCAGTTGTGCTGGTCTCACAAATGATAAAGACAAGGTTGTGGGCATTGATATAAATTGAGGGGAAAGCCAGATGTTGATATTTAAGAGTCATGGGGCTGCTATAACCTCCTTGTGGTTACAATGTCAAGGATTATCAATACCTCGGCACAGTCATTAACCAAAATGGAGACAATAGTCAAGAAATCAGAAGAAGGCTAGGACTGGGTAAGGTAGCTGCGAGAGAACTAGAAAAGATCCTCAAATGCAAAGATGTATCACTGAACACCAAAGTCAGGATCATTCAGACCATGGTATCCCCGATTTCTATGTATGGATGTGAAAGTTGGACAGTGAAAAAAGCGGGTAAGAGAAAAATCAACTCATTTGAAAGGTGGTGTTGGAGGAGAGCTTTGTGCATACCATGGACTGCGAAAAAGACAAATAATTGGGTGTTAGAACAAATTAAACCAGAACTGTCACTAGAAGCTAAAATGATGAAACTGAGGTTATCATACTTTGGACACATAATGAGAAGACAGGATTCACTAGAAAAGACAATAATGCTGGGAAAAACAGAAGGGAGTAGAAAAAGAGGAAGGCCAAACAAGAGATTAATTCCATAAAGGAAGCCACAGACCTGAACTTACAAGATCTGAACAGGGTGATTCATGACAGATGCTTTAGGAGGTCACTGATTCACAGGGTCTCCAAAAGTCGTAATCGGCTTGAAGGCACATAACAACAACAACAACAAAACCAGGTCGGGTGTAGGGCTTCAGT
Source organism: Rhineura floridana (assembly GCF_030035675.1). NCBI lineage: Eukaryota > Metazoa > Chordata > Lepidosauria > Squamata > Rhineuridae > Rhineura > Rhineura floridana. Next base: position 44,035,617 of record NC_084482.1, read on the forward strand.
ACACTGACCCACTCCTCTTTTTCATCTGTGTGTTTAGAAAGATTTATAGACTGCTTCATCACAAAACTCTCTTAAGTGGCGTACATAATACAAATATCCATTAAAACACAGTGAAAATCCACAAACCTGTTGATTATACACAGGTAAAATAAAAAAGAACTGTTTCAAACAAATATCGATAACTAAATTGTATGTTCTGGCTAGGCTTGCTGAAATAAAAAAAGTTTTCAGAAGGCAGTAAGGGCCCCTGACCGCTTGGGAACCATATGTACGCCGCCTTCGGTTTCTATCATGAAAAGAAAGGCGGGGTATAAATAAATAAATAAATTTTAAATGATCCACTGCCAAACTCTGAGGCTAGAAAGGATAGTAGGGTGTTGCTGTTGTGAAAGGTCAGGATGTTTTAAAACTGGCCAAGTGATATCTCTGCTTGAAGTTGTGTCAGTAGCTTCTGTGAAAGCAGAAACTCCTTCCAGTCCAGCATTTGTATATTTTGTGACTGGACCATAAACCAGAATTCTGAGTTGCAACCACTTCCCCGTCAACTCAGCTCACTCGATACATTTTGCACTCATTGGCAATGCTTAGGCCCAGTTAGAATACACCATCTCTTTTCTTTCTCCATCTTTACTAGCATTCTCCTCTGAGGGACTTTGAAGGTAGCCTTACTTTGATCTATCTGTCCTTAAACCAGAGGCAGGCAACTGATGGCCCTCCAGCTGTTGTTGGACTCCAGTTCCCATCAGCCTCAGACATGATGGCAGTTCTACCCCCAGCAGTATCTGGAGGGCCACAGGCTCTCCATTCCTGCCCTAAACCACAAATAAAAGTTAAATTCTGCTAGCTAAGGGACTGAGTCTACTATCGGGATGCTGTCAAAAAAATCAAGAGGCCCTTGGATGCAACATAACTAATCATGTGGGTCTCCACTGTCGCTTTACAAGTCTTTCTTGACGTGGACTACTTCAGCAAAAACCAGAACGGGGCCATGAAGATTCACAACCTGATGATGGAAACCCATGTTTCTCTACGTTACAACTAGGGCAAGGCTCACTGCCATGCATAGGATGTTTTTCATTAGCAATCTCTTTGGTAACTGTAACCTGTGCCTTTAGGGTGGATTCGTATGGATAACTAAGATACAGTGAGGCTTTGTGTGTATGGGGGGGCATGCTGACCACTATGTTGCTGTAATGTGTTACAAAAAACGTTGCAAGGTATTGTCCCATAACCACCTCAGAAGCAAGAGCCAGGTTATGGTCAATTGATCACAAGATGAAGGAATGGCCACTGGCTTAAATGACTTTATAAAAGAGGATTAGAAAACATTCATGGAGTATAGAGTGATCAATAAGATTCACAGGCAGTATACTTTTGAACATCAGTTGTTGGGGTCACTGGGGAGGTCTATTGATTCCATACCCTGCATGGAGATGTTGGAAGCATCTGGCTGGACTAACAGGCAGGATGCTAAACTACATGGATCTTTGGTTCGACCCAATAGGGTTCTTTTAATGTTTGTTGTCTTTATATACATCGTTACCCATAGAAGCATCAGAAGAGTTTGGGGATTGGGAAAGGGGTGGAGCATTCCTATGGCTACTACAACAATGGACAAGGAATGTCGGATGTGTGAGCTGTAGACATATTCAAAAACAGTCATTACAAAGTGCTCTTCGTTCATTTTGTATCTGTTGATCTTATTGATTCCAGGTATTACTTCAAAAAGACAAGTGATGAGTTTGACTGTGGTGCAGTTTTTGAAGAAATCTGGGATGATGATGCCATTCTGCCAATGTACGAAGGAAGGATCCTGGGAAAAGTTGAGAGGATTGACTGACTGGCTGGCATTGTCTGTGTGTGGGTGTTTTAAGGAGACACAAGCTAAAGATGCCAGCCTTTGGACACAACCACCAAACAGATTTTGAAGGAAGGTTGGAACCAATGAAGAAGAAGCAGCACAGACAGATTGAGGTCTATGAAGACTTTGCCAAATCAGCCTTACAGTTTATTTTATTTTTTAGAAAAAGGTTGAGCGGGTTACCAAGTTGTTAATAACCCTGAACTATTTATTAAAAACATGACCACTCTGGGTTATTGAAGATGCAGACAATGTTTTGAAAGACTTCCATATATAATATATGGCTTCCTGAGGATCCCAAACCTTATGGACTAAGAAAAACTGTGTATAGCTTCCCTTACAGTAATCCTTATTGATATTTATTGAACAGTCTGGGGTTTTCCCCCCCCCCTTAAGTCCAGTTTATGGACATGCTGCTTTAAACATTGGAGAGAAGAGGAGATATGATATAGAGAAAGGGGTGGTTTTATATTTTATTTTTTACATTGTTTCCACTATCTAAATAAATTAGAATTTTGTCTTTTAGTAAAAAAAAAAAAAAAGATATAAAAGTGCATTTATTTCCACCACCTTAGAAAACAAGCTGGAATTATGTTGTGTTCAACATTCCTCCAGTTGTTTGTTTGTTTTCTTGGAGAGGAAGGGGAGAAAGAGGGAGAATGAATATTGTCTTACACATTTACTCTTCTAGAAATTGGTGCATAGTAATCAATGCTGCTCTGTTTGTCAGGTCTGGTGCAGACACAACATCCTTGGTTGCCTCACAGTGGGTTTGGAGATCAGCAGGATGCCACTGACTTTTGCATGGTTTGCCGTGTCCTCTTCCGCACTATTCCTCTTGTGGACTTAATCATGGTGCAGGATTATGTCTGCGCTCATGGTAACACTACCTGTGGTTAGGTTTAACAGAGTTTGAGAACCTGCTTTGAATCATGGTTGCAAAGTTTGGTTTGAAACTCACCACGGCTACCGTTAACCATGGCCCAAAGTAATGCTGCATCTTGGTGAGCTCCATAAAGGGAAGGAGAAATGTATTTGCAGGAGGGGAGGAAGAATGGATACGCAAGCAGGTAGTTGCTTCTGATTCCCCTAACTGTGAGCAGGAGATTGGAAATGTTGTATCTGTGCCAGACCTAACTGTGTTCTCATGGGGTAAATGTAACAATTACAAGGGGTAATAACGGTATATGGGTCTTGTCAGTCAGTTTCTGTGGGAAAAATATACAACTGCCTGTATTTTTGCTCTATGTCAGTATGCATTGTTTCCAGTGCCTGTCTTCAGCAAGGCAGCCTGTTGCAAGTCTCCAAGAGCAACACTATGAAGTTGATAGGAACCCAATGGTCCATATAGTCTAGTTTTATGAAAGTTGCCTATCTCAAGCACAGAAGGAAAAGAGGTACATGAAAAAATACTATTAATACAGCATCCAGTTCATATTGTCAATATAAGAGCCAGATGTCTTTTAAAAAAATCAATATTTTTCAACAAAATCAGCGATGCTTTGTTCTTGAAAGAAATGTAGTCACTCTTTCAGTAGTGGCACTTTGTATCATAAACTATAGTTAATAGGCCAAATTTTCAAGACAGGTGGTGCCCATCCAAGCTGTAACACCTATTATTAGAGTGAATGGAAACTATAGGTTGGTGCACTGTTCAACCCTGTGTAGCTTGCTCCAACTTTCTAGGTGAAATTTTGGCTCCCCGCAACAAAAGTTTCCACTGGGTTCAGCATAAGGACCAGAATCTCATTTTGGGAGCATTCTTGCTAGGGCTGTCACTATTCTGATAAACAAAAAGCAGTCATGCTTCTACCAGATCAATCAGTGTGTGCGGACATCACAGCTTTCCATTAAGCTTTGGCAGAGCTTGGAAAAGTTACTTTTTTAAACTACAACCCCCATCAGCCCCAGCCAGCATGGCCACTGGATTGGGCTGATGGGAGTTGTAGTTCAAAAAAGTAACTTTTCTAAGCTCTGGCTTTGGGCAACTCAGACATTTTAGCTGTTTTGGCAAGTAGAAATGATGCAGTTGCTGGCTTCTGGGACAGTAGCTGGACCAGCTTTAGCCTGTGCTCCTCAAGCAGCCTCAGTATAAAACATAGCACACTAGATTATGGCTGAAATGTGTGGAACACTTTTCTGTGATGTAAAACTATCACATGCATTCTGCAATCAGATTGTGTGTATTGCGACAAAATACCCATCTACACCCATTTTAGTTCTATTGTGTTTTCTTTCATTGGTGCATTGTATTCCAATGTTACATTTCTTTTGTATAATATGTCTGTATATAGTGTAGGGGGAAATGTGGTGGGGAAAATACTATTAATACACTATCTCTAGTGTGTGTTTTTAAGAAAAACACTTCAATGAGTACAGTACCTGTGCCTACATGGTGTTACTATGCCATGTTTCGCCCTGTGTTCAGGGTCCAAACTCTCCCTTGTTTGTATAAGGGGTTTATGTATAATATATTTTATGCCTTTTTACTACAAGTCTTGTACTTTATGACTTTTGCCATGACATTTGTTCTACTTATACTGTAAATTATGCATTATAAAGAGTTTCATTTAAAGAAAAAAATTACTTGGTACAATAATTATTGTAATTAAGAGTTGTAGCCTTTATTAAAATTTTTATATTTTTCAAATTAATATAATCTATTTTTTGTTCTGGTTTTTAATCTAAGGGTCTTTTTTTAATTAGAGCACGTTTCAGCCACCCACCCCACCCCAAATCCAAAGACACACCTGCCCTACCAATCCATATATATATACACATACATATATGTACTAGTGCCTGGGATATCCTCTTTACATGGTTGACAGTTACTTCCCGGCATGCTCTGGAGAGTACCTATGCCCCATTCTGTTCAACTGGGCTTCTGCCGGCAGTGCATTTGATCACTGGATTGTAAGCTATAGAGGTAGGCTTCTGAATGCTTCCAGCCCTTGTTTCCTCATTCTGTATAAAGGCTTGCATAGTTAAAAAACAGAAACAGAACATACACCTGCATTCAGTTTCAGCATTTGCTCTTCTTCCCATGTTGTGATGCAGGAATATAATTTGTGATGGGTCATCTCTGGTGAAAACATCTGCTTCATTGGTGTTCAAACATGGATGTGCACATCTTTTTGCTACCTGACACCTCTGTATCCCTGATTTCCTAGCCGCCATAGTGCCCTTTTTACAATTGTTAAAAACCGATGCTTTCCTTTGTGTGATCCAACACGCATCTTTTACTTCCCCTTTCTCTCCCTGTTCTGCTCTTATCCAGGTAGTAAAAGTGCATCTGGAATTATTTTGCATGGGAGAGAAGACTTCATTCCTAACATGAGAAAAACTTCACACTGAGTACACAGGGCTAAGAACTGAATTCTCAGTTAAAATAAAGCTGCAGGCGGTTTCCCACATTTAAATGGATTGCTGTCTTTATTAAACACCTTCTCAAGTTCATGGGATCGCTTTAGTTGATGAGCTGGACATAACAGATGGGTAGGCAGACTTCAGCAACATGGGGGAAGAAAGTTATTTTTTTCCTCCCTATTCTGCCATCAAAGGTTGGGAACTTAGCACTGCACAGTAGTATTATTTTTTTCTTCTGCTATTAAAATGAATCACACTGAGTCTAATTCTTCTTGGGAAGATGAATGTGTCTGAGTCAGTTTGAAGTCATTCACTGCCATATAAGCCTTTGCATCTTTATATATCAGTGTTCTAAAATACTCGCCTCTCTCTTTTCTTTTTCTTTCCTCTTTTTTCCCCCCTGGATGTCTGTAGAAACAAAAAATAAAATGTCTTCAAATACATGGCAGGCTGTTTAGTGGAGATAAAAGGGTGTTTGAATAGTCCTTTAAAAATGAATGAGAAGCAAAAAACTCTCTTCTGTTTTGATTATAAGGAGGATGTGGTGATCATTAAATACCGCCTTAATATGTCAGTCTCAAAGAACTGCACCACCTTGACTGTTTCAGAAGTGTTGGTCCAGATCCTGCACTCTGATCCCAAACTCTGATGCAGACTGACCTGACCCAAATCATGCAAGGGACTGAAAGTAGTTCCTGAAGCAATTTTGAGCTGCTCTGTCAAGGACTGGTATAAAGCTAAGAAGTTGAGCTTTTACTTCTTATTTTCTTTAAAGTTCTAACTCTTCTACTTGCTGATATCAGTGAGAAAAGATGATAGCAAAAATATTAAAGCAATTGGAAAGAGACATATTGAAGGAAATTTAGTTGATTAATTTCACAAATCTTCATATTGACAAATACTGGCTGAAGTCCACACCACAATTTTTAATGAGGAAGACACCATTCATAAAACACACACCCAGAGTTAAAAATTAAAATTAAACTTCTTGTAATTTATCTAGTACAGAACCCTCCCCGCATGCGCACACACACACACACACACACACACACACAAAATGACCCACAAATCATGAAACCTCTGGCACACAGTATGTCATGCCTGTAATCATGTTATCCCCATTTATATACTACTGGCAAAAACAGATCATTCATAGAAAAGTAAGTAAGAAAGATGTTTATACTTTTCCAAAACACTCCTCAGCATTTCATTTTGTAGTAGCCTCATTGCAGCCATGGAAAAGTGTCGGCATGTTTAGATCTCACCTTACACAGAGTAAGTTGAGTGCTAGGGTGGGCGTATGAGGAAGGTTATTCTGTGGTCCTGTGGAAGAGAGTTTTGCTTTGTCTTTTTAAGTACTGAATCAGAGGAAGGGGTTTTAATATTTGAAGTGCACTGTGCAATAAATCATCTCCTGTACGTCTTTTGAGGCCTCTTCCCCTTCTGTTCCCTCACATCCAGAAGGCCTGGGAACAGAAGGAAGCAAACAGGCATGGAAAAAAGCAAGCAGAGAGAGGCGGTATAACAGAACAAAGACCTAAAGGCTGTAATTTATGTTGCACTTGCTGCGGGGATGCTGCTGAAAAAGGCTGTCCACGGTATGAAACCCCAGTGCTTGCACTGTCTACAAATACCACAATCACACTGGGAGTCTATATACCCCTGCCAGCTCTTACCTACAATTATCAAGAACTTGGAACAAGGGCGTAGAAGAGCAAGGGTGGCTAATCTGTGGCCTGTCACATGTTGCTGGACTCCAACTCCCATCAGTCCCAGCCAGCATGGCCAATAGTCAGGGATGACGGGAGTTGCAGTCCAATCAGAACTGGAGGGCCAAAGGTGAGCCATTTGTGGCGTAGTGGCTTACAATATGATGGGAGAGATCCATACAGTAAATAGTTCTGGACTTTATGGCCAGAACAAATATAACTTCCCACACAGAGGCCATGTGAAAAGAGAGGAAGTATAAAAGAAAACAAATGGACATAGCTTTGGCACCAAGGAGCTGTGCACAAAAATGGACTGAATTACCGTGCTGGAAAAGTAGAGACATCAGGCTGAAGTATACTACATTTCAGCCAATAGCCCGCTCCTCCTTTTCTCATATATAGTTACGTTTCTCCCTTTCCCCCTCCCCCAGTTCTTGACACACAGCATTTTTTATTAATTCCTCCCAAGAATGATAAAAGCAACGGTTCTCAACATGTAAGACAGTTCTCCTGAGGAAGGCATGGATAGTGCCAGAGGAGGCTCAGTGTTGATGCTGACCCCTTCCAATTAGTGTTATGCTCTTCCTTTGTATGCATACCCAGAGCATGGCAGTTTCTCCTTCCTCCTCCACCACCACCACTCTGTTCCCATGGTATGATCTCACACTGCTGAGAAGTGAATATTCAGCCTCATCACTGGGACTCATCACAGAGATCTTTCCCATTGAAGGGCTGCTGGTCAGCTGGAGGGAAAAACAAGCAATCAGTACTGTGGCATCTGGTTAAGAGTATTTGCACATGCTCCCCAGTAGCATGAGCTTATGGGAAGCAGATATCATGCCAGTGTGTGAGTGTGTGTGTGCATGAGAGAGAGAGAGAGAGAGAGAGAGAGAGAGAAGGAAGCCATTGGCTGTTTTCTTCCATAACATATTATGTTAAGATACATGATCTACTTAATCATGCATCTGTCTGCAGGGTATGTGTATATGTGCAGATGATACACAAATGATCTCACAAATGCATGTGTAAATCTACTTAAAGTAGAGCTAGAAAGTGTTGTGTGGAACACATCAATGAAGTGGACCTCACTTTATGCACCAACCCTGGTGCTGATCATCACTTCTGGTGCAATGAGGTGGTTATATTTTCAAGCTCTCTCATTACAATTTTTTAAAAGTGTTTATACCCTGCATTTCTGAGAAAGACAGTTTTCTCAGTCCCAACAGTAATTTCCAGAGGACTCTAAAAGAATTTTGCATTCTCATGCAATCCCACTCTCTCTTTGTTTTATGTTGATCTACTTTTTTCCAAGTCAATGACAACAGTAGGCATTGCCAGCTAAACTGTATATATATCGAACTTCGCTAACTGATCAGCAAAATTACACAGTGCAGCTCTTGTGAGATAGTACCACTTTAGATTACAGACAGGGGATTATATTGTCATTTATTTATATTGAAAACTCCCTTCATATAGAAAGCTAACATGTCAAGGAAAAGTTTGGATTAGAATATTTCAGACAAGCTAGCTTTTCAAAGCAAGCTTTTGACGTGTGGGGACGTTCAGGCTGCAATACTATGCACATATACTTGGGAGTAAGTTCTAGTGAACTTAGTGAGACCCACTTATGAGTAAACATGGGTGGGCTACATTTCATGCATTCTCCCCTTCCCATATTCTGAAATGGGCTGTACTATATGATACTCTGCCTATCCATCCAGGAAGTCTGTACCATGTGCTATTTCTGACTGTATATGAGTTCTACTGGGTTACATTTGGAGAAGCTCAAATAGTTGTTTTCCTGAATGCTGAATCTCTTTCAGAGGATCAGTGCAGCATGCCCACCAACTGTAATTTGCTATCACCATGTTCCTGTACCAACTGCTAATTACAGGCAACTTAATAATGCCAATTAGCAGAAGCCCTTCAGGCTCATGATGTATTTCTGATAAGTGATATTTTCTCTGTTTGAAAAAGTCCTCTGGTTAGGAGGTTTCCTTTTCACAGCACTTCTTCTGAAAATCAAGTAAGCCCAATCAGGTCTCCCAATTATTGCAGTGGAGATATACCTGGGGCTTCACCCTGAAGCTGGTGGGAATAATTTTGTGAGTCAGGTGAGTTGTGCAGCCCACACAAAGACAGGTTTCAGCTTTGGGCATGGGGGTGTGTGAAGGAGAAAAATGTGCCTGAGTTGCCCCCTGGGACAAAAAGCACAAGACTGTATACTTCAGAGTCCAACTTTGCCCTTTGTCCAAAGTCCTTTGTGTGCCTATTGAAGATGGCGGGTATAGGATGGGCAATGGAACAAGTTGCCCTGAGGAGCTGTGGAATGTGTCTTTTGGGTTCTATGCATCTCAACTGTTTATTTCGGGGATGTTAAGCTATGAAAAGAATGAATAAAATCTGCATTCTCCTAAGCTGTACTGTTCAGGAAACATACTTAACATGGCAACAGAGTTGTTATGCCATTTGAGAGTATAGGCTGGCTCAAACATGCATGTTCCCCACTTGATAATCGTAGTATGAAAGGGTGACTTAGATGTAAATGAGCAGTCACAGGTCAAATGTCAAAGATAAAGCTTTCATATCATCTCCCACTGCTACTAAAACAACATTTTTCAATGTAGTCTGTTCACACATTGATGCCCACAGCCCTAGTCATGCAGCAGAATGAGATGGTAGAGTCCCAATGTGATAGAGTGGACTATACCACTTCAGATTGCAAGTAGGAGATACTATTATTCAAAGTTCTCACATGTTAGAGAGAGAGAGAGAGAGGCAGAGAGAGAAATCTCTGTGTAAATAAAAACTGAGTAAATAAGAGAGAAAGGTTCTAACTGGAGGGAGTTTTTCCACATAGAAGAACATTCAAAGACAAGGTCCCTGTCTTCAGTCTGAGGTGATACAGCCAATTCTACTCAAGACCTCTTCCCACTATATCTGTAGACTAGACCTTCGCTGTGAATAATGATGAACGGAATAATTAAGTGATAAGAAATTAAGTGAAGTATATGCATGAATGACCTGGCCTTGAGTGTCCTATGCTTTAGTGCTTCCCTGCATTCTTGCAATTTTTGTACAGGAAAGTAAATGAGTGACTTCTGTCTAAAACAGTCACACGTGGGTTTTCTAAAACAGTCACAAAATTGTAGAGTCAACTTTTAAAAACATTGTTACTGTGGATGAGCTAGGATAATAATTTGGAAGTAAGTATCTGAAAAATCATAGGCTTCAGTTTTCAGCTTCCTTTGGAATAAGAAGTGTGTCACCTCCCATTTTACATCAATTGTTTTGATTTGGGTATTTGGCCAATTGTTTTCATATTTGTATATTTTAATGTGAATTTTTTTTTAATCACCTTTAGGTTCCTAACTGAACCAGAAAAAATAATCAACACAGCGAAATGGCAAAGTTGTGGGGTGGAGAACAGAAAGAAAAGAGATTGATTGAAGCTGGAACAATCTTGACTCCTGAAGGTTCATGAAGACTACTTCCTAAGGTCACATCCACACCATACATTTAAACTACTGTTATAACACTTTAACAGTCATGATCCCCCCCCCAAAGAATCCTGGGAGTTATTGTTTGTTAAGGGTGCTGTGAGTTCTTAGGAGACCCCTCACAGAGCGATAATTCCCAGTTCCCTTAACACCACAGTTAAAGTGGCATGCTTTAAATGAATGATGTGGATGTGACCTAAGGTTCTTGGAAAGTGAGTTATGAAAGGTTGTGATTTCTCAAGAGAATGGTTACCTAGAAGAAAGAAGCAAAAGAGCCTCTGAGATACTTTGAGTTTCCTGCCACAGTGTCATGAGCCCATGGAGTGTTCTGTGTTCTGGAAGAGAAAGAGATAGAATGGGATCTGGGGGAGGGGCCCAGTGGGTTGCAGTAGGGTGGGGGGCTGAAACAGAAGGCTTCAGCACTTTTGAGTGACAGCTCCATCCCCTTAGCTCCAATTACAACTGAAGAAATGATGTTTGACCATAAGTCAGCCCCTTCTCCTCCCCTCCACCTTCCCTCTTCATCCAAACTGCTGCCATGCGTGCCTCCTTTTGAGGAGGAGGAGCTGGAGACTCAGACTAAGCCAGTGTCTGAGGAAGATCTCAATGATGTGCACCAAGGACACACAGGCAGAGGGGCAGGCGTACAGAGACAGCACCAGCTTTTCAAGAGGGCTCGCTTGTGCATACAATCCCATTCAGAGAAACATTCTCCACACAAATAGAGAGAGCCCGCCCTGAGCCTACTTAAAGGGTTGCAAGTAGCATTCTAATTCCTGTGACGTCTTAGCTTTAGTCATGCCTAGTTGTGCTGTATAAGATGCAGAGTTCTTATAATCTGTAAGATGATCCATGAAACATTCTAAGCTGAGATTTCACATTAAATGTAACAGAGAAAAACACACCAGTGAATCTGAGTCTGAATCCAAGAGAGTTGGCCAGGACACACAGTGAGTAGGAATGTACAGGCAGGTTCTGCGTGCAGAACTGAACAGATACTCTTGGATGATATTGCCCTCTTCTTAGGGTTCTATCAGGGTTTTATGTGCAAAGCCTGGTTGTGGAGTTTCTCCCCTCTACTAATGGCTAATGATAGTTGGTTATCTTGCCACTAGGGGCAATGGTTTTTGGAATGGCATCTTCTTCTTGCCAAGAGTATTTAGTGATCACATAGAGGTGTGCTTGTGATGGTCACCTGCCAAAAAAAGATTCAGGTATGGAGGAAAGCATTTGCATACATCCAGAGTCCTTACACCTCCATGAGGTGTAAGCCCACCTCCCGTTGAAGAGGATAGCTAGTGAACACAACTGTTCACTTCCTCTGTTGTGCTTGCCCAAGCTCTTACTTGGCCCACTCAGATGCAGACAGAAGCTTCATGAGTCAAGGTGCTAAGCAGCTAAGGGGTATACCCAAAATAACAGCGAAACCAAACACCTGGGCAACACAGTTGGCTATAAATTGATCTCTACCCTTTGATTATGTCTCTGGTAGATGTGGGCAAGGCAGAAACCCTAACTCCATCACATCCAGCACCCTGCCCCTTGGACCAACCATGGTGGAAGGTGGAAGGGCATCATCATCATCATCATCATCATCATCATTGAATTGATTGAATTGAAACTTTATTTTTACCCCGCCCTTTTTCCAAACTGGAACTCAGGGCGGCTTACAAATAGAACTACATGTAGTTAAAAACATAGAAAAACATACAATTAAAATACAATTAAACTATGCACAACCTTAAAACTGTAAAAGGCACTTAAAAATCTAAAAACAATTTAAAAAATACAAATAATAATAAAAAACAATAAAACAAGCCTTGTAAAGCCCAATCCTAAACACCTTCTATCCCAAAAGCCTGTCGGAATAAAAAAGTCTTTACTTGCCGATGGAAGGATGGCAAGGAGGGGGCCATTCGTGCCTCCCTAGGAAGGGAGTTCCAGAACCTAGGAGCAGCCACCGAGAAGGCCCTATCTCACGTCCCCACCAATCGCACTTGAAAGGGTGTTGGGACTGAGAGAAAGGTCTCTCCTGAAGATCTCAGGACCCGGGCAGGCTCATCATCCCTTCACCTCAAGGTTCCTGGGTGGATTACATCTAAAGAAAGGTAATACAATACAATAAAACAGCCCAGAATACAATTAAATGCCATAAATACTTATCAACAAAAGCAGATGGTATATAGGAAGACACTAATATATTTTTATTGACTTTTGCTGTGCCAGTTCAAGCCTTGCGCAAACAAAGAGGCCCAAATTAGTCCTCCGGTTGTTGGACCAGCTTAGAATCCAGGGGATTGTTGGCTGCCCCAGCTGTACTCCCCTTTCCACTCGATTCCATCTTGTTTTGGGACTGGTGATGGGAACACTGCCAGTGGTTCTCTGTCACCAGCCCAAGCCATTGGCAGGCACAGCAGGGCGCTTCACTTGGTGGAGTCAGGTGGAGCGAATCTCTACTTCATCCTCAAACACCATCCTGAGCAGTATTGATCAGAGGTTAGCTGCTTGGCTGCAATTTTATACCCATTTTTTTATTCAGGCAGTAAGCCCTATTTATCTTAAAGGGACTTAATTTTCGAGTAGATTTGAATAGGGTTGTGCTGTGTGTTTCTTTTCTGAGGTAGGATAGCAGGGATACCAATTCACTTCAAGTGTAAACATTACCAATTTATACAAAAATAGTAAGTAGTCATCTTGATCCACTAGAAAAAATCCAAAAGCTGCAGTACAGTAATACCTTTAATAGGACAAACCAACATCGTGACATTTGGGCTGGTCCTAACAAAGGTGTTATCCTGCTGTGGCTTTTGGATTTTGACTAATTTATAGCAAGCTTTAATTTCATTAGCTGGGGAGCCTATGTATTCTTGCTTTCACTTGGGGCTGAATTCTTAGAAGGGTTGCTGTTTGCCTGCATATTAAGCACAACCTAGAATACTTTCTGACTCTTCTCCAGGATCCAGCAAAACATTCCGGGGTGCATCCCTCCTTAAAACATTATTTTACCTTAGCCTTAATAGTTTGGATGAATCTCCACTGACCTCCTCAGACAATCTTCCTTTTCTCTTTTGGCCCATATCTATTTATAGGCAGCACATACCATCAACTCTTGCATGCTGTAGTTCAGTGATTCGAGTTGATAAGATTTGACAGACTTTTTTTATTCGTAAAACAGAAAGACCCTTTGGGATTTCTGGCTAGCTACATTTGTCTTGGGCTCTGCAGGAGGCTTGAATGCTTAGGAATTCTACAGCTCACTCTTTGAGAAAGACATACATTTGCTCACAATGCACAGGCCGCTGATACAGTCTTCTCATTTGCAGTCAGAACACTTTCATTCCATACTTCCACACTCGTGTTCCTTCAAATAGCAACAGCTTTACAGGCTTAACTGTATGTCATGTTTATGACTCTCTCAGCAACATCAGGACCATCTTTACCTGCAGAGAATCGTTGTGGTTTGTTTGTTTATTTAGTCCATGGAGATTAAGGAAACAGTCCCTATAGTGGTGGTGAGCAGTAATTTATGAGGCAAATTCCAGAAGGGTAGTCATGATAGTCTGTTGCGGCAAAATCAATGAAGAGCTTTGTAGCACCTGAAGGTCTACAGATTTATGATGGCATAATCTTTTGTGGGCCAGAGCCCACTTCATCCACCTGACTGAATAGGCTCTACTTATGCCACAATAAATCTGTTACAGCACAATCCTAACCATGTCTACGCAGAAGTAAGTCCTATTGTATCCAATGTGACTTACTCTCAGGTAAGTGGAGGTTAGAATTGCAGTCATGGGGCCCCTCCAGGCAACCTGTTTATTGAGAGTTCATCCTGATTTGATTGCAGAGGTTAGAGTATATCTGGTCTTTATTGAGCATTTGTCTTCTGATTTGTTTGTGAAGAGCATTCGTCCTGCATTCATCCTAATTTGCTTTGCTTGATAGGATTTGTTCATTCCACACTTTTCAATGCATTTTCCTGTGACTTTCCAAACAGCAAAAAGTGTGATTCTTTTTTCTTTTTAATGGATATGTTGTAGGAGGAGGAGAGAGAGTCCTTCAATCCACTTTAACTGGGCAAACCTGAAGTTTCAGTGCTTGAATCCCTCCCACAAAATAGTGACAGTCTGGAGGCATCCTTAGAACCCTTAGGTACCACTGGGCTCTTTGGTGATTTATATGCTGCACTTGGGGACTTAAGACACCCATTTCTGAAAAGTATCTAATATTACATGGCTTTCTTATTTGAGTTCATAGACAGTACAAGATGTTGAATCAGTATCTAGAGAAGCTAAGACCTTATTTTCTTGCATAATGTTGCTTCTTAATTGAGTTAGTCTCAGGCATGTGGACTGGTTCTAAGGCTCTTCAGACAGCACCAAACTCTTTTACACATTTAATATGTGTTTCCTCTTCATTGGAATATTAATCATGTCAGTTTCCCCAAATCCCCCCTCCGGGAACATTCCTGAGGGCTTCCATGTCCCTATTATGCATGTCCATGCCAGAAAAAGGTGAAATTGTTGGCATCTGGATGTTATACATCTGAAAAGGGTCCAGAACTTCCATCCATACAAAAGAAGAACCCTTGAAAATGGTGTGTGGGGGTGTTGGGGTGGGGGAAGTGTTTCCAGGACACCAGTGTAGCTAGTGTCTGCATTTGCTGTCTGTGGTCTTCCTAGGTATTACGCTTCATGGCACAGGATTTGCCTGCAATCAGTGACTGAGGACCTATGTATTTTTCATGCCAGCTCTCATCCTTCTTTCTCCCCCTCCACACATATTTTCTATATTCTGCCATGAGTGGCTTCTCGATAAGGCCCTCTGCATGTCAGCTATGAACAGCAAAAGGTAAAGAGATGTTTCTTGGTTGTTGCTCCCTACCCTTGGAACTCCCACTAGATAATCTGACCAAACCTATGCTGGGGTGGTTTTATTGTTGTTCAGACAAGATAAATGGTTTTCACTGGGCAGATGTTTGGTAGCCAGGAATAAACAGATGGTCAAGAGGATATTTTAGAAATGTGTGCATGTGTGCATGCATGTGCACAACTGTGTGTGAAAGACACACATCAATTTGATAAGCTTTGCAGAGTGTATGGAATGGAAAGAACTGAGGCAAGGCAGGAGATCTTAATGGGCCTTCTTTAATAATGGCCAATTCACTACAATAATAATCAGACTAGTGTTTGGTCAGCAAATGCTGAGACTATCAGGACAATTTCACACACACACACACAAACAGAGAGAGAGAGAGAGAGAGAGAGAGAGAGGCAGGGCTGGCTCTCCATTAAGCAGAGTGAGGTGACCACCTAAGGAGGGCAGAGAGCAGCGGCAAGAGTTTGATGGACAGAACTGTGTGTGCCACACTGCCTGCCCTGCACCCCCTAAGCCTGCCTGCTGCTCTCATGTGCAATGAAAGATGCTGGCCCATCACTAGTGTTGAAATAAGATTTGGTTTCCAGTCTAGTCAGCTTTTGTACACAGAAACGGGAGGGGGGCACCATCTTGATCTTTGCCTCAGGCAGCAAAATGTCTTGGGCTGACCCTGTGCAGTGAGTTGGGTGAACAAAGCCTTGTTTACCTCCTGAGTGGCAATGTAATAGACAGGCTTTTACTGGGAGCAAAGGAAGAATGATGTGGAGACTTGTGCTCTATGTGTGACCGACAGCCAACTTGAAGCCCAAGGGACTTGCCACATATTTTAGTGGCAGTTAGAACGTTTGTGTTAAAAGTCTTTGCAGATTTGTAAAGTCTTTAATATTTTTAAATAACTTCACAACTATCCAAAATTGTGTATTTAATTACCAGGAGATATACATACATACATACATACATACATACATACATACATACATATTTCCCAAGCCTACATTTAATTATTTGATTGCATAGTTATAGCCAGAAGGCACTTCAAAGTAACGCCTTGATGTTTCTGAGTGGGCATTAGTGGTTTCGGAAGGCAGGAGATTGTTTTAAAAAAATATTAAACCCCTCCTATGATCCTGCCAGAAACTCTCCCCACCAAATAAAAAGAAAAAAAAGCAGAAACACTGGAATCCTCTGCCAAAGCGCACGGGGGGGGGAGGTGGAGAGTTCAAAGAGATCAGAGAGTTTTCATGTAAAGTTTAGAGTTGATGGCATGACTGTTGGCTATGGAGCCTCACTGTTTGAACTCTTGTTTATTAAAAGCAGTTTCCCTGTCTTTCACAGGATTCTGAAAGACAAGAGAAATGGGCCAGCTTTCCATACTGCAACATTTCCAGGCTCTGCTGATTCCTATCTATTGGCTTTATATCTCTGTGTCTCTTTTTATCATACTCAGAAGCAAAGGAAATCCAAAGGAAAGGCAGGGCAAAACTTTTTAGGATGTGAAACAAAGATGAGACACTTTCCCCATTTTTTTTTAAAGTTAGCATAAACAACCCTCAACAATCCTCTTTAAGATCTCACACCGAAGGAGGCTGGATGGCTGCAATGGAGCTAGTTTTTTGCATGTTGGAAGAGAGCACGTTTCCCTACTCATTTCCTCAGAATCCTGACTCATGAAGTTCCCATTTTGTGTGAGAAGGTGAGCTAGAACAGGACTTGTGAAGGGCAACACTGCTTGCAAGCTTACACTAGATTTCCTCTATTGGCATGGACAAAAGGAGTAGTCTCTTGGCGTGGACAAAAGGCATGGAACCTCTGGAATGTGTAAAGGTGCACTAATACCTACCTGTTTCTAACCTAAACAAACCATGCTATACAGCTATTAAAGTGGCAACCTGTGTAGTGGAGCGGAGAAACCCTCCTAACACTGACATCATAGCACTTTACCTGGACAGGGCTGGGGTGGGACAGGGCAATGGCAAGGCCAGGGCTGCTCAGGAACACTGTTGGGAGCATCAGATTGGCTCCACCAGTCCACAAACACTGGGGACATCCCTGTTATGACACTAGATTGAATACATCACTACCCATTAAGGCAGGGACCCACACTCTAATGATACACTTATGCACCCCATATACATGCACCACTCTCAGTGGGAAAATGAAAATCCCACTGATACTGTAGATTCCTTTCCTCTCCTTCATCGCCCCCCAATGTTTTATTACAATTTCTAAATACTGAACACTAAATTTATCAGTCTATAAATATGCAAATGTTACATAAATATTAAATATATGCTGTAGAAAAATTCCATCTTATTCAATATAAGGCCAACCAATCAATCACAGTTCTAAAAAAGGATTACTTAAACTGAATCTATGTCATGTACAACTGGACTTCAGATATACAGTATTTAAGTCTGTATCTCCCCCAGTAAGCTGTTTACTGCCTTGTGCATGCTTTCATTCCAATATAATATGAACAAACTCCATTTTTCTATTAATTTATCATCTTGCTTGTCAACCTTCTTCCCCTCATTCCTTTTGGTAAAGTCCCTCTGAAAAACTGAGTTTTAAAGAAGTATTTTCAGCAATATTTGGCAGCTTTCCCCCCTCCTCACCTTATTTTCTTATTTCTGTGTCCATTTTGTTAGGGATCCAAGGGAACTCATTGCTTGTCAGCACCTGCATTCCCCATCACAGCCTCCCTTTCGG
This sequence comes from Rhineura floridana, assembly GCF_030035675.1. NCBI lineage: Eukaryota > Metazoa > Chordata > Lepidosauria > Squamata > Rhineuridae > Rhineura > Rhineura floridana. The sequence goes on from NC_084482.1 coordinate 44,053,637, forward strand.
GGCTCAGGAAGAAGCAACAGGCCTATGCTACTCCATCATCAGAGCCTCTTTGCTGGATGTTTGTGGAAAAGAAGCTGCAGCTTGTTATCTGGGCATTGACACACTGTAGCAGAGAGAGTGAGGTCAAAGGTGAAGAGAATTCTGCCCAATTTTGGAGCAATAAATCATAAGCCGAAGGGTATTCCAAAAGCAATCAATTGGGAAGGAAATGTAGCTGGTCCTCAAGGTTTATTAGAGAAAATAGTTTTGTGATTTCTCATTTGAATATTTCCATTTGTTTTTTTAAAAAGGGGGGAAAGTGGATTTTTAAAACTGACCTGTTTTACTATATATCATGGATAGAGGGGTTGGGGATTACGGTTCTGAGCTTCTGTCTCAGTGTCTATGAACTGTTCCTTTGCATGTAGGCTGCAGGTGGCTTTGGACAAAAGGGCGTTCATACTTCAGTGATGAAACATGTTTTAGAGGAGAAGTTGTTCTGATGCCTCAGGTATTAACAGGTATGTGGGACCAGCCTCTTGCCGTATTGCTTAATGGAATTTCTGCTCCCTGGAATATGATCGCTGAAGAGCAACTCCCATACATGCTTCTCGTTACCAGAGGCAATGTGTGTCTCAGTGATTCATTTGTCCCACGACAGTATCAGGACTTAGGGTTGAAGAGCTATGCAAGCCACAACAGAGGTTGTACTTCTGCCATAACATCTGAAGAGAAAGTTGCAAAAAGAGAATACATAAGCTATTTCTCATCCACGTTGTTCAATTGGGTGATATTCAGTGCTAGTCATACTCAGAGTAGACCCACCAAAGTTAATAGTCATGACTTAGGTTCATCAATTTCAGTGGGTTTATTCTGGGCAGGATGTAACTGCATACAACCCTAAGAACACATGTTTAGGAACCTAAGCCAAATGACCTCTAATATTAGAATAACTGACTAACATTGCTTATTTTCTTTACCTTTAACATGGATCATTGTATTGCAACTTCTTGGTTAGGAGATGGGCCAAGCAAGGCTAGTAGGACATTGCACTTATTCCCCAATGCCCTTATTCCAATGTGTTAACTCTAAAAAAGATCCCCCAACCTGCAACAGCCCTTGAAAAACCTTGGTGGATTGAGATGAACTATTTTAATTACCCACAATGACCTGCAGCCATGCTCTCTCAGAGATACTGTGGGTAATTAAAATGAGGGGCAGCCTTTAGCTGCCCAGTACGGGGACCCGTGGCCAGTATCACCAATAGGTCCTCCTGAAGAGGTGGGCCCCCAGCTGCTGTCCAAAGATGCTGGGTTTTGGTGCCAGCCCTGCTGTTAATCTCTACAGTGCCATCTGATTACCTGCTACATAAGTTGCTGTAGACCAGTGGCTCCAAACTTTTCCCTCCACAGACCACTTGGAAATTGCTGAGAGTCTTGGCAGACCACTTAATTATTTTTCTGCCCATTGTAACAATTGTAATGTGTTGTGCTAGATGCGTTTTAATAGTATTTTTCTTGCTCCTTTTATTTCTTACATATGGCATTTTATGGTATTACAACCTGAATTCAATAGAATAGTAATACAATAATATACAATATAAGAAATAAAAGAAGCAATAAAATACAATTAAAGATCAATTTGAATATTGCATGCAATGGATGTGCCCTCTCCTGTCTTCAACCACAAATCCACCGGTGCTCCGCAGACCACGCAAATGAAGCTTGTGGAACACTAGGGGTCAATAGACCAAACCCCTGCTATAGACAACTTGCTCTTATGATAAGCAAGGGATGCCCACAGCTTTTACTAGAAACAACTAGTACATCTGGTATCAGTGTTATTGCGTGTGTATATTCACACACACTTTGGGGGGAATGCTCTGGTGTTTTCTAATTTCATTACTGGAATAATTGCTAGTATATATTTGAAAGGCTAATTATAAAGCAATTAAACACAAAAGCATAGAATACAACATGAAAAACAGCATATGTACATCAACTTTAAAAAGCTCTTACTGCACCCAATAAGCTAGTGGAGGACTGTGTGTTCCCAAGATGTTGCATTCTCACTGTCACCCATGTGTGAACCACCTGAGGATATTCCTCTCTGCCACCCCTACCTTTGGGGTCAGGGGTGCATTAGAAACTTCAAGGACTCATGGGAAAATGTGAACTTAATTTTAGATTATGTTTCTCTTAAACCCAGCCCAGCTCCAGTAAAATCAGATTAAAATGCCTCCAGCTACTGACGTTTGGAGGTATTTAAAGTCAGATCAAAGCCCCTTTAACCAGTCCTTTTTGGTCGCACATTTGATGAAAAACACAGGTGCTCTAAAATATTACGCTAGCAGCCTGGCTGATTCTAGATGCTGCCTTGAATTTTTGCTTCTGATCCCCTTAAATATCAATCAAGAGGAGAAAATGATGTTTTAATAGAGATTCTCTCATCTTCAACTTGTTCTGGATGTGATTTGAGTTGCTTCCCATTCAGTTATTCAAATTTTGGCTTGCTGCATTTTGTTGATAGTTACTGTGGAAAGAGCCTATCCTTTGTGAGGAGATATTCTGTTTAAAATTCTGAATACACTCTTCCTGATGAGCTTAGAGGACAGAATGACCTTGTTGGGAAGTCTTCAGCAGACTGTCTGCCTAGTGTATGTGAGTGCATGCACAGTCTGGGTGTGCACACCTGCATTTTGCAAGTTCTCTTGGAATTTGTGTATGCTCAATGCTTGCAAGTGCGAGCATTTGTCAGGCAATATTTTATAAAAATCCAAAGTGGATACAGTTTTGAATGTTGCTATCTCTGCAAAGAACTGTGATAAACAAGAGCTTATCAGTAAGGATGAGGCATCATGTGCCAAATATAGAAGGGGGAGGACACAAAGAAAATATGCACATATTCAATGAATTTGCATCTCCTTGCAGAATGTGGGTATTCCTCAAACTGAGAACTTTTTTAAAAGATTGGTACTAAGAGGGACAAGCAAGGAATAGTACCTTGAGTTCATTAGTAAGGGCGGAAGGATAAGGAGATGAGAACATGAGAAGAGCTTGCTGGATCAGATCACAGGCCCATCTAGTCCAGCATCCAGTGGCCAACCAGATGCCCACGGGAAGCCCACATGGATGTGAAATGGGAATTCTAGCAAGGAGAAAAATCAGGGCTGTCCCAAGACATTTTGCCACCTGAGGAGGAAGGCAACAAGATGCCCTCCCTGGCAACCATTCCATGACAGGAGCTGTTCAGCCTGATCACTGAATCTTGGTTCAACACTGGCAGCAGGACATCATTCTTTATTGCATTTGGGAACAGCAGGCTAGCTTAGGAGGTACAGGGCAGGCTGTTTGGCACACATAACTATGTTTGCCAACATATGCTACCACTTCCCAGTTGAAACAGCCACCATACTTCACCTCATGGTAGGATCTGCCCTGGATAAAACTATGGAAGCACAGAAACACTGCTCAAGACCTCCCCACCCCCGTTTATGATGGGGAAGAGGCAGCAATGGCATACAAAGACCTGTTGTCCTTCTTATCAAACAATCTATATGATGAGGTATGAACCTATTGCTCTTATGGAGAAACTGATGAGCCAGTTTTTGCTTAAGGAGGAAGAACAACTACCAAACCAAATTCCAGGGAATAGCTTTAATAAGTCTGCAGCAACTAAAGAACACCATTGGTCCCTCTGACCACTTATGGTGATTTATGGGAAAACATTGTCTAGTGGACTGTAGTGATGGGGCAATTTGGTTTTACAGCCATTGATGCTGGCCCAGACTCGGAGACTGATGGAATCTGATGTGTTCCTGAATCCTCTGGGGGAACTTCCAGCAGAAAAAGCTGATGATCCTGTCAAAGCTTTAGTCTTGTTGTGGAATGGCGTGATGAAGCAGGCAGTTGACATGGTTGTTCCTGAGTGTCCTCTCTGTTGCTATGGAGCCTGAGTGACTCCTGGTATTCTGGGAACTTCAAGCTATGAAGCAAGCTGGATGAAGACTAGAGTGCAAGTGGTGCACGTCTCACTCTTAAGCTGACCGAACACTGGTTAGTGTACATAATTGTTTCTGCCATGTGGCAGCGTGCGCTGTCAAGAAGCTCATTTTGCAATTTGCCTTGCATCCACTAGTAGCTAGCTGGTGGAGACTGACTCCCACCATGGAGGAGGAGCCTCTGAAGTATTTGAGGACCGGCCGTGACCAACTGTGACCAACATTTTGAGAATAAAGTTGCTTGACTTCAGAGTGACCTTGACCCTGCTGTTGTTGTAGTTCCAGATGAAGTATCCATTGCAGAGTTGGTGATGTGTGGTGGGATCAGTTCTAGCTTATGCTGTCACCTGATGTGGACAAAGTAGTGGTGGCTATATGCCTGACCACAAGCATATACTGTCCCTCTGGCTTATTAAATCTAGCAGAAAAGAAATCACTGGTTAGGTCCAGAGCATGGTTAATTACTTCACTGCATGAAGGGGCGGTTCCTGCTGCCTTGAAAGAGGCAGTGGTGCAACCACTCCTAAAGAAACTGGCCCTGGACCCTTGGACTGGAATAACTATTGACCAGTCACAAATACTCCTTTCTTGAGGAAGGTGGTGGAGATAGTTGTGATGGGGAGCTGTGAGCATTCTTGGATGGCATGGATGATTTAGATCCATTGCAATCCGGGTTTAGAGCTGCCCATGGAACTGAATTGGCCTTGGTCACCCTAATGGATGACCTTTACAGAGGGTGGGACAAGGAGAATACAACCTTGCTCCTGCTTCTTGATCTCTCTACATCTTTCAGTACCACTGACCATGGTATCCTCCTGGACTGGCTCCATGGAATGGGAATCAGGGGCACTGTGTTGGTGTGGTTCTGGTCCTACCTACAGGGCCGAATCCAGACAGTAGCATTGGAAGAGTGATTTTCAGCTCCCTGGCAGTGCCCTATTTTATCCCCAATGCTCTTTAGTATCTCTATGAAACCATTGGAAATAGTCATTAGGAGTTTGGGGGCAAGGTGCCACCAGTACGCTGATGACACTCAGTTCTATTTCTCCATAACATGAATCAGGAGAAGCTGTGTGGACCCTGGACTGGTGTCTGGGCATAGTGGTGGGGTAGCCTCAGTGGCTAGAAGCACCTTTTACCAGCTGTGACTGGTACAACAGCTATGGCCATTCCTGGACTGGGTCAGCTTGACCACAGTAGTTCTGGCAATGGTGACTTCAAGGTTGGATTACTGCAATGCGCTCTATGTAGGGCTTCCTTGTGCTTGATCCAGAAGCTGCAGTTAGTGAAGAATGTTGTAGTATGACTGCTAACAGGAGTGAGACTCTGTCAGTATATTACATCTCTGCTCAGAGACCTGCATTGGTTGCTGATTTGCTACTGGTCCAAGTTCAAGGTGTTACTATTCGTATATAAAGCACTTAACAGCTTGGCATCTATAGGTGCCGCAGAATGCTCCTTCTGCACTTGTAACAAATCAGTCTTTTAGAGTGGCAGCACCTGCTCTTTGGAATTCCCTGCCTACTGACATCAAACAGATTTCCGGTGCCTGCATATACCATTTTTATTTAATCAAGCCTAACCAGATATGTAGAAGTTACATGTTTTTTTTGTTTTTAGCTGATCGTTGACATTAATTTATTTTTGAATGTTTTTAATTACCTGCTTTTAACTTCTTTTAACTGATTGTTTTAATATTTTGTGGTTTATTTTGTAAGCCACTTTAAGATTTTAATGTAATCAAGTGGTATATACATTTTGTTAAATAAAATATATGAATCTTTCCGCACGTCATTCCTCCTCTAGTTGCGTCCAGTCAAGTCATTTGTTCTTCTCTTCCCACCAGCTGCTGGGGAGCAAAATGAATCTTCTTGCTTCAGCAAATAGGGAGAATGATGGGAGCATGGGCGCGCAGAGGGGAGACTGCAGGGCAGGATAAGCTGTGGCTGCATCGTCCTTTGTAGCTGCAGCAGGACTCTTAGAAAGGAGAAGGCTCCTGTTGGGGGCAACCAGGGATGGAGAACCTCAGGCCTGGGAGCCAAATGTGGTCCTCTGGTCCTCTCTCTCTGGCCCTCAGAATTCTTCCTATGTAGAGTTGCCAGGTCAGAAGCATTTGCAAACCCTGAGATTTTAGGGGCGGGCCCTAATGATGTCCCTCCCCCCCAGGCACCTTCCTATCCCATACCCCACTCACTCCCCCAGGCATCTTCCTACCCCCACTCACCACCTTCTTTCGTTGGCACCCTGTGTTGAGTGTTTACAGGCCGCCCTCCTGCTCAACCTCTGGGGAGGCCTGGGCTTGCTCACTGCTGCCACTACCACCACCGCCTCTCTCACAACCCTGTGACCTCTCATGTGGCCCTGTGACCTCTCATGCAGCCCCGTGTGACCCCACAACCTCTCGCACGACATCTTGCCTTCCCGGAGATGGGATGAATCCCCCAGAGACCCAGAGAGGACCACAAACCCCAGAGTTTCTGGGTAAAATCTGGTCAGCTGGCAACAGTATCTCTATGCCGTTTCCCCTCCCCCAGCCGCACCCTTTCCCGGCCCTGCTCTGACCCTCCTTGAGTGTTTTTGCCTGGATGGAATGTGTCCTTGGACTCTGATAATGCTTCTTGCTTGCTTTGATGGAGGACAGAGGAGTATATACGTGTGTTCATGTATTTGTGTGTGTAGTACCCTGCTACACAGAGGTAAATTTTGCATTCATTTCTCTGTCTGCTTCTGCCTCTGGCCCCGCCCTCCACTGGCCTTTGGCCTTTGGAAGGTTTTCCAGAAGGGAATGTGACCCTTGGGCTGAGGAAGGCTCCTCACCATTGCCGGCAACCACATGGGATGGGGAAGGAGGAGGACAAAAACAGCTTTGGGATTGAGGAGGAGAAAGGGGTGCTTAATAATTTCCTTGGTGGCCATTCTATTCTTCTTCCCCTCCAAATCAAGCCCTGAAATGCTTTTTTTAAGGGGGTTCCTTATTTATTTAAATAAATTTAAAATTTAAAATAAATATTTATTTAAGAGTACAGAGAAATATGCTGCTACTGAGAAGGAGGAGTTGTATCTCTTACCACTAGTATATTCAAGGCAATAGCCATGCTTCGGTCCTTAAACTTACCCATAGGCTCATGAGATATTTGCACAATCACCTTTCTCACAGTGCTTACAATCACAATGGATGTGCCAGCTGAAAGAGTGTATGTGGTAGGGGAAACAGCATTTTTCCCAGAGCCAAAATATTGTGGTTTGAATGCTGGGAAAATGCTGTATCTTTGCAACAGAAGCATGACCTTGAGAAAAGATATCTGGATCATGTATAGCAACAGCACAATGATCGTATTTAAAACATTTTCTGGAAAAGCCCTTTAATATACTTGGTAATACACACTTTGGAATTCAGGCATCACCACAGTTGACACGATCAGGATCTTAAGCAAACCTTTGGTTCCTAGTTTCATTTCACTTTTGCTGCTCCTACAGCAGGGGCAAGGGAACCTATGCCCCCTCCAGATGTTGTTGGACTCCAAGTCCTATCAGCCCCAACCAGCATGGCCAACAGTTAGGGATGATGGGAGTTATAGTCCAACAACATCCGGAGGGCCACACTGTCTTTGAGGGTTCTTTACTTAAGTCATCAGAGGGCACCACTCACCTTGGTTTATAATCCATGAGGCTGCTATGCCTATTGTATATCGCCCTGAAATTCTCGAATGAAGGCCAATTTAGAAATATTTTAAATAAAATGAGGCGAACATTGCCCATTTTTCATATTTCATTAAAGTGCCAACAATGTCTAACTCAGGCCCTCCCATCTCCAAGTGAGGCAAAGTTATGCAGTTTGGAGCCTCGGTTGTATTAATTGTTTATTTCCCTCTGTAGATATGAATTGTACTGTGAAGCAAAACCCAGGAGATGCATCTAAGCTGGAAAGCAGCAATTGCAATCTGCAGTCCTCACTGCACTAAGTAGAAACAAAATCCTTTGGCAATCTCCTTTAAGGCCAACATAGTAGAAATAGGAAGATACAACTAATGGTTGAACAGTATAGGTTGAATAAGATGTGATATAATAAGTTTGCGTACATGATGAACATTTTTGTACAAAAATTTGTACAAATAAAACATTCCTTTTTTAAAAAAGGTCTTTTGGAAATCTCCCTTACAATGAATGTTACCAATAAATTGGATTCCATATAACTAGCAAAATCTGATTAGCACAGTTGGAGGTGCTGCTGCTGTAGGCCACACGGAACAAAATTTTAGCCACATCACCGTGTTTGTTGGAATTAAAGGACTGTTGTTATTAGCCCCCACTTCTAATTTGAATACTTAAGCAATGTTTCCCTTCCCATGGCTACATGTTGCACTCTTCAAAGCAGAATTCTCTAAAAATAGCAGCCATAGAATGAGAAATATAATCATGAGAGCCAGAACAACATATGCTGTGGGCTTTGATTAGGGATGGGCTAATCTCTCGATGTCGATGGGTCTCCATAAGTCATAATGAAGCTGAAGGCACATAACAACAACAAGTTCAAGTCTCCACATTTCCACATCAGTTTGCAAATGTTATTTTTAAAGGTCATCATGAAAATTCCTCAGCGTTTTAGTGCTAATTTGCCCTAATATGCAAGTTTGTATGCAATTTTGCCCAATATATTTTGTCCAAAGCACTTTTCCCTAGTATAATGCATTTTAGTATTTTATTTTCACTATACATGCATTTTTAGGCACACTTAACCCCAGTATATGAATTTTTCTACACTTTCACTCAGCTGTATTACTCAGTCGCATTGGAAAATTCAGAGAAGTGTGAATATTGAAGGATGATTGTATTTTGGTTCATGTATTGTTTCGGAAAGAGCAACTTCAGGTAGGCCCACCTTTAAATGCAGTTGAATTTCTCCCCCATCCCTAGCTGCAATACTGTTTTAATTTATAGTAAGCAGTCTCTCCTGCAAATGGGCAGATGGGTGTGCACTGAAACTCTATAAAAAGTATAATATAAAAGTATGAAAAGAAAGCCCACGAGGCTTGATATGAGCAACCCAAAACTGACAACATCAGGGACTCAGTGGCCTAGTTTGCACCTCACACTAAGTCAAACCTTGACTTAGCATGAACATGCAAGCGCATGGACTCCTGGAGAGGAGCTCACAGCTGCTTTGCTCCTCTTTCCCAGTCCTTTTAACTGCTAATCTGCGATGAGCTAAGCCAAGCTAAGCCCAGGCTTGTGGTTCAGCTCTCCCAGACTACCCATGAGCCATAAACCAAGAACAAACCTTGGTTACACTTTGTGGTTAGTCTAGAGCCAATGTGATACAGTGGTTAGAGTGCTGGACTGGGACCTGGGAGGTTAGGGTTCAAATCCCCACACAGCCATGAAGCTCACTGTGTGACTTGGGTCAGTCACCGTCTTTCAGCCTAGCCTACCTCACAGGGTTGGTGTAAAGATAAAATGGAGAAGCAGGAGAACCATGTATATCACCTTGAGGTCCTTGGAGGAAAGGTGGGATATAAATGCAATAATAAATAAAGCAAGCCTAACATCACATACACTATGAGTATGGCAAAGGAGGTATATTCACCCACTCCTCTAGGATGAGAACAAGATATCCATCTGAAGTAAGCATCTGAGGTAGGCTTATTCATTCACTTACTCCAGGCACCCCGTAACTCAGTAATAGTGATGTTCTGTGTGATCTTAAAAATCAAGAAGATCAAGGCTTCCCAGATGTACAAACTGTACATTACAGGTACACATTGTGGTGAGCCTTAATCTCACATGCTCCCTCTACCCCTCTACCCCACTGCTACCACCAACCCTTCCTCCCTGTTAGTGGATCAGAAACCACTGATGCTGGTTTCTTTTAATTACTTTGAGTTTAAATAAATCACAGTCCCACAAGTTCAGTTTAGGGATGGAAGGATCTGTCAAATTTGATTCTCTCAGTTTCTCATTTTTCCAATCTCAAATTCAGTTCTCTACATTTCTGCAGCAATTTGCAATATTTTAAAATCCTCATTAAAAAATTCAGCGTTTTAGTGTCAGTTTCTCCAAACACATATGTTTGTATGTGTTTGACTAAGCAATAAGCAATTTTTCCAATATAATGCATTTTTGAATGTTATATTCATTTTTACTCACATTCTCCCCTAATATGTGCATTTTAAAAAACATTGGTTGGAGAACTGAATAGCAAAATTCAAAGAAGTGCAATTTTCAAAGGATAGCCATGTTTTGGTTTTCATATTGTTTCAGAAATTGCAAATTTGGTCGATTTGCCTTTAAACGCAAACCAAGGCCCCATCTGCACTAGACATTGAAAGCAGTACCACTTTAAACAGTCATGGCTTCACCCCAAAAATCCTGGGAACTGTAGTTTATTAAGGGTGCTGAGAGGTGTTAGATCCCTATTCCCATCACAGATATAATTCTCAGAATTTCCTGGGATGAGGTATTGACTGCTAAACCACTCTGGGCATTGGAGCTTCCCCTCAAGAATTCTGGGATCTGTAGTTTGTCAAGGGTGTTGAGAGTTGCAGAGCTTGGAAAAGTTACTTTTTTGAACTACAACTCCCATCAGCCCAATCCAGTGGCCATGCTGTCTGGGGCTGATGGGACTTGTAGTTCAAAAAAGTAACTTTTCCAAGCTCTGAATTCCCAGTCTGTTTCCGAACACAATTCAAAGTGCTGGTGATGACCTATAAAGCCCTATACGGCTTAGGCCCAGGCTATTTATCAGACTGTATCTCCCTGTATAATAATAATAATAATAATAATAATTTAATTTTTGTGTCGCCTATCTGGCCGAAGTCACTCTAGGCGACGTACACAATTAAATTCCAGTAAAATTACAATTTAAAATACAGACCAAATACAATACAGCATCATAAAACAGTGTATAAACAATGGGCATTCAGTAATATTGATAAAGATTAGCCCACCCCGGAGGTCCCGAAAGCCTGTTCAAAAAGCCAAGTTTTTAATGCTCGGCGAAATGCATCCAGGGAGGGGGCATGTCGAAGATCGAACGGGAGGGAGTTCCAGAGAGTGGGGGCCGCCACTGAGAATGCCCTCTCCCTAGTTCCCACCAACCTAGCTGTTTTTGTTGGTGGTACTGAGAGAAGGCCCTGCGTGGCTGATCTGGTCAGGCGGCTTAATTGGTGGTACTGGAGGTGTTCCTTCAGGTAAAATGGGCCGAGACCATATAGGGATTTAAAGGTTAATACCAACACCTTGAATTGGGACCGGAAAACAACTGGAAGCCAGTGTAGATGAACTAACACCGGCGTAATGTGGTCACGGCGGCGGCTATTTGTGAGCAGACGAGCCGCCGCATTTTGTACCAGCTGTAATTTCCGGACCGTTTTCAAGGGTAACCCCACGTAGAGCGCATTGCAGTAGTCCAATCGAGAGGTGACCAGGGCATGTACTACCAGTGGGAGCTGCAGTAGGGTTACAGCCTCCGGATAAGATGTAGTTGATACCAAGCTGCCCGGCTCACTGCCGAAATCTGAGCCTCCATGGACAGCTTGGAATCAAGAACAACCCCAAGGCTGCGGACCTGATCCTTCAGGGGTAATCTTATCCCACTGAGTTCCAGGTCAACAATACCCAACCTTCCCCTGTCACCCACGAGTAGCACCTCGGTTTTGTCAGGATTGAGCTTCAGCCTGTTCCTTCCCATCCATCCACTCACGGATTCCAGGCACTTGGACAAGGTCTCCACAGCCAACTCTGGTGAAGATTTAAACGAGAGATAGAGCTGCGTGTCATCAGCATATTGGTGACATCACAGCCCAAATCTCCTGATGATGGCTCCCAGCGGTTTTAGATAGATGTTAAATAGCATGGGGGAGAGGATAGAACCCTGTGGCACTCCGCAAGTGAGGGGCCAAGGGTCTGAAACCTCATCCCCCAATGCTACCTGTTGATGCCTGTCAGAGAGAAAGGAACGGAACCACTGTAAAACAGTGCCTCCTATTCCCAAACCTCCCAGGCGATCCATCAGGATACTGTGGTCAACAGTATCAAAAGCCGCTGAGAGATCCAGGAGGACAAGAAAGGTGAATTCTCCCCTGTCTAATGCCCTCCTAATATCATCCACCAGAGCGACCAAGGCTGTTTCAGTACCATGTCCAGTCCTGAAACCCGATTGGTATGGATCCAAATAATCTGTTTCCTCCAAGTGTGCTGACAGCTGATTTGCCACCACTCGCTCAATGATCTTGCCCCAAAATGGCAAATTCGAAATGGGGCGAAAGTTGTATGAACCTGCCCGGGCCCTGAGATCTTCAGGAGAGGCCCTTCTCTCAGTACCCACCTCCTCTCAAGTACGATTGGTGGGGATGCGGGATAGGGCCTTCTCGGTGGCGGTCCCTAGGCTGTGGAATGCTCTTCCTAGGGATATAAGAATGACCCCCTCCCTGCAGTCCTTCCGGCGTCAAGCAAAGACTTTCCTATTCCAACAAGCTTTTGGTACTGACGGTTGCTAAAGTTGAGACTGCTGGTAACTGCACTACTAATGCCAAATTTTACCATTTTTAAATCGGTTTTGATTCCTTTTTATCTAGCAATATGATTGGTTTTAATATTGGATGTAGTTTAATTTCATTTTAATGTAGATTCTGTATGTTTTCAATTATATGTGCTTTTATCTGGAAGCCGCCGCGAGTTCCAGTATTGGAAGGATGGCGGTATATAAATAAAGAATAACTAACTAACTAGTTCAAAAAAGTAACTTTTCCAAGCTCTGGAGAGTTGTTAGGGAACCCCCTATTCCCCTCCCTAAGCTTCAGTTCCCAGAGTTCCCTGGGAAGAGGGATTGTTCAGCCACTCTGAGAACTGGAGTTCTGTGAAGGAAACAGGGGGTCTCCTCTCAGCACCCTTTACAAACTAGAGTTCCCAGATTCATGGAGGAAGTCATATCTGTTCAAAGTGGTATCATACTGTTTTAAATTGTCAGGAGAACAATGGCACGCCACCACTGCTGTACCAGCTGTTCCTGTGATGTGCAAGTTTCAACTCCTAACTGGTAAGGTGTTGAATTTTATATCTATTACATCGGATATTTAAAGAGTGAGTTCACAGGAACAAAGGAATGGCTTTGCTTGGTGAGAATAATGGTGCATCTAGTTTAGCATGTTCACACTCTATTCCAGTAATGTATAGGAAAAGGCCTAGGGCAGTTATCATGGTATTGGCACCCTGTCACTTTTTCCCAGGTCCAGAAATCAAAGTCCTCTTCAGAAATTTGCCTGAACTCATGAGGTTCTGGGGAATAGGCAGGATAACAACAACAACAATAATAATGTTCAGAAGTGTATAGATGGTGTGCAGGCATGCAAGCCCCAGGCATGCTGGTTCCTCTCAGCCCTTCACACACTGAAATCTGAATGGGGCTTCTCTGTGCATTCAACTGAATACCCTTAAAAGTCACCATGCAATCAGGAATCCTGTAAGATAGAGATCCCAATTGTGTGGAGTCTTCAGCTGAACATGCATAGAAGCCTTCAGGCCTTCATGCTCAGTGTGTAAAGGTCTGGAAGGAGCCGTCATGCTGGTAGTTGGGCTTATGTGCACACCCAGCCCTTCTACATCCTTAAAACCTCCTGAGTTCAGGCAAATGCCTGAAGAAGGCTATATAGACTCCCTGAAACCAAGTGCCACAGCTAACTCAGCTAAGTGCTGTGACAATTCTGTCCATCCATAATTTGCTGCATCTACATTTTCTTACATTACTAGCACAGACTCACACAAAATGGCATTCAGATGATGGGCAAATTGCATGTTAAACTGAAAAGCAGCCCATTGACTTCAGTGCTCCCAGGTAAGCATGTACAGGACTGAAGCCTAAAAGTCCAATCATTTCTTTGTGTATCTCGTCAGAGTTCAATGGGACTACTCCCAGTAAAGTGTGTATGGGATTGTAGCTACATCCAGGACATTTCGGGGCATCCTTCTGACTTCAAGACGACAGGATTGGCCCTTTAATTCGTGCAAAAGCAAAGTCAGGCTGACTCAGAAGCTGGAGCCCATAGGACTACCATAAAAACACAGTACAATGAAATTTCTTTCTCTTCCCAATGCCATACTTACTATTCACCCTCTGTTGTCTTCTATAAAGGATTCTGTGAAATTAATGATCTAGCTGTGGAATTTTAAATAGTTGCTTCATGACTAACAACATGTGCTCTGTATCAGCGCAGACTTTGTATTTACATACTTCTCATGATAAATCAACATATGGTTCTTGTTTGTGAAAGTGGAGTGCCTCATATTATAGTATTATTCTCTTATTAATATTCTCTTTCTTTCAGAAATATGGCAGAGGAGACATTTCTTTCTAATTACTCTTGAAGTAATAGAGAGACAAACAACATGTTAATGGCTTTATTTTGATGCCTGCCTAATGTGCTGCACGGCTAATCATAGGAGCATAGGAAGCCGTCTTATCCTGAACCAGACTACTGGCTGATCCAGCTGTATATTACCTACACTGACTGGCAGCAGCTGTCCAGGATGTCAGGACATTTCTAGCCCTGCCTGGAAATGCCAGGGGTTAAACCTGGGATGTTCTGCATACAAAGCAGATGCTCTAGCAAAGGACCTACAGCCCTTCCCTTGAATGAAGAAACTGAGGGATAGGCACCTATACATGTGATCATATATACCAAACCAGCCTCTCTTCTCTTAATAAGAAAGAATTTCACAGCAGCCCTGCTCACAAACATTCTATAATTTTTGATATTTTTGTTCTCTGAGCCTTTTTTGCAGAGAGAAAATTTCTCCCTGATCCTCCCACCTAGGTGGGCAGTGAAGCAATGTTCATTGGGTAGGTAGAAACAAAAATTGGGGAGGGCAGAAGGGTTGGGGCATCGGTCACTGTAAAAGAGGTTTCTTGGGGAGAACCTTTTCAAAGATAATAACAAAAATAAACCCCAATCTATGCATATTAATTAGGAACTATGACTTGTGAAGTTTGCAAAAAAGCAAATCAATTTAAAATACAAACTTTTCTGCATGCAGAATACTTACGTAAACTAAATAACAGTGACTAGGAAGTAAATGTATATTGTGCAAGTCATCCTACCATAATGATCTGAACTATTAATAAAGTCTAATATGCGGTGATTTCTCTGCAAACTTGCAGAGGGACTGTTCACTTGAAATTCCTTCAAATATGTTGAGATCAAAAGCCAAGATTACTAAATTTGCTTTTCTCTGATGAAGCATTAAACACCTGTATGATGTCAACATGTGTCAAAGTTGAGAATGAATTTTCACCAGAGCTTGGAAGATTACTTTTGAAAAGTAATACATTACAGTTTACAGTTACATGGCCCCAAAAAGTAGTAATTACCGTTACAATTACAATTGCTCTGAAAGTAACTGATTACTTTTCTCAAAAGTAATCACTAGTTACATTTCAGTTACTTTTTAAAAAAACTGCCTACAAGATGCTGGCCTTGGCTGCTGCACATCTAAGTAGCCTAAAACAACATTAAAAATAAGCACACACACAGAGAAGGTAGTAGAACCAGGGACAAGACAAGCAGGCAAAAAGAGCCACTGAGGACCAATTTAATCTACACATGACATTAATCATATGGTTTGTCCTTGAGTGCATTTTTTTCCGTTTCAGAAATAGCCAGTGTGGAGGTCTGACATGGATCGGGACCCTGGTGTGGTAGTGGAGGCATTTAGCATCACTCCTGCCCCTGTAGTTTGCTTAGAGGGAAGTGGGAGCACAAAGGCAACAGCAATTTTAGGCTGTATCCATTAAAACTGGAGTTTGCAAGTCATAAGAAGTATAATTCTGCACTAGTATAATTCTGCACATAATTCTGCACTAGTCAGGCCTCAGCTGGAGTACTGCATCCAGTTCTGGGTGCTGATCTAGACAAATTGGAATGGGTTCAGAGGACAACAATGGAGATCATCAGGGGTTTGGAAAACAAATTCTGTGATGAAAGTTTGTGAACTGGGTAGGTTTATACTGGAAAAGACTTGAGTGGGGTGCATGATGGTAGTCTTCAAGTAACTCCAGGGTTGCCACACAGAAGAGTACAAAGACTTCTGGGTTAGGACTGGATCTAATGGACTTAAGTTACAAGAGGGTAGATTTTAGTTGAGGGGAAAATGTCCCAAAAAGATAAGAGCTGCTTAACAGTTGGACCATGTACACAAGGTCATCTCCCCTCCCCTTCCCAGGAGGTCTTCAAATAGAAGTAGGCCAGCCATCTGCTGGGGATCTTCTCTCGGGCTTTCTTGCATCAAGTAGGGGCTGTACTAGATGACCTACAAGTCTCTCCTTCAATTTTGTGAGTCTTAAGTGCTTTGAACACTCAAAGCCACATAATAAATAGTAATTGAGCATTATGACAGGAAAGAACCCATTGCCACACCACACACTTTAATATTAATAAAACAAAGCCCAAACCTGCCTGACATCTTACAACTAGCCCAGGAGGTGGCCCTGGCTGTCAGCTTCCTCCTCCGTAACCACCCATTTGCCCCTGTGGAACTCAGCAGGGGGGAGGACAGGGCCCCAAAAGCCCATCTGCCCTATACCTTTAAAGGGGAGCGATAGCATTTCAAACCGCCATGGCTTCCCCCGAAGAATCCTGGGAAGTGTCGTTTGTTAATGCTGAGAGTTGTTAAGAGACCCCCTGTTCCCCGCTCAGAGCTAAATTTTCAAGAGTTCTCTGGGAAGAAGGATTGATTGTTGAACCACTCTGGAAACTGTATTTCTGTGAGGGGAACAGGTGTGTCCTAATAACTCTCCAGACTACAGTTCCCAGGATTCTTTGGTGGAAGCCACGACTATTTTAAAATGGTAAAATACTGCTTTAAATGTTTAGTGCAGATGGGGCCTTTGTTGGCTTTGCCTGTCATTTACTCTAGCTCCACCTTCTGTTGACCTCCCAGCCTTCCATGTTAACAGCCTCAAGAAAGCACACGGCAACCCTTTGCAAGAACAGTCATTGGTTGGAATACATAGCTTTGCTGAATTTCACACTGGTTGCTGGGAGAAATTTAGAAGTGCAGGGTCCCTTCATGATAGTCACAGCCACACCCCCTCTACCCTTTTTTCTTTTTTCTTTTTTCGCTTGTGGGTTGAGAATGAGATCTTCTCCTACAACAGAAAATGACCCAGGAGTCAATAAGCATGAAAGGAGAGTTAGCTACTGAGAAGAGTCTTCTCAGTGGCTGACTCACCTCCTTTCACTCTGATTGGCTCCAATCAGCAGGAAAGGACAAGGAAGCATGTTAGAAGACTCTTCCCATTGGCTCACACACTCCCCTTTCATAGGATGCTGGAGACATAGGGACCCTGCTGGGACCTGCTCCCCCAAAAAGTAAGGGGTCTAAGACCCCCCAAGACCCTGGATGACTACACCCCTGCCCTACACTAATAGAGTTCAAACTGACTGATGCATTCCAGTTCAGCACTTTCAAGAAAGGTGCACTTTCAGGTGGGCAGATGTAGGTGGCTGTCTAGGAAAGAATATTGGGGAGTGGGGGGTTGAGCTAGATAACCTCAGAGACACCATCTGACTCTATAGTTCTAAGAAACACCCTTGAGGGCATCCTCTTAAACCATGTTTTTCAAGCTGTGCACCTGAGCTTTTTTTTTTTTTTTAAGGATGAATGTGATGAATGGATGTTTGATATGCTTGAAACTGGTACATTTTTCAGAGAGCTGAGATTGGCAACAGATCTCTTCTGAACATCATTGGTGACAAACCTACATTTGTGTCTGGGCGAGACAGGAACGCAGAACTGGTGGTGCTCCAGATGTTGCTGGACCATCAGCTCCTCCCAGGATAGTCAATGGACCTGGATGATGGGGTTTGTAGTCCAACAGCATCTGAAAGGCCAGATCATCTATCCCCTGGTGTAACACGTGAAATAACACCACCTTTGGGTGAGTTCACCACCTGTGTGGGTGTAGCAGGTTCAATATTCAGGACAAGTGTTTTTTCTTTTACATGATATTTTATTTCAGATGGGAAGATTTATTGGGACAAGGTTTTTAAAAAAATTATTTTATTGACTCTCTCATGAACCGTCCTGGGGAGCATTAAAAGTGAGACAAAAATGTCTATTTTTTTAAAAAAAAACTGTGAGAAGTGGTGAGTGAGGGAGTGGGGGTGTTTGGTGTAAGAGAGCAGGGGTGGGGGGTAGGACAAGTGAGTGAGCAGGGGGCGAGAGAGTGGAAGTGGGGGGGTAAGGCAAGTGAGCGAGTGGGGGGTGAGAGAGCTGGGGTGGGGGCAGTAAAGTGAATGAGTGAGTGGGAGGGGTGAGAGAGCAGGGTGGGGGCAGTAAGGCAAGTGAGTGAGTGGGGGCAGCAAGAGAGTGGGGGTATTAAATTAATATCTATAAACAGGTGGAGGTCTAAAACTGTTGCAACTAAGGCTCTAGCCACATTATACTGTTCAAAACCATTTTGAAATGGGACCAGCGTCAAAGGATTGAAAAGATGAATTTTCAACTTTTTAAACAAATTAGGGAAGAAATGCCCCCCAGACACACATGCATGCACACAGCTCCCCATTGCCTGGGCTAAGTTAGTACGGTCTTAGTAGGCTTTCTGGGCCTCAGAGAGCCAGCTCACTCACCACTCTGCTTCTTCTCAGGTCCTGCTCTGGACTAGGCTAGGCTGCTGCACTGTCTAGGCCCAAAAGCCTAGGCACACCCACCAGATGCACTAACAACACCCACCATCTACAGAGGCTGGTTGAGCACTACAGGGGAGGGGGAGATGCTCTGCAGTGCATCACAATATTGTTCTTCCCTCATTTCCTTCCTCTAATTGCAAATCCTTAGGTTTGCCAACTCCCTCCCCCATCCATCAAGATTTGTGTTCACTTCATTCACAACTTTAAGTCCTATATTTGTGGTGTTCGCATTCCCTTTGCCCTGCCCTTCTCTTTGGATGCCTAAACTGTATTTCTAAAAGATCAACTGAAGTTTTAGGTTATTGCAATGCTAGAAATTTGGGGACCGAAGGAAAATTAAATGGGGGGCAGAATTATCATTTGGGGCAATGCCCCATTTGCCCCCGTTGCTACACCCCTGCTCCCACCCCTTGTCTATTTAACTACAAACCTTCAAGTTCTGTTTATTTATTTATTTATTTAATTAATTAATTAGTTTACTTTTATATTCCACCTTTTTCCATCATGAAGCCTAAGGCAGCATACACGTGCTTCCCAGCAGGTGACCTGCCCAAGCACTGACATGGGACCCATCTGCATCATCTGTGGTTTAATAATCTGTCCCTCTTCCCAGGGAACTCTGGGAACTGTAACTCTGTGAGGGGAATAGGGGTCTTCTAACAACTCTCAGCACCTCTAACAAACTAAAGTTCCCAGGATCCTTTGGGGGAAGTCATGAATGTGGCATAACACTGCTTTAAATTTATAGTGAAGACGGGGACATACTTAGCTTCAAGGTAGGGCTGTTCTGCACAGTGATTTACTGTTTGCTTGGTGGTACTCACATCTGCTTTAAATTTACATGGTTCACATGACATTACCAGCAAACAGAAGCTATCACACAGTTTCCCCCCTGTAAATTCATACCAACCCAATCCACTGATGATATGAAAAGGGAAGGAAAAAATGTCTTCACTCCCTTTCTCTAGTGCTTGCAGATGCTTTGCACCGATGCTTTTAGATGGGTGTATCAACTGTGCCCCTCTCCATGCCCACTCCTTTCTCCTCCGCCCTTCATTCATTTTATTTCTTGTAGGCTGAAAGCAACTTCCGCTTGCTCTCCTCCATTCTGCTGGCCTTTTTTATGTTGCTGCAAATTGTGCTTTTATTTTCCTTTTCCCTAACTTGTGCACAAAAGCATAACACTGCTCAGACAAAGATTTGTATTTCAGCTGTATCCTACCAAGGAAAACACAGATATTCGCACTTCTGGGTTGTTGTTTTTGAAAGACCTACTGCAGCTGGTAGAACAGACTGAGCATGCTCAGTCACCTTAGCAAACAGAGGGAGTGGAAATGTATAATTAGAGGGCGAGGCCATAAGGAAAAAGCAAGACTAATCTTCCCCAGAGGAATGCCTACTTGTGTGAATGGGAAAAAGCATTTGGCAGCTAACTTTTGAGCAGGAACTGCAGATGATGCAAATAAAAAGCAAAGGTAAAAGTAGTGTATTTCCTACAAAGAAATGCTCCCATGTAGATAAGTCCATAGTGGCCTTATGCGCCTTCAGACTATACTCTGGCATTGTCTTTTATAACAAGTTTGGAACTATAGGAACCAAACATTGCCCATATCTGTTCTTTTCATTGCAACCCCAAACGCTTGTCCTCCTTGACTTCTTTGTAATGATTTAGTTAGATGCTTTAAGTAAGTAATGTGGTTTCCACACATGAGTAGAAGAAAACGTAAGGCCTTTCCCCCCTACTTATGTATTAGTCACAAAAGTCTTTTGTCATTTTGTTGTCTTCCTGCTTCTCTCATCCTCTTTGAATCACAGTGAATAATTCCTCTCATTCAACACCCTTTGGATTCCACAGACAGTTATATCCACCATCAATCATTTAGCCAAGCTAAACACACGTTGCTCTTATAATCTTTCCTCATAAATCAGCCCAAACCTTTTGCCGTTTTTATTTCTCTTCTCTGAATCCTATCCAATCTGTTGACGTTGTTCTGTTATTTCAATACCTGGAGAATGAATATTTTAGGTAAAGTTATGCCAGTAAGGCAGGATCATTGCAAACTTAATTAAAACAACCTAGTTATTTAGCAGCCCTGAGGCATGATCTTCCAGCCCTTAGCTAATATGAGTAGGACTTACTCATGCTAGTAGGCCCATTAATTTCACTTGTGCTAATGAGTGAGTCCCGGATCAGCAATAATTAAGCCTGCTTTGAACTACTACACCTATTCCATTCTGCAATTCTGCATGCATCATACAGAGAGGATGAGTTGAGAAATAGTTTAGGCTTTTTCTGCCCCCCCTCCCCCAGCCGGCCTCTTGCCCTCGACACTTCTTTTCCTTTTGACAGATAATTTACTTTACAAATATGTTTGCATTCAAACTCTGTTGTAATAATCTGTTGGAAGACATCTCCAGGGGTTATTTGACAGCTGGGATATACATCTGTAAAATCAACAAATAAAATACAGAAAAGTGTGAAAATCTGGCATGTAAAAAAGAGAGAGAACCTTCCTTTTTTTGAACTAAATTTGTGACATATCTAGCCACATTCTTTAGTTTTAACAAGTGAGTTAATCTGCTTTACACTGAGTCAGACTATATTGTCTACACTGGCTGGCAGCGACGGTTCAGGGTTTCAGACAGGACTGGAGACTTTCCCAGCCTTACCTGGAGATGCAGGAAATTGAATCCAGGATCTTGGACAGGGAAAGCAGTTGTTCTACCACTGCGCCATGGTTTTTCTTGCTCATTCTACAATTACAGCAGTGCTTTTGAAAAGTCTCCAGTAAGGTGTTGCTGCAGTCAGCAAGTACCAATCTGCGATTGCTTTATGTTTCACAGTGCTGAGTGGAACATAAATATAACAAGTATTCACATAAAAATATGCGGTATGTTAAAAACAAATGGGGGGTGGGGAAGAGAGAGAATGCAAAGCATGCAGTTGGGCCTGTGCCATTTTCTTTTTTTAATGAGAGGGTTGGGTTCCCAGCCAAGTTTCACATTAAAAATAGTATTAATAAAGGTGACAAGAGTGTATTACAGAATTATTTTGGATAAAAAATGAAAAATACCAACAGAATCTAAATTTGTATTGGCTTAAACAAAAGCAAGGTCAGGTCTGACCCTTATTATTAATTAGTATGTTAAGAGATCATCTAAAAATGTGGTCCCCAAGCTTTGGATAAAGCAGAGTTTTTAATAGCGTGCAGGGCATTTTGGCCCAGTTCTTGGACTGATAAGCCATAGCTTATTGGCTCAGAAATTAGACATGTGCCCACATGCTCCCTCATTGTCCCTGCCCTCCCCTAGCTTTGGCTCTTGTTTAAACCACCATTTCTGTAGTTTAATCCCTGCCTACCAACTAGGATATGAAACCAGGAAACTGTGGTTTAAATAAGCCATGATGTTTGAGAGGTAGAGTGAGGAGGGAGCACATGGACACATGGCTTATTTTTCAAGATCATTGTGTCAGAACTGAACTGTGTCACAGTAGTGAGTTCCAAGTCCTAGCCTGAAAGTGACATTTGGTTAGTTGCCATGGTACATTATCCACAACCTTCACTGTTGACAGTCTAGAAATTGCTCCTATCTCCCTCATGCTTCCTCTTGAATCTCTTTGAAAAAGCCATCAACAGCAGCAACCCACAAAACAAACATTGTAGCATAGATTGTTCAGACTCTTCTGTGATACTTCAAAAATCTGCTTGACCAAAAAGAATGGTGAGACACAAACAGAATAAGGATATACTCCACAGACAACAATGGCTTTAGCTTACTATTTTCAAGCCTCTTAAAACCACATTCTTCATCCTAGCCTTTGTTCTTATCTCTATCTTGGTGTTTTTAATTGTTTTGAAGGAATTATTTTAGCAATGTCCACCTGGCCTTCAGTTCAGATAAATTCCAAAACTTCAAACAATGTTTATGATTATTTATCATCTCAACTGGTCTGGCCCTCTGACTTGTGGAACCATCACAAGTCCTTGTTCACACTGTATATGCCAGGAAAAGAAATTGAAAAAGGCACATTACATAAGCGAACCCCTGCAAAGGTAGGTTGTTAACTAAACGTAAAACATTTCAGCAACAATTTTCATTATGCATGTTCACCTACTCAGCATTTATCAATAAGCACTCTTTCTCCCCCAATAGCCCAGTGACTCTGTCACTTTTGACATTCTCACTCTGAATACTTGGGGTCACTCAGGCTAAGGGCAGCTTCACACACCTCTAGTCACAAGGTTACTCAACACGTGGGCCATTCTAAAAGTGTGAGCTATCTTCATTGAAAAGTCTTTTGTGTGAGTTGGCCTCAGATGATATGAAAGTTCTGTCTGTGCTGACTTGATCTGTGATACTGTAGCTAATTCACTCATACATATCCTCACTTGATGCTACAGCCAGTGGGTGGTTAACCTGCATGTGTGAGCAGCAACCTGATGCAGTTGCAAATGTCTGAAGAAAGCTACCTCCTAGATGAGGGAGGGGGTACCTGTTGCCCTCTAGATGTTGTTGGACGCCAACTCCCACCAGCCCCAGTCAACATGGCCAGTTGCCAGGGATGAAGAGAGTTGTAGTCTGGCAACATATAGAGGCCCACAGGTTTCCCATCCTTGTATCTATATCAGAAACTCATGTATATTACTCATATAGTAATCGTTGAACTTAGCTCCCTTCTCTATGATTTTGTCACCCCACTGATATGTGCTTCTCTGGCTGTTTGTCAAGGGCAATATGCTTCAGAAACAATTCAATTCAGCCACCCAAGAGTCTGCATTTCTCAATGGTTATGCACAGCTTATCTTCTTAGCCAGTTCTGGTTGCTTTCTTTTGATATATACACATATTAAAAATATTTATCATCTGCAATGTTTGAAGCTGGTTCTAACAATACAATTTTAAAAGCATAATTAAGAGCATTTTTTTTTAAAAAAAATGATAATTAAATAATGGATTAAAATTAAATTAAAAGGCATAATGGTTCTCTTCTGACAAGATAAACAGCTGAAAGCCCATATATCTCTTTCAAAAGCCTGTTGAAACAGAACAGCTTGCCTTTTTCATGGAAACTCAGAATCAAGGTGCTGGGAAGGAAGCCCAGCCCACAATCTTGTGGCTTATATGATGAAACTCTCCACCATCCTGTCTCTCAGTTGTTTCAATCCCCATCTTTGCCGGATTTGCATAAATGCAATTAGAATGTACATTTGTTATGTAAATAGGGGAAAGGCCTCAGGAGGCTGACAGGGCGAGGCAGGGAGGGAAAATCTAACTCCTTCACTCCCTGCCCCTCACCAGACAAAAACTCATCTCTGAAGCTGCTACTTGCATTTCAGGGAAAGTTCTCATTGGTGCCAATGGAAACTCGTTTTGAAATGCAAACAGCAGCTTTGAAGAGAGGAGGACCATAGTAAGAAGAGAAAACATCCCCTCCCCACTCCCTGCAAAGCTGTGCAAGCTTTTCTGCAGCTGCTGTTTACATTCAAAACCAAACCACCATGCACCAGGACTGCATGTGTATCCTTCACATCTAGTTTGCAGTCGTGGCGAGTTTGACTCTTCAGTCTCTCTCACTGCAGATGAGGACACCCCAGTGCCTTCTTCCCACTTCAACTTCCACATTAGGAATCAAGTACTGTCTACACTTTCAGATTCCACAATGCAGTTTTACTACCTTCCTTTTACAGAGAAACAAAGACCAAGGCAACAGTGCCACCATGCCCAAGTCCAGCCTAATATACTACTCTCCAGTGGACATGGATGCAGCAGCAGCCAGTGTAGCCAGACAGAGCAACGCTGAAGCTTATTTGGATGGGGGTGGAGTGGGGCAGAATGGCAGCGAGGTGTGGAGTGTCAGATTGGCTCCCCTGGTGCACCTGAACAGCCCAGCCTTCCTGCCACCCTGCCTTGACACAGCTTTGTTCAGGTAAGTTGCAGTGATGCTCACGTCATGATGGTGGCTCCACCACTCTGCACCCACCGCTACTGCATGGGCGTGCTCATGCAGAGTTGTGGGAGAGGAGCATGGGCATCCAAGGGGCAAAGCAAATGCAGATTGGAACTGAGCTCCCTGTTGCCTTGCATGTCAACTAGTGCATGTAAACCCTTCCATACAGCTGGTCAGTTGAAACTGGACAGGAGATGGCACAGATGTGAGAAAGCAGAGAAGTGCCGGATTTTTGTTCCTGCTGCTGAGCTCTGACTGGCTAAGAAGAAACTCTACTGTGACTGGCAATAATCATGAATTTGCCGATCACACCTTTGGAAATCGATTACCCGCAGTAACCTCTTCTGATGCATTGTCTGGTGTCGCATAACACTCTCCATGTTTATGGCTTTAGGTGGCTATAAAGGGAGGTAGCATTCTAAGGCACTCTTCACAACAGCACTCTCTCCCCACCCCTCCAACCCAAGGTTTTCTTCCAGAAAGCTTTCCCGCCTTTTAAGCAGCCTTTGGCTCTCCGTGAGGACACCACAAACCCTTAACAAATAGCCAGTGATAATAAGTACCATGGTGAGATCAAACAGATTCTGAAATGACCTTGGGAAGTCAGGCAGATGCTGGGCTGCTGCTTCTTTTCGTAAAGATATTTGTTCCCTTGTCTGCTTGATGTGACTCCACACATGTGAGCTCCTTGTGACAAAGACTCTCTGTGCCAACGTTTTGTCTAGCAGACAGTGGGCATGAAGGCAGCTTTATCTCGCCAAGCCAAGGTGAGTTTGACCGCCTGAGGTGATAGGTTTTGGTTGTTGATAACGATGGCAAAGGGACAGAAGGGTCTTGCCAGGTGGGGCGAAGCTGCTACACTTGCTTCCCGGCAGGTGGAGGGGGCTGTTGCTTCCCAGGACAGAGAGGGAGAGGGGCGAGGCAGCACTGCCAGCAAATGCACTGGCAGGAACCTTTGCTTGGCTCCACTGGTGCATTTGCACCGCACTGCCCTCCCCCTCTCCCTCCTGGCAAGCAACAGAAACCCACTTGCAGGGAAGCTAGCCAAAGCAGCTTCATCACACTGGGTGAGCTGCTTCTGCAGCATGGAAGACCAGTTTTGACACAGGGAGTAGAAGCCAGTAGGAAAGTCTCTTATGCAGTCATGGGTGGCTGTTGCCCACTGGGAATGGTAGGGCAGAAGGCAGGGAGGCCAATAGTAGGTGGAGCTGGAACCAATGACAGAGACACCCCCTGACTGGTTGTAATTAAGAAGGCAGGCAGGTGTGGGCTGGCTAAGGGCAGACCGAGGTGAATGGGGCAGGGCCCCGTTTGCCCTAACAGACCAGCCTCCACTGGACTCCTTTGAAGTAAATAGGAGTTGCACAAGAACATGTTACCTTTTTGAAAAACCTCATTCATTTCAATGGGATATGAGTAGGAGATCTTCTAAGTGGATTGTGTCCCATGGTAACTAGTATATGTGGGATGCTCCCACTTGGATTTTCTAGCTCAGGCACCAAAATGTCTTGGGCAGGTCCTGTGTTAGCCGTCTGTCTTCCCCCTGAAATCTATGAATGTTTGTAGAACTTTCCCTTTGAAAAAGGGAGTGAACTGCTTTCAAATACTCCTGTCATGAGCATCCGTCACACTGCGCAGCACAGCATTGAATCAGGCTGTGAAAACCTGTTAAAAAAATCCTTGACCCATCTTACACTTTCTAGGTAGATAGTTCTTAGGAATGTTCAGTCTAATGAAGAATGCAGTTTAAAGTGTTTTTTGAAAACACACACACACAAAAGAAGGTAAATCACTACAAATAACTATTTGTGTTAACTCTGTTTTATTTCAGTAGATGAAAGCATGCTTGTGCAAATTGGCTTTTAGAACTGGCACTGTGCTGGACAATGCAAGAGGTGAGGAGTCTTTGCTTCCTCAAAGGCCACGCTTCCATTTCCTTGTTATGCTCAGTCATGAGGAATGTGTTTATGGGGTTAATTAAATATGCCATGGGTATTGTGAAAGTGGAGCTTCTTTGTATACAATGGTAATAATGGAGCTCAGGGGTTATTGCAAACCACTCAGACTCAGACTGGGGGATACTGCTGGGGTATTGCCCACCCAGCAACCTCTTGACTGAGCTGGTGGACGTGCATTGGAGAATCCCAAGACAGTTGCCACAGGGGACTTCAACAGTCATATGCAGAGCTTGGAAAAGTTACTTTTTTGAACTACAACTCCCATCAGCCCCAGCCAGCATGGCCACTGGATTGGGCTGATGGGAGTTGTATTTCAAAAAAGTAACTCCTCCAAGCTGTGTTTCAGATAATCCCATTCTCATGGTCAGACTATTTCCTGTGAGGTTTGGGATAACTGCAACACTTCTATCCCTCCCATGAGGGTGGGGGACCCATCGAGATGGTCTGTCCCCACAGAGTTATGGACTCTGATGGATTCCTGAGTGTCCTGGAGGATTTTCTGGCAGACAGAGCTAGTGATTCTATCAAAGTCTTAGATCTGCTCTGGCATGGATGAGGAACCACAGGTCTATGGGGGGGGGAAGGGCCCTCCAAGCTTCTCTCTATGGGCAAAAGAAGGGCCCTCCAAGTTTCTCTTGGGGCTCTCTCCATGCCACACTCTCTCCCCATCCACACACCCCTCTCACCAGGCCACACCCCTCACAGGCCCTGCTTCACACTTTGAGTGTCTTTGCCTGGCTAGAATGTGTCCTTGAACTCCGATCGTGCTTCTTGCTTGCTTGGACGGAGGAGAGAGGGGAGGAGAAGTAACCTACTATGCAAAGGTACAACTCACATTTGTTGTTCCACCCACTGTGAAAGATAGGGGAGCTGCAGTCAGTAAAACAGGCTGGGCAACACCTAGAGTGCAGATAGAACTCTGCACAGAGACAATGAAACATGTGCTGGAGCATGCAATTATTATTATTATTATTATTATTATTATTATTATTATTATTTACATTTGTATACCGCCCCATAGCCGAAGCTCTCTGGGCAGTTTACAACAATTAAAAACATTAAAAACAAATATACAAATATACAGATTTAAAAACACATTTTTAAAAAACAATTTCAAAACACATGCTAAAATACCTGGGAGAAGTGGAAAGTCTTGACCTGGCGCCAAAAAGATAACATTGTTGGTGCCAGGCGCACCTCATCAAGGAGATCATTCCATAATTGGGGGGCCACCACTGGAATGCATCAGTGAACTGTGCTTGCTCCTGAAATGGAGGACAAAGATGGGTTTGTGTGTGTAAAAATCTTTTGACTTTTGCGTGGCTGGACTGTACATAAGAGTTGCATCCATTACTCTGCCTAGGGTTGCCAGGGGTCTGCTTTTTGCCCAGACACTCTGGATTTTTGGGTGCTCTCCGGGTCTCCGGGTGAGTCACCTTAATCTCCGTACTCTCAGCTTTCATTTTAAAAAAATTAAGTTTCTAGATGGTTTGGTTTCTGAGATATACACCAAAACGTCAGCTGCCCCCAGCAACTTCAGTTAAATCAGCTCATAGCTCGCCGCTCTAATTCTGCCCTTTGAGGTTTGTAGCCAAATAAGTCAAGTTGTGATTGACAAGGCAGTAACTAGAGCCCTTTGCAAGTCAGAAAACTTATTTTTTCCTGCTTTTCTGAAAATCTCTTCAATTGCTTAAGTATATAGCTTTCAGTCTTTTCTCTCTCTTGTGTGCAGAGTCAAACAAGTTTAAATTTTCCTAGGCTGTTGAACAGGGCACTGGTTTGAAAACCTTCCCAATATGAAGCTTTAATCCAGTGCTTGCTTTTCTGGGAGTAAAGCTGCAATGCTAATCCCACATACCCAGAGTAAACCCCATTGAATTGAATAGGACTTCCTTTTGAGTAGACATTGTGCTGTAAATTGATGGGACATTTGAGTGAACATAGCAAAGAATTGTGTTTGTGTTGTAAATCTTTCCCTTCCTCTCCAACCCTATTTTTTAAAGCAATTAGGCAGGGCTTACATAGGTATCATTGTTTTTATTATGTAGGAAACTAATACTGATTTTATTTTATTTTTAGATGTTCTGCAATGACCAACTGGTTTTGACAATAAACTATTATATGGGGTGTATGTATTTTTACATCTGCATTGTGTGTGTGTGTGTGTGTGTATGGAGTCTTTCCCATAACCCTGTGAGGTAGGGTTGCAGACTGGAAATCAAGGCAGCTCACAACAAGAAATAAATCCCTTTAAAATCCAGTAACCATAAAAACAAGTATAAACAGTTGCAAAACAGCTTAAAATTGCATGATTCTGAATTTTGGGTTGGGTGAATGAAGTTCATTATCACTTGAGGTTGCAGTTCTCTGCACACTTCCCTGTTTGAGTAAACTCCACTGAATACATTGGGTCTTGCTTCTGAGTAAACAAACAGAGGATTGTACTATGAACTATACAGCCACGAGAGTGGCTGTATATTATAGTCAGTGTGGATTTTTCGCATTCCCCGATGTTAAATTGAAAATACCCCCATGCCATTCTGATGCTTCTGATCCCATAAGCCCATTTCAAAACAAAACCTTACAAAACGTATAGTCCTGAACTCAGAAACGCTTGCTTAACAACCCTCTAAGTTTTCATGGCGATACACAAAACAGTCAGAGAATCGAAAGTTCAAAGTGTAAAAAGAGAGAGAGAAAAACAGACCCCTTTTGGACTTTTTCTGTCAGAGTTCTCATAATTTGTTGAAATTAATTAAAAATCAGCCATGTGCACAGAGCATCTGTAATCCTATTACTGACCTTGCCCCATACTCTGACCTTCATCTTCTGCAGTTTAAAAGTTAAAAAAATGCCTGGCCAATTTTTAATTAATTTAAGACATATAGCAGTGAACAATGATAAGGCTAGGCATGCATGCTCAGTAAGAACAAACTGTCAGCGTTCTAAAAGCCAGACCCCCAGCTGCTTGGCTTGGGTAATCAGGGGGCCACACCCATACCAGACCTTGATTTCACATGAGACAGCCATGGCTTCCCCCAAAGAATCCTGGGATGTGTAGTTTCTGAAGGGTGCTGAGAGGAGACAGAGCTCCAGTGGCCAGAGTGGTTTTAACAGTCAGCCGCTCTGATTGAAGGTCTGTGAGAGGAACAGGGCATCTCCTAGCAACTCTCAGCACCCTTCATTAACTACACTTCCCAGGATTCTTTGGAAGAAGCCATTACTGTCTAAAGTGAAATAAAGGTCTGGTGTGGATGTGGCCAGGGACAGCTTTGGTCTAAATTTGGGTGGGAGGCTACATGTGCCTGCTGTAGAATAAAAAGGTGGGGGGAAACCTGAAAAAGAATGATACTGTTCATAGTTTTCCTTTTGGAAAGGAAAGGGGCTTCTCCTTTGCCAAGTGACTACCCATCCAATCTCTTCCCCCCCGTTCCCCTCCCTTTTCCTCCATCCTCCTCCTCTCCCTGCCCCTCCCCCAGGTCAGTTTCACCTATCCCAAGCATAATTGTATAGAAGTACATCCCACTAAACACAAAAAGCATGCAAATTATCAAACCTGCCCTCCCCTTCTCCTCTTTCCTCTCCCCTTCCTCTTCCGCCTTCCCTCCCCATTCCTTCACCCTCCCTTCCCCTCCTCCATCCCCTTCCAATCCCCTCCACCCTCCACCCTCCTCCTCCTCCTCCCCCATGATCAGCTTTACCTATCCTAAACGTGATTGCAGGGGAGTAAATCCCACTGAACTCAATAAGGATGCAAATAATCAATCCATTCTCAGCAAAGTTGCACATGATCTAATTTCCTACCTCCCGGATTAAACAGCAGCAAAATTCACTAATAGGCAAAAAAAACCTTGTAGTTAAAGAACATACCTATAGCCAAAAGAATTTATATCAAACTTTAAAAAGCAGGGAAATTGGGTGGTTATAGTGAATGCACCAGGGGAGCAGGAGACCTGACCTCCTCTCTGAGATATTGTACTGCTCTACAAATTTGTAAAAATGCAAACACAATTTGGGTTGGTCTTTCACAGTCCAATCCACTTCCTGTGTAGCTTGGAAGAATTTGGTAACATGTGCCTCTGAGCATATGATGAGCGGTGGTAACACCTGCTATCAGCCCAAATAACAGAAACAAGACATGTGCTGTGCTGATCTTTTAGCAGGCAGGAAGTAACAATATTAAAACAGTGGATACTGTAGTTCAGATAGTCATTTTAAATATGTTTGATTTACTTTGCAGTTTTAGTCAGAGCTTGGAAAAGTTACTTTTTTGAACTACAACTCCCATCAGCCCAATCCAGTGGCCATGCTGGCTGGGGCTGATGGGAGTTGTAGTTCAAAAAAGTAACTTTTCCAAGCTCTGATTTAAGTGACGTTTCCTATAGTAAATCATTTTCTTTTGCTTCTGTTTCTGTGAATATGTGAAGTACAGCAACACTTTGCAACACCAAAAAAAGCTCCAAAAACAATTGTGGAATAATGGCACTCACTATTCTGCAGAATAGTTTCCAGTGGACATGAGGAGTGTCTCAGTTTGCACAAGTTAAAATAGTGGGAGGTGAAAAGCAAAATTCTAGGTGTGCTCTATGTTTTTAATTGACCATGCCCACTGTTCCATAAGTGGAGTAGTCTAAGCATAGCAGGCGGAAAATATGCATCTTGGGCAGGTGTCGGAAGGCAGAGCTGGGGTCCCAATCCCAGGGAGCTGGATCCCGGAGAGTTGGGAGAAGAGTATTCGGATGGATGGCAGAGGGAAGGGGGAGGAACTTCCCCCCTTTGGAGCGAAGACGAAACAGAGGAACTGCCAGTGATAAGGTCGCTTAGCGACGGGGAGCCTGAGCCCTCCCTGGACATTCTCACGCCTCCCCCTCTTTCAGGCTCAGAGCAAGAGGGGAAAGAGGGAGGGCTGCTCACAGCCGAAAAGCGGGGAGGCAGTTTACCATCAGCCCCTCCCCTATCCCCCATCCTGGAATCGGAAACTTCAGAAGAGGAGGGGGTGATGCTTCCCCCCTCACCGCGCACACGCAGACAGCTGAAAAGACAGGAGAGAAGGGGGGGAAGGCGGGCAGTACCTGAGGGGCAGTTAAGGAGGAGCGAAAGATTGCGCGCCCGTTTGGCCCCTTCTTAAAGAACAGGCGGGAAGAAGTCCCTTGCTCTGTCAACTTTCTCCCAATGCCGCAGGACCTGTATCCCTGTATTGCTTCATGAGAAAACGCAGTCTTTGTTTGGACATTACCCTAATAAAACACGAATTAACTACAGCCGTTGGTCTGGTTCCTGAGTCACATCCTGGGCCTGACAGCAGGGCAAGTTTGTTTTTTCCAACAGCTAGAGTCATTGCTTAAGTAGCAAAATATTATAATCTGTCTGATTTTTATATTAAACTAGAGTTTCAGATTCAACTGTTAATGCGCCCAAAATAGAAATAGAGCATAACCTCCAGTTTGGAACACAAACCCTGTTTTCACCATCATAATTGGCCAATAAAAAGTATTGGAAATTAATAAAATAAATTTGACACAGATTTGTAGGATGAATTATGAGAGAAATGTAATTTTCTAGGTTACATTCTCTATAGATACAGAAGACCTCTTGGTTACCAGGCCCAGGCTCCAATTGGTCTTCTGTATCTTTAAAAGTTGTGCAAGGAGAAGGGAGAATTCCACCTTGTGGTTTTTCCCATTACAGAGTTGCAAGAACACCTGCACTTGGCTGACTTTATCTTCTCTACCTAAAATACAGGACCAGTCTCAGGCCATGGACCTGGCAACCCTAGTAAGAACCAACTATCAGAATTCTAAAAGCCAGACTCACAGCTGCTAGGCTTGCCTAATCAGGGGGCCAGACCAGACTTTGATTTCACTTGAGACAGTCATGGCTTCACTCAGAGAATTCTGGGAAGTGTAGTTTGTGAAGGGTGCTGAGAGGAGACTCCTGTTCTACTGAGAGAGCTCCAGCGGCCAGACTGGTTTAACAGTCAGCCACTCTGATTGAAAGTCTGTGAGGGGTACAAGGCGTCTCCTAGCAACTCTCAGCACCCTTCACTAACTACACTTCCCAGGATTCTTTGAGAGAAGCCATGACTGTCCAAACTGAAATAAAGGTCTGGTGTGGATGCGGCCAGGGAAAGCTTTGGTTTAAATTTGGGTGGGAGGCTACATGTGCCTGCTGTAGAGTAAAAAGATGGGGGAAAGCCTGAAAAAGAATGATACTGTTCACAATGGAAAGGGGCTTCCCTTCTGCCCAGTGTTCACCCACCCAATGTCCTCCCCCTCCCCTCCCTGCCCCTTCCCTGGGTCAGTGTTGGTCTATGACTGAGAGACCAGGCTTCGAATCCCCACACAACCATGAAGCTCACTGGGTGACCTTGGGCCAGTCACTGCCTCTCAGCCTCAGAGGAAGGCAATGGTGAAACCACCTCTGAATACTGTTTACCATGAAAACCCTATTCAAAGGGTCGCCATAGGTGGGGATCGACTTGAAGGCAGTCAATTTCCATTTTCAAACATGATTGCATAGAAATAAATCCCATTGAACTCAAAAAGCATGCAAATGATCAAACCCTGCCTCCCTTCTCCTCCCTCCTATCCCCTCCCTCTTGCCCCTTCCCTCCCCTTCCTTTGCCCCTCCCTCCCCATCCCCATCCCCTTCCAATCCCCTCCTTCCCCTTCCCCTTCCCCCTCCTCTTCCTCCTCCCCATGGTCGGTTTTACATATCTTAAGCATGATTGCACAGAAGTAAATACCATTGAACTCTATAAGCATGCAAATAATCAAACCTGCCCTCCCCTCCCCCTTCCTTTGCCCCCCTCCAATACGCTCCTTCCCCTTCCCACTCCCACTCCTCCTCCCCCATGGTCAGTATTTCCTATCCTAACCAAGATTGCATACGAGTAAATCCCATTGAACTCAATAAGCAAGCAAATGATCAGACCTGTTTTTCACCTCCTTCCCCTCTCCTCTCCCTTCCTCCTCCCCTGGCCACTCTTCCTTCTTCCTCCTCCCCTGCCCACTCTTCCTTCTTCCTCCTCCCCTGCCCACTCCAGCCCTGCCTCCCTCCCCCCTGGTCAGTTTTACCTATCCTAAGCATGATTGCACGGGAGTAAATCACACTGAATTCAATAAACATGCAAATGATCAAACCTGTCCTCCACCCCTCCCCCACCTGCCTGCTCCCATCCCAGTTGTCCCCTCTGTGTTTCCTCCCCTCCCCATCTTCCGTGGTCAGTTTCACCTATCCTAAGCATGATTGCAGGGGAGTAAATCCCATTGAACTCAATAAGCATGCAAATGATCAATCCATTCTCAGCAAACTTGCACAGGATCCCATTTCTTACCTCCCGGATTAAAAAGCAGGGAAATTCACTAATAGGCAAAAAACATTGCTACCAAATTCTTCCAAGCTACACAGGAAGTGGATTGGACTGTGAAAGACCAACCGAAATGGTGTTTGCATTTTGACCAATTTGTAGGGCAATCCAATATCTCAGATAGGAGATCAGGTCTCCTGCTCCCCGGTGCATTCACTATAGCTGCCCAATTTCCCTGCTTTTTAAAGTTTGATAGAAATATCTGTAGGCTATAGGTACATCCTTAAACCTCAAGGTTTTTTGGCTATTAGTGAATTTTAGTCTCTGTTAATTGAAAAAATGGTGCTTGGCAAAACCACATCTCCAAATATCCCTTTCCATAAAAGTCTCCACGCAGACAGGGAGGTGTTGCTTTCTTTTCTTAATGCAAAGGTTCAATCAAATTGGTATCCCCCTCCTCACACACAGTCTGAATATGTACAGTTCTTGAGCAACTTGGAGGAAAGGTGGGATATAAATGCAGTAATAAATAAATACATTTGAGCTGCAGTATGTGAACTCCAGCCTCAAACCAAACTGCTGAGCTTTAAAACATTATTATTATTATTATTATTAGTAGTAGTAGTAGTAGTAGTAGTAGTAGTAGTAGTAGTAAAGAAGCAGCAATGTGGTAGTGGTGGGGATGCTAGATTGTGAAGACAAAAGGGTGGATAGGTTGAGGAGGGGGTTTAGTGCTTTTAGGCCTTGGGATGATCATCAGAACTGATGACTTGGTTAGCCTGCACTTGGGGAATGAGAGTGGAACAGAAGACAGATTAGCATACGCACACATGCACACACACACACACACACAAACACATCTGTCCCTCCTGCAAGCATCTGCAGGCGTGCATGCATTTGGGCACATAGCAGGGGGGAAGCCCTCAACTGCTGCAGCATCTTGGAGAGACAGATGGGGGGAGTGTAGGTGGAAGAAAGTGGGGCAACTGGTGCACACACTTAGCCTCAGAGATGGGGGGTAAGCAGTCCTGAGCTTCCTCACTGCTCCTTGGCTCTGCCTGGGCTGAAGGAGAAATCTGGGTGGCCTCACAACTAAGAATAATTTTTAAGGAGGTGGCAGCGAAGCAGGAGCCAAGAAAGGCAGGCAGGCTGGGTGCCAGGAAGGAAGGGGGAAAGCAGCATTTTCTTGCAGGCTTCCTTCTTTTTGCTTCATGTAAAGCCCTCTCCTCTTGTTCTGAGTAACGGGGTAGTCAGCAGCGGCAGTGCGAGGAGATAGGAGTTGGTGATAGTACTGAAATCCCCTCTTCTTCCTGGTAGCTCCACCCTCAGCCTACTTCAGTGTCTGCCATTTGTTTTATAGGCAGATGCCTGCCCTCGGTACACCTGAAAGATGCTCTGGCGCTTCAGCAAAAGTCCTCCCCTCTCATTTGGAGCAAAGGGGAGGTGTCATCTGCAGCAACAGTGGGGAGGAGACAGCTTCCAGGGAGTGAAGACTTTTTAAAAAAAATTAATAAAATTCATTTCTTTACTGTTCGCAGCCCCCTCTGGATTGCTTTGCAGCCCTCCTTGGGGTCACGGCCCCCAGATTGGGAACCACTGATCTACAGTATATCCATTTAAGGCCAGGGTTCAGACTTGGTTTTGGAACTAAATTAGGAGACGGGATGGAGGAATGTAACCGTCATACTCTTGCTTCATCTCTCAGTGGCTGTTGACACCATCAGCCGTGGTATCTTGCTGGACTGGCTTGGTGTGTTTGGGAGTGGGAGTCACCATATTACAATGGTTCTACTCCTACTCACAGGGCCTGTTTCAGAGAGAAGCACTGAGTGACTATACCTCAGCCCTTTGGCAGCTATGCTGTGGGGTGCTGCAGGGTACCATCCTGCCCCCAGTGCTGTTTAACATCTATATGAAGCAGTTGAGAGCAGTCAGGGAATTTGGAGCATACTGTCATCAGTAAGCTGATGATACAAAGTTTTATATGTGTGTTATATCTGAGTCACTTGTGGCCGCTCAAGTTCTGGATCGGTGTTGGCATGCAGTGCTGGGCTTGATAAAAGGATGAAACTGAATCCTGGCAAGATGAAGGCCTTCGATGTGGGCAGTTTCTGGGTCTGGGAATCAAGCAATTTGCCTGTTCTGGATGGGGTTGCAGTCCCTCTGAAGGAACAGGTATGTAGTCTGGGAGTGCTCCCAGGTCCATCTTAGGGTGCTTTCACACTGCACTTTATTCCGTTATTCTGACGATTTATTTCCTGTTAAATTGCGCATCAAATTTGAGCTTTCACACGACATAACCAGTAGCTCCGGAATTCTGGTGGAATGTAGTGGAAGTTTAGCGCTAATTTCCGCAATAAATGATACCAGAAAAATTCCGATAGCAGGCTAGGAACCTGGAAGATTGCGGGTTTTGCGCTAGCTGCCACTGCTCACGTGACAGCCATCCCAGCATGCAGTGCGTTCCCGCCCTTACCAATAGCCGTCCCAGCATGCAGCCTTCGCATGCTGCTGCGCTGCCACTGCCACACCTCCCAGCCGATCCCAGCTGCTGCTGCTTGTGCTCAACCAGAGCCTCTGCTGCTGCGCTACCGCGCCTCTCAGCTGATCGCGATCGCGCCTCTTTCAACCCCCCCCACGCAGAAGGAACAAGCAGAGCTTTTGAATAGAAAAGGCGGGAAAAGAAGCAGTCTTCTAACGGCCGCGGTAGGTGAGAGTGCTGTGTGAAAGACCATTGCGTGAAATGCCACTAAATTGGTACTGCAGTGTGGAAGGGATTTTTGAAATCCGGAAAGAAGCGCTACATTTTTAATCCGTTAAACTAGCGCTATTAGCCCCATGTGTGAAAGCAGCCTTTGTCACTGGCAGCCCAAGTGACCATAGCAGCTAGGAGAGCCTTTTGTCAGGTTAAGTTGGAATGCCAGCTATGCCCATTCTGGCATTCTGGACAAGGATAATTTTGCCACAGTGACTCTTGCATTGGTAACACCAAGATCGAATTAGAGTAATGCGCTTTACTTGAGGCTGCGCTAAAGATTGGCTAGGAAGCTGGCATATAACACCACTGTTAAAAGAACTATACTGGCTGACAATTTGCTACTGAACCAAATTTAAGGTTTCGGTATTGCCCTTCCAAGCCTTAAACAACTTGGGACCAGGTCATCTGAGGAAATGCCTTCTCCTGTACAGCCCTGCCCAGTCACTAATGCCCTCCACTGAGGCTCTCCTGGTTGTGCTGAAGCTCCTGTTATGGTGACCATGAGGAGGACCTTGTCTGTTTACTAATGCACAGAGCATGGGAAACAGGCAGGATGAACTTGAACACTTGATACAGGAGGGCAATTACGACTTGATAGGTATAACTGAAACTTGGTGGGATGACTCCCATGATTGGAATACAGCAATTGAAGGATACAACTTGTTCAAGAAGAACAGAAGGAATAAAAAGGAAGGTGGAGTTGCGCTATATGTTAAAAATATATATCCCTGCACAGAAATACAGGAAGATGAGCTTAGTAGCTCCACCGAGAGTATCTGGATTAAAATTAATGGGGCAAGTAATAAAAGGAATGCGGTGCTTGGAGTCTACTACCGACCACCCAATCAAGGAGAAGACGAGAATGTAAGTTTTGAAAAGCAAATTGCCAATGTTTCAAGGAGGCATGATGTAGTAGTAATGGGGGACTTCAATTATCCCGATATCTGTTGGGAGACAAATTCTGCCAAACACGGCCCCTCCAAGAAATTTCTGACATGTGTTGGAGATAACTTCCTTCTACAGAAAGTGGAGGAAGGAACCAGAGGAACAGCTATCCTGGACTTGATTCTAACCAATAGAGATGATTTGGTGGATGAAGTGGCAGTAATGGGAACTCTGGGGGAAAGTGACCACACCATACTTGAATTCTTGATTTTAACAAAAGCAAAAGCTGAGAGTAGCCATACGCGCACCCTGGACTTTAGGAAAGCTGATTTTAATAAACTCAGAACAATTGTAAGTACGGTTCCATGGCAAGCGACCATAATGAGAAAAGGAGTCCAAGATGGGTGGGAGTTTCTAAAAAATAAAATTCTAAAAGCTCAATGGCAAGCAATTCCAACAAGGAAAAAATGGGGGAAACAACAGAAGAAGCCAATGTGACTTCACAAAAAGCTTAGAGATGACCTGAAAACAAAAAATGACACATACAGGAAGTGGAAAGAAGGCCAGGCCACAAAGGAAGAGAACACACAGGTATCACGGAATTGCAGGGATGGTGTCAGGAAGGCTAAAGCTGAGAATGAGCTGAGGCTAGCGAGGGATGCTAAAAGCAACAAAAAAGCTTTCTTCAGGTATGTCCATAGTAAAAGACAGAGAAAAGAAATGGTGGCACAGCTACTCAATGAGGATGGCAAAATGATAACAGATGACAAAGAAAAGGCAGAAGTGCTCAATTCCTACTTTGGCTCAGTCTTCTCCCAAAAAAGGGTCTGTGACCCTCCTGGGAAACATGAAGTAGAAGGGGCAGGATTGGAGCTTGAGATTGATAGACAAATGGTCAAGGAATACCTAATCACTTTGAAGAAGTTCAAATCTCCAGGGCATCCTAGAGTATTGAAGGAACTGGCTGAAGAATTCTCAGAACTGCTGTCTATTATCTTTGCGAAATCATGGAGGACTGGTGTTGTGCCGGATGACTGGAGGAGAGCTAATGTCTCTATCTTCAAAAAGGGCAAGAAGGAGGAACCAGAGAACTACAGACCAGTCAGCCTACCATCAATCCTGGAAAAATTCTGGAGCAGATTATAAAGCAGTCAATCTGTAAGCACCTTGAAAGCAATGCAGTGATTACTAGGAGCGAACATGGATTTATGAAGAACAAATCCTGCCAAACTAATCTCATCTCATTTTTTGACCGGGTAACCTCCCTTGTAGACTGTGGGAATGCTGTGGACATAATATATCTTGACTTCAGCAAAGCTTTTGACAAAGTGCCCCATGATATTCTGATTAGCAAGCTAGCTAAATGTGGGCTGGATAAAACAACTATCAGATGGATCCACAGTTGGCTCCAGAATAGTACTCAAAGAGTGCTTATCAACGGTTCCTTCTCAAACTGGTTAGAAGTAACGAGTGGGGTACCACAGGGCTTGGTCCTGGGCCCAGTGCTCTTTAACATTTTTATTAACGACTTGGATGAGGAGGTACAAAGCATGCTTATCAAATTTGCAGATGATACAAAATTGGGGGGGGCATAGCTAATACCGTGGAAGACAGAAACAAAATTCAAAGGGACCTCGATAGGCTGGAGCATTGGGCTGAAAACAACAGAATGAAATTCAACAAGGAGAAATGCAAAGTTCTACACTTAGGAAAAAGAAACCAAATGCACAGTTATAATATGGGGGATACTTGGCTCAGCAGTACGACATGTGAGAAGGAACTTGGAATTGTAGTTGATCACAAGCTGAATATGAGCCAACAGAGTGATGTGGCTGCAAAAAAGGCAAATGCTATATTAGTCTGCATTAACAGAAGTATAGTTTCCAAATTGCATGAAGTATTAGTTCCCCTCTATTCAGCACTGGTTAGACCTCATCTTGAGTACTGCATCCAGTTCTGGTCTCTGCACTTCAAGAAGGATGCAGACAAACTGGAACAGGTTCAGAGGAGTGCAACAAAGATGATCAGGGGACTGGAAACCAAGCCCTATGAGGAGAGACTGAAAGAACTGGGCATGTTTAGCCTGGAGGAGAGAAGACTGAGGGGAGATATGATAGCACTCTTCAAGTACATGAAAGGATGTCACATAGAGGAGGGCCGGGATCTCTTCTCGATCGTCCCAGAGTGCGGGACATGGAATAATGGGCTCAAGTTGCAGGAAGCCAGATTTCAATTGGACATCAGGAAGAACTTCCTAACTGTTAGAGCCATACGACAATGGAACCAATTACCTAGAGAGGTAGTGGTCTCTCCGACACTGGAGGCATTCAAGAGTCAGCTGGACAGCCATCTGTTGGGAATGCTTTGATTTGGATTCCTGCTTTGAGCAGAGGGTTGGATTCGATGGCCTTATAGGCCCCTTCCAACTCTACTATTCTATGATTCTATGTTCCTGTACCTACTCTTTGGAATAGCCCTCCCCGAAGAAATAAGGCATGACAATGCAGCCATGGCACATGCTGAAAACTTTACTGAGGTCTTTTGTAGGGACTTAAAGTTGCTGGATTTGTTTGATTGTTTTTATTGTTATTTCTAATTTCAGCCATCTTGAAATGCTTTCCTAATAGGCAGCAGGCAAATATTTTCAGTTAATTCATTAATTAACAATTGCGTGAAGTGTAAATTCAACATATTTTCAATATAATTAATGTAAAGTCAATAGATGGGGAAGACTTGACTTGATAACCATTTTGTCATGTCTTGACTGAATGAGCATCATGAACTCATATATGGGTGTAGTTGTCTAGGATCTCGGGGTGTCTTATAACCCATCCTTTTTTGGGAGCCAGGTCCCAGCAGGGTCCTTATGTCTCCAGCATCTTATGAGCTAATCAGCATGAAATAGGAGTGTGTAAGCCACTTAGAAAGGTCTTCCAAAGCAGTATTCAAATCTGGCCAGATTATTCTATAATCTTAGAAGGGGGGTTGGCTCTGAGGGGGCATGGCTGTGACTATCATGAAGGGACTCTGCACTTCTGAATTTCCACTGCACTACTGGCTGTAATCCTATGCCCACTTTCCCGAGAGTCAGTCCCATTGAATTCAATGGGACTTAATTCTGAGAAGTTATGTATGAGATTGCACTATTTGACTGCAGTCCTAACCACACTTTGTGTGGAGTAAGCATTAGTGACTACAGTGGGGCTTACAAGTAAACTTACATAGCACTGTAGCGCACAGTTAAAATGACACAGTTATCAACCTCACATGATGTATCTGCTCCTAAGGAGTGCTAGCTCAGACTGCAGATGACGGAGATCAAATTTAAATTAAAGTTCTGTAGTCTAATGGTTAGAGTAGCAGATTAGGACCTGGGAGATCAAGTTCAAATCCCACCTCAGTCTTGAAATTCACTGGATGATATTGGGTCATCCAATATATCAGCCTAACCTATCTCACAGGGTAGGTTATTATTATCTGTGACTATTGGCCATGCTGGCAGAGTCCAGCAAGATCTGGAGGGCCAAAGATTCTCCACCCTTAGAGTATAGTAACCTAGCCAAGCTTTCACTGAGAACTTTCTATACTTAAATGTCAAGATTTTTAAATTTCCTATAGGAATTTTAATTAAGTAGGTTCACATGATCGCCACCCCTGATATACACAATTAGTTTTATTTCCGTTCCATCTATAGCAGAAATAAAGCTATTAGACACAAATGTGTCTGCTGTGAACAACAGACACACAAGTAAACAAGGACTCATTTGCATGGACTTTCCACTCTTATATATTACAGATACTTCTGGCAGAGTATCACATGCATTGAAACTCGATCTATTGACAGGCTTGGAGTTATAATGAAAATTGACTCCTGTTTTTCCATGAATAGTTCTATTTCTCTGATGAATTTAGTCGGACTAATAGGGAAGCTTAAAGAATAACTTTCTGCCCACAATGGTTCCCCCCTGGCAAATAATAAGGTTTGGGAGGGCGTAACCTAAAATAGACGTTTCATAAAAGATTCATCCTTGAACAAAAACATTGTGAAAGCATGAAATCTGGAGCAGACGGCAATCAGAATTCTACTTGAAGTGCTTTATAGTAATTATTTTTAAAAGTACTCAACAAAACAATCTTTTCAATTGCAGAATAGCTAGCAAGGGCTGTATGGTTCAAGGCCAGGTAATTTCTGCAGCGGGGGGGGGGACCTGGGGAGACAACCCACCCTCAGTTCTTTACCTCTAATCTAAGGTATGTTAAATCAGCACGTTTCAATTACTGCCTTCCGCTCTTAAAAAAAATTAAACTAAGGAGATGAAGCATTTCAGAAAAGTATCTGTAAATAACATTTTCTATAGGATGCAGATTATCTGGGGCCAGACCCTGATTATCTGTTGTTGCTTGTGCGTGGATTTCAGCTGAGGAGATATTCTTCAAAACTGAAAGTCATGGACATTATTCAGGTGTGTAGTCGTTCAGGGTCTTGGGGTGTCTTAGACACCTTACTTTTTTGGGAGAA
Organism: Rhineura floridana; assembly: GCF_030035675.1. Classification (NCBI taxonomy): domain Eukaryota; kingdom Metazoa; phylum Chordata; class Lepidosauria; order Squamata; family Rhineuridae; genus Rhineura; species Rhineura floridana. The sequence goes on from NC_084482.1 coordinate 44,095,679, forward strand.
GGGTCACAGCAGGGTCTCCAGTGTCCTTTGAGCCAATTAGCATGAAAGGGTGTTAGCCACTGAGAAGAGTCTTCTAACATGCTTTGTTGTCCTTTCCTGATGATTGGAGCCAATCAGAGTGAAAGGAAATGAGTCAGCCACTGAGAAAACTCTTCTGAATAGCTAACACTCTCCCCTTTCATGCTTATTGGCTCCTAGGGATGTCTGTTGTTGTGGGAGAAGGCATTAATAAGGATCTCATTCTTAACCCAGTAGCAAAAAGGGGGGGAGGGGGCATGACTGACTAACATGAAGGGACCCTGTATTTCTGAATTTGCCACTACAAGACTGAGGTTGTAAATTAATTACAGAAACTAATCATAACTTTAGGGCCAGTGGATTGTTCAGTGGGGATTCATTGACTGTTGGCCCAAATATTTTCATAAAAATACATCTGCACCCCTTTTGTGCATGTTGCAACACTTGGGTTTGCTTTGAACTTTTGTTTTTCATTTGTTCTTGTCTTGCTCTTTGCACATTTTCAGTTTCGAAGTGCAAGACATAATGGAGGAGGAGCCATAAATGCCCCACTGGAAAAAAATGCTATTTTAGGTGACAAGCTGGTATCCTTACCTGTAAGTAAATTCACTTGAGGGCAAGTGCTGCAGCCTACTGGTTGAAATGGCAAGATGACAGACCCTCTGGTAAGTAAATCTGCATGTAGGTAGTTGCATCAGCATGCTAAGGGGCTTGAAGAAAACCATTTCCCTCATAATATTTGTCCAGAAATCATGGAAGGCACTGCAGGAAAGTTATTATCTCTGTAAGGAGGTAATGATTTTCCTATGGCAAACCGTAGCTTTGGAGTCTAAATCAGGGACCCCAAAGGAGGGTACCTCAGATATGTCCAGCTATTCCTAGTAGTCTCCACACCCCCGCCCCAGCCAGACATAATCTCAGTAAAAAGAACTGATGCACACCTGGTCCTTCTCTAGCTTCTCCTTTCTTCTGAGTAGATTCCTGTAATGAAGCTCTCTGGCTGTCAGATGAGCACTCATCCATCAGCTCTGGACTTATGACTGAGCCCAGTGATGCCTCCACTCCTCAGGGCCGGGATGGGAATGAAGAAGGAGACTCTGGGCTTGAAGGAGGGGTCCAGCTGTGGTGTGGGAGTTATCAGGGAGTCAGGAAATATGTCTTGGGGCTTGAGAAACTTGGGAGGCTTGATTCTTCAGGGTCCCTGGTGGCACTGGGGATCTCTGCAGATCCTACTTCTCTTTTTTGAATGAACTCTTCCCCAGAGTCATGTTTGAGCTGGATTTTGGCAGAAAGAGGCAGGAGAATTAATTTTTGTCCTCTTCACCCTGCAGCCACTCACACGACACTCCATGCTGTCCTCTTCCTCTAACCCTCCAACGCAGCTTTTTAGGGGCTGCAGGGGGGAAGGAAGAATTGGCAATAATCAATTTCCCCAGCAATGTCCTGTGAGCTGAGATATACTCATGGGAACTCGAGATTCAAGTCATGCCATCATGCACATGCTGCAGAAAGCTGCAACTGGCCTCAAGCTCTGGCGACTTGCCTACACTGCAAAATCAAGGCATGTATCCATTTCAAATGTTGCAGCGTTCCTGCGAAATCTCTGGAGCATATGCTCGAGAACTGACGTGTGTGAATGATCCTGTTTGTAGCACCAGCCATCTCTTATATCCACACCAGTTTAAAGCCTTTCTTATCCAAGCTATCTTAACATGCCACTTATTGGCATCAATGAGCTTTACCTGCATATCATGCATGTGTATATGTTGCTAAGGAAGTAACTATTTCCATGAAAATATTTTGGGCTCACAGAGGTCAATTTGTGCATCTTTATTTTTGCACTTGATATCCTAATCCTGGTTACAACATTCACATGAGCAAAGCCAGCTTGCTTAAGGAGTTACAAGAGACTAGCTCCTTTCCCCAAACCTTACCTCGGAACTACTGTTTACATCTATCAGTCTTTCGGTCTCAGAGGCAGGCAGATGACATTTCTCTTCCCTTTGTTTTTTGCGATATTTGAAGAGACTGGGAAGATTAGCAGGGGGAAATGTAGAGAGAAAGACAAACAACTCATTTTCTGTCTTTTGGAGGGGAGGGAGGGGGGAGTTGTCCATTGTATTTGTATATAGATAAATATTGGCATATTTACTTTGGCAGCTGTTACTCCACTTAATGCCGTCTGATGTTATAGTGAGAGGAGTCAGCCTTGGCGCTTTTGCTTCCCAGAAGATGAAAGGGATGTTTTTTGCACATGCATGATAGTAACTTGCTTGCAACTTGATACAGGGTTGGTAGAACTCCCAGCCTTCATTTTGGAGCAATTTGGGATTTTAGTGAAACAAAATCCACTTTCTAAGTAAGGCCAAGGAGTTCCCAGAAACTATTTTAATCGGCACAGGGCTGACATAGTTTCACTTGTAACACTCATGCCCCAACTTACCTTTCAGCCTACTGTTCTAGTCCTAATTCCTGCTGTTTTCCCCCTTTGGGGTCTGCAGTTTTACTTTCAAAAGCTTCTGGTCCTCCTTAAATCTAGCGCTGACCCTCATTTGAAACTCCAGTGTTCGAAGCTGAAGCCCTCCTCCCCACACTCAAAACATCAGATTTTAATTTTAAGCTAACTGTTGAGTTTTTGCTTTTAAATGCCTTTCTCAAAATTGCTTCAATGTGTAGCTTTCTGAAATTTTATTTCCTCTTTTCATTCTGAGGCTTCCCTGGCTTTTTTGACTTCTATCCCAGATCTTTTCTTCCTTTCTTTTTTTTACAACAATTCTCTTTCTCTCTTTTTTCAGGAAGACCAAATGGTGTGGCATTTTACAATAGCAAACGGCACTTTTTAATGGTTGACCTAAATATCCCTCTTGTTCTCTAACTTGGCACCATGGACATTTGAGTTGCTCGACGGCCCGGAGAATCTGAGTCAAGGGAGCTCATCCAGAATTTGACTGTGATGGAGCAAGAGTCAGGGTGGTTGATCACAGAGGAGACTGAGAAAAGGAAACCTCAGAGGGAGAAGGCAGAGGTTGTGGAATATGGATCTGAGTTATGGTTAAGATTTGGCATCTTTTAACCACCAAAGCTTAGGAGAAATATAAACAAAATTTCATGTGCCAGGCAGTAAAACCTCTGGGCAGGCCTCAAAGCTCACAAGTCCAGTTCTTCAGTAGGTTCTGAGTCCAGTCCAAAGTGGATCTGGGGAAAGGAGGAGACCTTGAAATGCACCTCTGGAATCCTGGTAATCCTAGGTTTCAGCGGCATTTCTAATGATGAGAGATGACCTGAATGGAACATAATGTGGAGAACAACCAAGTCTTCTCCATATTAGTCTTGCCATCTTCTCTTCCAAGTCCAATCAGCTATAGAGCTGGTGGGGGGTTAAAATTAGGTGACAAAATACGCTGGAAACTCCATTGTGAAACTGCTGAATTGCAATATATCAGGCAATTAAATTCTGTCCTGAACTGAGGTTATTGATTTTTATCACACTACATGTGTTCAATTAGTTGAACAAGGCCAGGTTGTTTGTGTTATCACTAACATTGCCTTCTTAGTCAGCTAGTGCAATTATTTTTCTTTTAGGTAATCATCACCATCTGTCAAGCCAAACAGTAAATGCAACCTTCTCTGCTAACAACTTGAGAAAATGGCTCATTCTCCTCCATGCATGCACCCTGAGCATTTCAGATGTATATCATTTTTTAAGCAGAATGCTAAAGAAGAGGATGTGCTGTGATTCAAAGTCTGTGGTTCAAGTCTTGACTCACCCATTGACTTAATGCATGATTTTCAGCTAATGAAACCACATATTCCCCCTCCTGATCTGTAATGATGGAATCATAATACGAACCTATCTTACCGGGATGTTGGAAGGATGATCATGGCTGTGTGTTTGGTTGTTAGTCTTGGGGTGGTGTTCAGCTCTTTCTGTGAATGAAATGATTCGCCTGTGTTGGGTTTTTAAGGGTTGTTCAGGATTAACCTTTAGTCTCTTAAGAGTGTTTATTATATTTTTATCTGTACTTCAGCTAGGTAAGTTTTAATGAGGCCGCTCATATAAATGCATACTTAAGTCACATGTGATGTGCTTTGACTGTTTATGAAAAGTACCATGCAAATTCTTAGTAAGAGTAAAGACCATAGTAACTGACTTTGGAATACATAGGCAGTTATGAGAAGAGACTGTAACATGTTTTGGAATGCATGCAGTGTACAGACAGATTTTGGAGATGGCTTCTGTGAAGGCATTAAGATGTTACAGTGCTTTTGGAGCCCCTATTGTACTTCAAGTGTTCCAGTGGTTAATCTCTGCAAAGCCTTCGTGCAATTAATTATTAAGCCGGCCTCCTCTGCAGCAGTAAACAAGCAGGGCTGGAATGTGTTTGATACAGAGGTGGTCAGGCATGGAATGGGGCTAGAAATGGATGTACCACTGTTTTTGTCTTCCAGCAGATTTTCCTTTCCTTTCCCCCTTTGGTCTCCAGTTCTTTTCAATCACTCTATTTCTTCCCCCAGTACAATGAAATGACCATATATACCTGCGGAGAGGGAAGGACATGTCACCTTGATCATCTCTTGTGCTGCCCTGCTTGTAGATGATATAAAACATGGCTTCTCTGGGTCAAACTTGATGTGATGCTAAATATGCCGTTTGGAAGCTCATCAGGTTTTGTGTGTGTGTGTTTTAAAAGAAAAATTAATAGCAGGGGTGTGTGCATCCTCCCCCTCATTTTTCACCAGGACTGCACTGCATGGAGAGAGGTTTAACCCCCTTTTCCCCTGCTGTAGGCTAAACGAAAATTAATCCCCCCCCCCGTCTCTTCTCCCTCCCTCCCTCCCTCCCTCCCTCACTCACACAAACTGCTATCCCAGAAGAAAAAGCTCTCATTGGCAAGGAGAGATTTCCCCCCCTGGGGCTAATAGCGGGGGGGGGGGTGCATTGTTGAGACCTCACTAGGGGAGAAAAGAGTTAATCCTCTCCCCTCCATTACTACATTCCCAATGAAAATCAGTGGCACTTGCTATTATTATTCTTTCCTTTTTTCCCTTTTTTTCTTTTTTACAAAAAAACGGACAGCTCCCTAATTATGTGTTTAGTGTCAAGTCTACTTTGGCCTTCATTAATAAGGGAAAATTGAAGTATTGGTGCGCCTATCTAGTAGACAGAAGGCACAGAGAATGTAGAACATAACCATTGGAGTTATTGTGATGGATGCACCGTGATTGGCTGGACCAGCATTTAGGTATGTACCACCTCTGCCTAATAGACAATAATATTCTACTTTCTTAGGGAGCAATCCAAGCCAAAGATCTGGTGGATGAGTGGAGTTTGTAAGAGGCAGATCTCTGGCTGAGCTGACTGAGCCCGGTTTCATCCAGGGCTAAGCTTGTATACGTCCTCCGTCTTGGGTCAGCTGGGGCTCAGCCGGCTCAGTCGAAGACAGCTGAGCTGGGGCCAGGGTAAATTCTAAAAAATGGGTGTTCAAGGGGAGTGGGTTGGAGCAAGGTAAGACTCACCCCTTTTCAAACTCTGTTCAGCTCAGTCACGTGACCTAGTAGCCCAGTGGACATTACACTGGCAAAAAAGGTGGTGTTAGTTAAACTCTATTTGAAAGGCTTGTTTTCCCTCTGCCAGGCTCGGCTGACTCAGCTGGCAGTAACCCTGTTCCTGAACGGAGTCTGGAATGGGGGTACATTTTGCCAGCCTGATTGATCCCAGTGTAAATTACACTGGCTTCCTATTATTTGGACTTGCTCTGCCCGTTTTGCTACTGTTCTGTGCATTGTCATGTTGCTATTTTTGTTTTAAGAAAGAATCTGAAACTTTGGGAAAGTGGCAGAGTCGTGCCTTTTTTTGTTTCTGTTTTTAAATGAGGTGCTGGTACTCCTATCTTGATAAAATTGCTGTGGGTGCCAGCACAAAATGGTTGCCACTGGCAGCAAAAAAAGAGGTAACTGTACACCATACCGGTAAATACTGTCACACACACACAAAAACACTGTGGCAGAGTATCTGCATTGCATACAGAAGGCCCCAGGTTCATTTCCCAGCATCTCCAGTTAAGGCTGGGAGAGACCCCTGTCTGAAACCCTAGAGATCTGCTGCCAGTCAGTGTAGACAATACTGAGCTAGATGGACAAATGATCTGACTCAGCTTCCTATGGTCCTAAGTGATCTAGAGCAAAGATGGCTAATTCTTAGGTAGCCACGGGTGATGGTCCTGCACACAAGAAATATATTGTACAACACAACTGGAGACCTGGTTAGGCTCTCCAGTAAAGTCAGTGATGCCTAATGGTAACATAAAATTAAAATGTGGAAATAACTCTCTCCCACATACAAGTTTTGAAGCAATTTTTTTCTTTTTCTTATGAGTAAAACTGAACAATATTTTTAATGTATCTTAAAATATAGTGAGGTCATACCTCCATGTACCACATCAATTTGCTTTATAGGTCAAAACCAGCTTGTGGGCCATCAGTTGGCTTTCTCTGCTCTTGAGGAATGTGCTGCTTGGATGTCTTGTAATGATTTAATAAAAGGTTCTCTAAGCAAGTATTGCACAATGTTTCTTATCTATGTCTTTACTTTTTATTCAATATTTATATCCCATTAGAATCAGGTCAACTTGACATTTTAAAAACTTTCTCCATCTTGGTCTTGCAATGTGCTTGCCTAACTACTGTACACTCAATTTTCCATAGCCCAATCTTTATCTAAGGCAGGGGTGAAGAATCAGTGGCCCTCCAAATGTTGTTGGATTATAGCTCTGTCATCCTAGACCACTGTCCATGATGATTGGGGTTGATGGGAGCTGGAATCCAACATCTGGAGGGCCACAAATTCCCTGATCGAAGACCCGACCCATTCATTACTGCTTTAGTGTGGGAATAGCTTCCCCATGTTTCAGTTCCATGGGGCTTCAGTAATATCTGGATGGAACAACCATGTAGGAGAGATTAATAATGAGACTGCTTTCCACGTAAACTTCACCTGACCTTCTGGAAGAATGATACTGCTGTGGGGAAGGAGCCATTTTGTTAGCCCCACTCATGTAATTCCCCAATTGAAACATTACCAATTTGTGGGATTAATCATGGAGAAGCAGCTCCTACAGTGCTCTGAATTGGGCTTTATTGCTGATCACATGGGACCTTGAAGAAGGATCTGTCATGACTCCTCTGGGCACCCTTCCCAACTGAGGGAATGCAGACAGGACTGACCAGCAACTAACTCTGTATTATTCCTATGCACATCCAGACTATATGCATGCCCACCTATGTCTAGAGATATAGGCAGCATTTTTTGCCTCAAGATTTCAAGAAAAGCTGCTCCCTTTCATAAGGAAATGCTGGCTTCGGGAGAGCAAAGAGAACCGTCTGCCAAGCCCTGCTGCTCTCATTCGTTTCAGTGGAGTGAGTTTGTTGAAGTGCAGAGAGGCTGTGGAGCAGATGGGCTTGTTCTGATGCCACTCAAATCAATTTTTTGAAACATGATTGATAAGGAGGGAGTGTGTGGGAAGCTAAAAGAATGCTTTGTGACCAACACTGGATAACAACGGTTGCTACATCTTCTCACAGCAAAGCATACTTTGCCGCTTGTTATTGAATGTTTTGGAAATTCTGGTTGGTCTCATTTCATCTGGGAAATTATCATAAAGAGCTGTGTTAATGAATTGCTTATTGATATATATGTAGCTTATTCATTTCTGTCTCTCATTTCTAAGGATGGGGGGACCAATTCAATCCAGTTTGCATTTTAATACAAAACCTCTCTAATTTGCACTTCCTGGGGGAAAAAAACCATGAATCAAAATGCAGTTATCCTTCAAAATGTGTATATTAGGAAAAGAGGGCACATACTGATGAAAACAGGATACAAAAATGTATTATATTAGGGGAAATTGTGTACACTGTGAAAGTTTGCACAGAAAAATGTGTGTGTCAGGAGAAATGTGCAGCAAAATGCTGGTGAATTTTCATGAGGACTTAAAAAAAGAAAATAGCACTTTGAGGTGGAAATGTGGAGAACTGCACTTAAAATTGGAAAAATGAGAAACTGAAATTGACAAATCCACCTATTCCTACTCATTTCCTTATCCTTTAAAACCTACAACATGGCAGGGGAAGGCTGTCATGCTCCAGAATAGCCACTCATGTCCTTCATGTGTTCTTAAGTGACAAATGGCATTCCTCTGTTGGGACCAAAGTTTATAATAAATAGCCAGCATGGAATGGGGTACACAGCCAGACTGGGTCCATGGCATGGGAGGAGGGGGCTACAACACTTTCCCCTTGCAGTTCTAACCATAATACCTACTCTTTCTCTCTGCCAGCTGTTTGCAGTGGGAGCTTTCCTCCCATTGCAAACAGGAGGCATGGAGGGGAATTGATTCTGAGCAGGATCATGGTGGAGGCAAAGGGGTAAAGCCTCACTTCTTCATGCCACAGTCCTAATCCTACTCTGGGCTCCTCACCCCAACTTTTTTTAAAAAAAAATCAACTACACAAGAGCAAACTACATGGCAAACATCCCATCTAGTTTGGTCTTTAGATGCATGGTCAATCTGTTCTGTTATGGAACACGTTCCAGCTAGCTTAATGCCCCCTGCCATCTTCTTGAAAACTCATGCAACATTAATGGGAAAGTGCTGTTATCTGAATATCAACAGCATGTGGGCCTCCCCCCTTGCATTCTTTGGCAAACTTTTCAATTCTGCACAGCTGTAAAGTCATTATAAGATGTAACTGTGACAAAATATTACCCATCGTGCTGATTCATTATTGCTTTTTAAATTAAAAAAGGGCATTCCAATCAAGAATTTTTTTTAAAAGCCACCCAGCAACTATTTTTTTAAAAAACAAAACAAATCTGTGAACAATGGTTACTGCTAGATTTGATCTGATCAAAGGTAAGAACATATTACACACAGGAGATCCTTTAAACTGGAAGTACCATGGACTGAAGTCTGGCCATTCTCTGTATAAAGCATGTTTTCTGCCAGTAGGGTGTACGCTCTTTGCAGTGAGCAGGGCTGAGCCAGTGTGGATGACTGGGTTGAGTGCCAATGACTTGACCTGGAATACTTGAATTAATCTCTATTTAGACATAGATTCACTGGAGACCTCAGCCAAGTCTAGAGAAGTTTTCCATCTCTAAATACAGTTACAGTAGTGCTCTTCAAGCCTCTTTGGAGTGGGATGAATTTCAGGATTGGAGAAGGGATAGAAGAACCCTTTTTTAACTTTTCTTGCTCCCCAAGGCCTTTGGCTACTGTGCTATATAGCGCTAGAGGACAGACAGTCCAAAATCGGAATATGTTATTGCTTCTACAGCTTTTAAAATGTTTTAATGCAAATTTATTAAGGAAAAAAGAGAGAGAGAAAAAATGGAGGAAATCATAAAAAAGAGGGAAAAGAAAAAAACATGATGGAAGAACAGCTCACATTAACAATACAATAATCATAAATGTATCTGTCTTAATTTACTCATGCAGATCAGTATTTTGTTGTTGTTATGTGCCTTCAAGTCGATTACGACTTATTTATTTATTTATTTATTTATTTATTTATTGTACTTATATACCACCCCATAGCCGAAGCTCTCTGGGCGGCTTACAGTAACTAAAAACATTAAAAACAAATATACAAATTTAAAACACATCTTTTAAAAACAATTTAAAACACAATTTTAAAATTTAAAACAATTTAAAACACATGCTAAAATGCCTGGGAGAAGAGGAACGTCTTGACCTGGGGCCGAAAAGATAACAGTGATGGCGCCAGGCGCACCTCGTCAACCAGATCATTCCATAATTTGGGAGCCACCACTGAGAAGGCCCTCTCCCTTGTTGCCACCCTCCGAGCTTCCCTTGGAGTAGGCACCTGGAGGAGGACCTTAGATGTTGAGCGTAGTGTACGGGTGGGTTCGTAGAGGCATTCCATCAGGTATTGTGGTCCCAAGCCGTGTAAGGCTTTATAGGTTAAAACCAGCACCTTGAGTCGAGCTCGGAAACATACAGGCAGCCAATGCAAGCGGGTCAGAATTGGTTTTATATGTTTGAACCGTCTGGTCCCTGTTACCAATCTGGCTGCTGCATTTTGCACAAGCTGCAGTTTCCAAACCGTCTTCAAAGGCAGCCCCACGTAGAGTGCATTGCAGTATTCTACCTTGGACGTTACCAGAGCATAGACAACTGAAGCCAGGTTATCCCTGTCTAGATAGGGGTGCAGCTTGGCCACCAACCGAAGTTGGTAGAAGGCACTCCATGCCACAAGGCTACCTGAGCCTCAAGTGACAGAGCTGGTTCTAGGAGAACCCCCAAGCTGTGAACCTGCTCCTTCAGGGGGAGTGCAATCCCATCCAAGACAGGTTGGACATCCACCATCTGATCAGAAGAACCACCCACTAGCAGCATCTCAGTCTTGTCTGGATTGAGCCTCAGTTTATTAGCTCTCATCCAGTTCATTGTAGCAGCCAGGCACCGGTTCAGCACATTGACAGGCTCACCTGAAGAAGATGAAAAGGAGAAATAGAGCTGCGTGTCATCAGTGTATTGATGGCAATGCACTCCAAAGCTCCGGATGACCGAACCCAACTGTTTCATGTAGATGTTGAACAGCATGGGGGACAGAACTGATCCCTGAGGAACCCCATACTGGAGAGTCCAGGGTGCCGAGCAATGTTCCCCAAGCACCACCTTCTGGAGCCGACCCGCCAAGTAGGAGCGGAACCACGGCCATGCAGTCCTTCCCACTCCCAACTCAGCCAGTCTTCCCAGAAGGATACCATGGTTGATGGTATCGAAAGCTGCTGAGAGATCAAGAAGAATCAATAGAGTCACACTCCCCCTGTCTCTCTCCCGACAAAGGTCATCATACAGAGCGACCAAGGCTGTTTCCATGCCAAAACCGGGCCTGAAACCCGACTGAAATGGATCCAAATAATCGGTCTCATCCAAGAGTGTCTGGAGCTGGCCCGCAACCACTAGCTCAAGGACCTTGCCCAGGAATGGAACATTTGCTACCGGCCTATAGTTATTAAGATCTTCTGGTGACCCTATGAATCAGTGACCTCCAAGAGCATCTGTCATGAACCACTCTGTTCAGATCTTGTAAGTTCAGGTCTGTGGCTTCCTTTATGGAATCAATCCTTCTCCTGTTTAGCCTTCCTCTTTTTCTACTCCCTTCTGTTTTTCCCAACATTATTGTCTTTTCTAGTGAATCTTGTCTTCTCATGATGTGCCCAAAGTATAATAACCTCAGTTTCATCATTTTAGCTTCTAGTGACAGTTCTGGTTTAATTTGTTCTAACATCCAATTATTTGTCTTTTTTGCAGTCCATGGTATGCGCAAAGCTCTCCTCCAGCACCACATTTCGAATGAGTTGATTTTTCTCTTATCTGCCTTTTTCACTGTCCAACTTTCACACACATACATAGAGATCGGGAATACAATGGTCTGAATGATCCTGTCTTTGGTGTTCAGTGATTTTTGCATTTGAGGACCTTTTCTAGTTCTGTCATAGCTGCCCTCCCCAGTCCTAGCCTTCTTCTGATTTCTTGACTATTGACTCCATTTTGGTTAGTGACTGTGCCAAGGTATTGATAACCCTTGACAAGTTCAATGTCCTCATTGTCAGCTTTAAAGTTACATAAATCTTCTGTTGTCATTACTTTAGCCTTTTTGACATTCAGCTGTAGTCCTGCTTTTGTGCTTTCCTCTTTAACTTTCATCAGCATTCGTTTCAAATCATTACTGGTTTCTGCTAAGAGTATGGTATCATCTGCATATCTTAAATTATTGACTGTTGGCTTTCTAAGGTGTGCAAAATGACCTATATGGTCAAGCTGACAAATCTGATTAGAGTAAGAGAAGGCAGATAGAATGAAGATAAGTTTGTATGAAGACAGAGCTTGCTTATCATTTATTGCTGTGACAAAGTACAAGATTTGATTGATCCATGTTTATTACTTGGGGATATATGATATGGTAAACCAGAACTATCACTAGAAGCTAAAATGATGAAACTGAGGTTATCCTACTTTGGACACATCATGAGAAGACATGATTCACTAGAAAAGACAATAATGCTGGGAAAAACAGAAGGGAGTAGAAAAAGAAGAAGGCCAAACAAGAGATGGATTGATTCCATAAAGGAAGCCACAGACCACACAGCCACAGACATAACAACAACAAAAATATGATATGGTGCTATAAAAATTCATCATTTTAATATGTGATTATTATTGTAATTATTGTTTTTGTTACTGGGATAACATGAATCATAGCACACATGTGCAATATATTTCTTCTTACATACATACTTTAGCAATATTCTAAAAATATTATCAAACTCTTACCTTACAATTTATATCTTTGTATATACTTATTTGAAACTGCTTTGTCCTCATATTGCTTTATATTAATATCTTGTGAACAAAAGAGAAAGGGGGGGAAAATAACAAAGACTTTTATGTAAGAATGCCCCGGAGAAGGAGGTTTGTGAAACATGTTGGGTAATTGTAATTTCCAATAAATGTCTCTATTCCTAGTTCTTTTCTATTTCTAGTCTTTCTTACACTCTTTTTGTGTTCTTTGTTTTGGTTTCCAGATCCCTGGCTACTGCTCCTTTCTTGCTTTTCTTGCTTTTGTTTTCTTTTTTCCTGCAAAAAAACCTGCAGGCCACAGATACCTCCAGGTTTGCAGTCTCAGACTGAGATCTTTCCCAGCCCTATGACCCGATATCTTAAACTAGAAATGCAAGGGATTGCCTCTGAGTCCTTCCCTATTCCAAGCATCTGCTCTAAAACTATACTCTCTTTTCAAGGTTCAGATGCCCGTCACCTATGACAGGACCCCACAGGCACACTCATGTACATGATGCCAAGCGTATGCACCACTTTCCTGGCCTAGTCTGTTGTAATGTGCCAGGATGCAACCTAGCCTAGTAGCACATGGGCAGCCAGTGCAAGCTTTATTCTCAGTGTCATGCTCCCCTCAGAGGACTCATTCGAGGAAGAGGAATGGGAGATGGCAGACCCAGGAGAGGGGACAAGCAGGAAGACAGCCCAGGACCCTTTGCCAGACCAGGGACAAGACCCTGAGGGACCCCGCCTGTCAGAGTCAGGAAGTGACCAGGAGGCTGCCCCTTCCCCAGCAAAGAGAAGACCCCAACAGGTGTTGCAGCAACAAAGGCAATCAGCATGATTAAGGAGCAGGAGAGCTCGCAAGAACACAGGCTGATTGTAAGTACCTGGGTCTTGTAAGCCTGAAGAGTATAAAAGACTGGAAGGAAAGGGAGACTCCTTGCTAGAGTCAATGTCAAGTCTTGCTGCAGACATTACTCCAGCTCTCCTGTTGACCTGTACCCTTGGACCCTGCCCTGCCTGATTGGAATCTCTTGGTTTATGAACATTGGACTACCTTAAGGACTCAACTCTCTGCATTCCCCTTTGGCACTTCCCAAACAGTAACATGCTGCCTGGCAGATTTATGGTCTGGCCTGTGGCTGGTATCTGTTAATTAGCGGCTCGCCTCTGTGCACCCCCATGTTTGACACTCAGGAGTTATGTGCTGGCTGTTGTCTGCCCCCATCAACAGTCTAGCTGCAGCATTTTGCACCAGCTGGAACTTCTAGACCAGGTGCAAGAACAGCCCCAAGATAGTATTGCAATGATCAAATCTTGAGGTTACCAATGCACGAGTCACCACAGCCAATCTATCCCTGTCCAAGAACGGCCATAGTTGGCACACACAAGCCAGAGCTGGTAAAAAACACTCCTAGCCACTGAGAGTACCTGAGCCTCAAGTGACAAATATTGACAGAATAAATTCCTTAGGAGAGTTAAGGAAGTTAAATGGACCACCACTCCCAAGTGGTGATTGTTGTAACCTGCCCTGAAACCTCATGGTGAAGGGCAGGGAAGAAATTAAACTAATAATTACAATAGGTGGGAAGTTATAAAAAAGTATGAGAGTTCATATCATCATACCCCCAGAAAATGCATCAGCCATAGAAGGTCTTTGAATTTATTTATTTATTTTTAAAACTTATATACCGCCCGACTAGCAATAGCTCTCTGAGCGGTGAACATAGATACAATAAAATACAATATAATACAAAAACATCAGTCTAAAATCAAATTTCACAATCTAAAAACAGCAAAGGCTAAAATCAAATTACAAACATTACAATCATTAACAAAAAATTAAAATGCCTCGGAATAGAGAAAGGTTTTAACCTGGCGCCGAAAGGATGATAGTATCGGCGCCAGCCTCGGGGAGACTATTCCATAGTTCGGGGGCCACCACTGAGAAGGCCCTTGATCTTGTCACTGCCCTCCAGGCCTCCCTATGAGTCGGGACCCGGAGGAGGGCCTTCGTAGCAGACCGTAGTGTACGAGCCGGTTCATAGCGGGAGAGGCGTTCCGACAGATATCGAGGTCCCGCGCCGTATAAGGCTTTATAGGTTAATACCAACACTTTGAATTTGGCCCGGAAGCATATTGGAAGCCAGTGCAAGCGGGCCAAAACAGGTGTTATATGGTCAGACCACTTCGTTCTTGTTAGCAGTCTGGCCGCCGCATTTTGCACCAGCTGTAGCTTCCAAACCGTCTTCAGAGGTAGCCCTACGTAGAGTGCATTACAGTAATCCAAACGTGAGGTTACCAGAGCATGTACTACTGATGTAAGATCCTCCTTACTCAGGTAGGGACGTAGCTGGGCTACCAATCGAAGTTGGTAGAACGCATTCCGTGCCACCGAGGCTACATGAGCCTCAAGTGACAGGGAAGAGTCTAGAATGACTCCCAGACTACGAACCTGTTCCTTTAGGGGGAGTGTAACCCCATCCAGGACAGGATATGTATCCACCATCTGATTGGAAAAACCATCCACCAACAGCATCTCGGTCTTATCAGGATTGAGTCTCAGTTTGTTAGTTCTCATCCAGTCCATTGTCGCGTCCAGGCAACGGTTCAGCACATTGACCGCCTCACCTGAGGAAGATGAAAAGGAGAAGTAGAGCTGCGTGTCATCAGCGTACTGGTGACAACGCACTCCAAAACTCCTGATGACCGCACCCAACGGCTTCATATAGATGTTAAAAAGCATGGGAGACAAAACCGAACCCTGCGGGACCCCACATTGGAGAACCCATGGTGTCGAGTAATGTTCCCCAAGCACTATCTTCTGGAGACGGCCTGCCAAGTAGGAGCGGAACCACTGCCACGCAGTGCCTCCAACTCCCAACTCCGCAAGCCTCTCCAGAAGGATACCATGGTCGATGGTATCAAAAGCCGCTGAGAGATCAAGGAGAATCAACAGAGTTACACTCCCTCTGTCTCTCTCCTGACATAGATCATCAAACAGGGCGACCAAGGCCGTCTCAGTGCCGAAACCGGGCCTGAAACCCGATTGAAATGGATCTAGATAATCGGTTTCATCCAATAGTGCCTGGAGCTGGCCAGCAACCACTCGTTCCAAGATCTTGCCCAGGAATGGAACATTTGCCACTGGTCTGTAGCTGCTGAAATCCTCTGGGTCCAGGGAAGGCTTTTTCAGGAGTGGTCTCACTGCTGCCTCCTTCAGACAGCCAGGGACCACTCCCTCTCGCAAGGAGGCATTTATCACTACCCTGGCCCAGCCAACTGTTCCCTCCTTGCCAGTTTTTATTAGCCAAGAGGGGCAAGGATCTAGTACCGAAGTGGTTGCACGTACCTGTCCAAGCACCTTGTCCACGTCCTCGAACTGAACCGACTGAAACTCATCCAACAAAACATGATAAGACTGTGCACCAGACACCTCACTAGGGTTAACTGCTATAAAATGAGAGTCTAGGTCCCGACGAATGCGTAAGATCTTATGCTGGAAGTGCTCAGCAAACTCATTGCAGTGGGCCACCGAAGTATCTACAGTGTCCTGAAGGCCTAGATGGAGTAGCCCTCGGACAACTCTAAAAAGCTCCGCTGGGCGGGAGAGAGATGCCTTAATAGTGGCGGCAAAATATTGTTTTTTCGCCACCCTCACCGCTCCTATATACCGCTTGGTGAAAGCACAAACCAGTGTATAGTTGCATTCATCAGGAGTTCGTCTCCATCTCCGCTCAAGCCGCCTCCTATCTTGCTTCATCACCCTCAACTCTGGAGTATACCAAGGAGCTGAATGAGCTCTGCGAAGGAGAGGGCGCGCAGGAGCGATCATGTCGACAGCCCGGGCCATCTCTGCATTCCACAGATTAACCAGGGCTTCAACAGGAGCGCCGGTCCTATCAGCCGGAAAATCCCCCAGAGCCCTTTGAAAACCTTCAGGATTCATTAGTCTCCGGGGGCGGACCAATTTAATAGGTCCCCCACCCTTGCGGAGGGAAAAGGTCGCTGAAAGTCTAAACTTCAGCAAGCAGTGATCTGTCCATGACAAAGGGAGAGATGTAAAACTCCCCACATCCAGATCACTATCCCCATGTCCAGTAACAAAAATAAGGTCGAGTGTATGCCCTGATATATGTGTTGGGCCACTAACATATTGGGACAGCCCCATGGTTGTCATGGAGTCCATGAAGTTCTGAGCCGCCCCAGACAATTATTTTTATTAGAAACACACCTGTACAAACCTATGCATGCTTGTTTGGGAGTAAACCTCACTAAATGCAGTGTAGCTGACTTCCAAGAAAATATGCATTGACTTGGGCTACTTTTTTGTGCTTCTTGGAAATTAATGTAAATGAATGAGAGTGGTTGTTAACACCTTACAGATACTTAAATGCTACACATGATGATCAAGAATGTTACAGTATTTATGAAATGGTATATACTGTATCTCTTCCACTTTCTTTCGTGATATATTTTGCAAAGTCATCAATAAATACTCTTTCAAAGTTAAATTTAGCTGTTTTTTACTAGTGGGCTGTAATAGACTCACTATTATGTTAGAAAGTTAAACTGCTCCAGGTATATTATTATATCCTGTAGTTTATGGTGCTTGCTGTGATATATAAACCATGATATGGATTTCCTTAATTGGAAGCTAATGCAGCAAGTCAGTAGCTGAACAGGATAGTGACTTTCTGGGCGTTTCCTGTCTATAGAAAGGTTAGTTTCCCCCACAGCAACCCTACGTATGTGATCCACCTCGCTTGCCATTTTTATATGCAATTTCAACAAAACATTGTAGTGGAGAAAGTTCCTGTTCAGGATTCCTCTTCAGGTAGGCAACCAGGCATGTCCTTTTCCAGGATATTCCCTTCTATTCCCCCACCCATTTTTGTTCTATGTCCAGCGAACATGCTCAGTACTCACTGAGCTGTTTCCCCCTACAAACCAACAATATCACCAAATTAATGATCCTTCCCCCACTACTAATCCAGAACCCTGATCCTCCTCAAACAAAAGAAGACCGGGGGAAATGAAATAGAAAAGCCAGTGCCTTTATAGTAGCACTATACATTTCACCTGCTGTCTTGCTCCCAGGGCCTGTTCTAAAGGGCGGCCAGGTGGGGCACTGGCCTGAGGGCCAGTGGAACTACAGAGGGCCCTCTGCTCTCTTTCTGCAATCCGCGGAAGCAGGACAGGAGCCGCGGATCGTGGGACAAGAGCTTCTGAACTGCCCGCCATCCCCCCACTTCACTTACCTGTTTTTTGCGGTTTGCCATCAATCAAGATGGCGGCTGAGCTTTACCTAAGGGGCTGAAGCCTCTGCCGCCATCTTGGTTGATGGCACACATGCATGCTACATGCGCGCATTGCTGCCATCAACGAAGATGGTGGCAGAGGCTTCAGCCCCTTAGGGAAACCTCAGCTGCCATCTTGACTGATGGTAAAACTGCACACGCAGTGCACGCAGCCGCAAAATAAGCAGAAAGGTAGGTGAAGCGGGGGGGATGGGATGGGACAGGACGCCGGGCAGCTCAGAGTCTCCTGTCCTGCAATCCCTCCTGCAGCTGTTTCCACGGATCACAGAAGGGGAGCGGAGGGGCCCAGGGCACGCTGGTGCCCAAGGGCCCCGTCATGCCTGGAGCTGGCCCTGCTTGCTCCTTCTAGGACGGCTGGTCCTTCTGAAGTTCTAGGTCTGACTCTAAAAGTGTGCAAAGTTCTGAAATGGGTAAAAAGTTTTTGTGGAGTCTCTTAGGCCTGGGGCTCAGGAATGTCCCTTTGATGTTCCTTCTGCTGTGGGTCATGAATTCTTCGAACTGAGTGTGACTGTCTCCTAGTGCTCCATTAATTATTATAAGATGAAGCCTAGGTCTTTTTCTCTCAAGACAGCAAATCATAGTGAAGACTCAAGATCACAGGGATATGCCCCCAGATACAGCTAGCAGCACTGTTGATGGCAAAGCAGCATGCTTTTCTTCTCCCCAGCCCCAAGAAAACAAGTCTTCCTGAAGTCTAAGGTTGGGCAGACTTAGTTCAAGACTCTCACAATCCCTCTACCCTCCCGCTTTCCAAATTGTGATGTGATTTCAGAGAGTAGAACAAAGCAGGCATGAAACCCTGTGTAGAATGTAGTATCATGATGTCTTCAAATGCCCTTTTAACCTGCCCATATTTGGATTCCTATTTGATATCCTCAGATGTGTGCTGGGGTTTTATAGTAGGGGGTGATTTGTTGGGACTATCACCTTTGCTTGCTTTCTGAGAAAAAAAGGATTGGAAACATGGATATAGTCCACCAGCTCTATGGGAGGACCAAAAATGTAAAACAGCAACAATCAAAAAGTCAGATGGTAGAACAGTTTAAAAAGAAGTTGTGGTGAAAATAACCAAGTATATGAGGTGGGGGTGGGGAAGACCAAGACAGAAATTTGGTAGCAAAATGAAGTAGACAATAGCAGCTCTAGCCAGACTGTTAACAGTATTTAAGTAAAGATGCTGTCTTGTTGTTATGTGCCTTCAAGTCGATTATGGCCTATGGCGACCCTGTGAATGAGTGACCTCCAGTAGCATCTGTCATAAACCACCCTGTTCAGATCTTGTAAGTTCAGGTCTGTGGCTTCCTTTATGGAATCAGTCCATCTCTTGTTTGGCGTTCCTCTTTTTCTACTCCCTTCTGTTTCTCCCAGCATTATTGTCTTTTCTAGAGAATCATGTTTTCTCATTATGTGTCTAAAACATGATAACCTCAGTTTCATCATTTTAGCTTCTATTTATTCATTTATTTATTGAATTTCTTAGTCGCCCATCTGGCTGGCTATTCTAGTGACAGTTCTGGTTTAATTTGTTCTAACACCCAATTTGTCTTTTTCGCAGTCCATGGTATGCGCAAAGCTCTCCTCCATCACCACATTTCAAATGAGTGGATGTTTCTCATATCCGCTTTTTTCACTGTCCAACTTTCACATCCATACAGAGAAATCGGGAATACCATGATCTGAATGACCCTGAATTACCCTTTCAGCAGATACTTGATATTACCTAGAAGCATTGTTGAGCAGTCTAGATGTAAATTGGCACCTTTTATTTCTCTGCTTGCTTACTTGAAGTTTCTCCAAAAATCTATAACTATACCATTGTTGTTATGTGCCTTCAAGTTGATTACAACTTATGGCGACCCTATGAATCAATGACCTCCAAGAGCATCTGTCATGAACCACCCTGTTCAGATCTTGTAAGTTCAGGTCCTTTATGGAATCAATCCATCTCTTGTTTGGCCTTCCTCTTTTTCTACTCCCTTCTGTTTTCCCCAGCATTATTGTCTTTTCTAGTGAATCAGATCTTCTGATGTGTCCAAAGTATGATAACCTCAGTTTCATCATTTTAGCTTCTAGTGACAGTTCTGGTTTAATTTGTTCTAACACCCAATTATTGGTTTTTCGCAGTCCATGGTATGTGCAAAGCTCTCCTCCAACACCACATTTCAAATGAGTTGATTTTTCTCTTATCTGCTTTTTTCACTGTCCAACTTTCACATCGGGAATACCATGGTCTGAATGATCCTGACTTTAGTGTTCAGTGATACATCTTTACATTTGAGGACCTTTTCTAGTTCTCTCATAGCTGCCCTCCCCAGTCCTAGCCTTCTTCTGATTTCTTGACTATTGTCTCCATTTTGGTTAATGACTGTGCTGAGGTATTGATAATTCTTGACAAGTTCAATGTCCTCATTGTCAACTTTAAAGTTACATAAATCTTCTGTTGTCATTATATTAGTCTTTTTGACGTTCAGCTGTAGTCCTGCTTTTGTGCTTTCCTCTTTAACTTTCATCAGCATTTCTTTCAAATCGTTACTGGTTTATTTATTGAATTTAATTTCTTAGTTGCCCATCTGGCTGGCTATCCAGCCACTCTGCTAGTAGCTAGTTTCCGCTAGTAGCATGGCATCTTCTGCATATCTTAAATTATTGATATTTCTTCCTCCAATTTTCACACCTCCTTCATCTTGATCCAATCCTGCTTTCTGTATGATATGTTCTGTATATAGATGAAACAAATAGGGTGATAAGATACACCCCTGTCTCACACCCTTTCCGATGGGGAACCAGTCAATTTCTCCATATGCTGTGCTTAGAGTAGCCTCTTGTCCAGAGTATAGGGTGCGCATCAGGACAATCAGATGCTATGGCATCCCCATTTCTTTTAAAGCATTCCATAGTTTTTCATGGTCTACACAGTCAAAGGCTTTGCTGTAATTATAAAGCACAGGGTGATTTTCTTCTGAAATTCCTTGCTCCGTTCCATTATCCGATGTATGTTTGCAATATGATCTCTGGTGCCTCTTCCCTTTCTAAATCCAGCTTGGACATCTGGCATGTCTCACTCCATACATGGTAAGAACCTTTGTTGTAGAATCTTGAGCACTACTTTACCTGCATGGGATATTAAGGCAATAGTTCAATAATTACTGCATTCCCTGGGATATCCTTTCCTTTGAATTGGGATGTATATTGAATGCTTCCAGTTTGTGGGCCATTGTTTAGTTTTCCATATTTCTTGACAAATTTTTGTCAAAATTTGGACAGATTCAGTCTCAGTAGCTTGTAGCAACTCTATTGGTATGCCATCTGTTCCTGGTGATTTGTTTCTTCCAAGTATTTTAAGAGCAGCTTTCACCTCACATTCTAAAATTTCTGGTTCTTCATCATACTGTGAATGAATCTGTCATCCGGGCATCTCTTTTATAGAGTTCTTCAGTGTATTGCTTCCATCTTCCTTTTCTTTCATCTCGGTCAGTCAGTGTGTTCCCCTGTGGATTATTCAACATCCCTACTCTTGGTTTAAATTTCCCTTTCATTTTTCTAATATTTTGAAATAGGGCTCTTGTTCTTCCCTTTTTGTTGCCCTCTTCTATTTCTATACAGTAACTATTGTAATAGTTCTCTTTGTCCCTACGTACTAGTTGCTGTATTGTTGCATTTAGGGTTCTGACTGTGTTTCTATCTCCTTTTCCTTTCCCTTTCCTTCTCTCTTTAACCATTTTAAGAGTTTCTTCAGTCATCCATTGAGGTCTTTCTCTCTTTTTAACTAGAGGTATTGTCTTTTTGCATTTTTCTCTCATAATGTCTCTGACTTCACTCCATAGTTCTTCTGCTTCTCTGTCAACTAAGTTTAAAGCCTCAAACTTGTTCCTTATTTGATCTTCATATTCTTCTGGGATGTTATTTAAATTGTATTTTGGCATTATGATTGTTTTGTTGTTCTTTAGCTTTACTCTGATTTTCAATAAGACCAGTTCATGATCTGTACCGCAGTCTGCTCCTGGTCTTGTTTTTGCCGAAAGTATGGAACTTCTCCATCTTCTGCTACCAATTATATAATCAATTTGATTCCTGTATTGATCATTTGATGATGTCCACATGTACAGTCATCTTTTTGGATGCTCAAAAAATGTGTTCGCAAGAAACAAATTATTGGCTTCACAGAATTCAATAAGTCTTTTCTCCTGCTTCATTTCTGTCTCCTAAGCCCCATTTCCCCACAATTCCTAATTCTTCTCTGTTCCCTACTTTTGCATTCCAGTCCCCCATGATTATCGGCACATCTTGTTTTGGTGTGTGATCAATTTCTTCCTGTGCTTCTGCGTGAAAACTATCCAATTCTTCCTCTGCGTTTGCAGTTGGAGCATAGAATTGGATGATGGTTATGTTAATAGGTTTCCTGTTTAATCTCAATGATATCACTCGCTCAGACCTTGCGTTGTAGCCCCTAATTGCTTTAGCTACATCACTTCTCACTATTAAAGCAACCCCATTTCTTCTTAATTTCTCATTTCCTGCATAAAATATTTTGTAGTTGCCATCAGGGCCGGCTCCAGGCATGCCAGGGCCCTTGGGCACCTGCCTGCCCTGGGCCCCTCCGCTCCCCTTCCGCGATCCACAGCAGGAGCGTAGATTGCAGGACAGGAGCTTCCGAGCCACCCGCCATCCCCCCGCTATCCCCCTGCTATCCCCCCGCTTCACCTACCTTTCTCTGCTGTTTTTTGTGGCTGTGCACACTGCGCGTGCAGGGTTGCCATCAATCAAGATGGCGGCCAAGGTTTCCGTAAGGGGCTGAAGCCTCTGCCACCATCTTGATTGATGGCACGCATGCTCGCGCATTGCTGCCATCAACCAAGATGGCGGCAGAGGCTTCAGCCCCTTACGGAAACCTTGGCTGCCGTCTTGATTGATGGCAACCCTGCGCACACTGCAAAAAACAGCAGAGAGAAAGGTAGGTGAAGTGGGGGGATGGTGGGTGGCTTGGAAGCTCCTCCTGTCCTCAGGGACCCCTCAGGGGCCTCTGTAGCTCCAGGGGCCCTCAGGCCAGTGCCCCACCTGGCCTCCCTTTAGAAGTGGCCATGGTTGCCTTATCCCATTCCTGTCATTTTAATTCACTCACACCAAGTATTGTAATGTTGATACTTTCCATTTTTTGCTTGACAGTTTCTAACTTTCCCTGGTTCATGCTTGTCACGTTCCATGTTCCTATTGTGTAAGTCATACAACTCCAGACTCTCCTTTCGCATCTGTGTGCATCAGCCTCTGGGCTTCCTTTCAGCTTTGACCCAGCTGTGTCATTAGTCACAGTGCTACTCGTATTTGTCCTTTGTTCTTCCCCATTAGCTTGTTGAGTGCCTTCTGACCTGGGGGGGGTCTCATCTTCCAGCACTATTTCGTATTGCATTTTGGATACTCTGTTCATAGGGTTTTCATGGTAAGAGGTATTCCAAGGTGGTTTACCATTACCTTCCTCTGAGTTTGGATGCATCTTAGTCTGGTGTCTCAGCTTTGACCATTCTGCCTTGGGTGCCCCTGCTAGGAGTCTAGCCTCTTGGTCTAGACTCCTGACGGCATTGCTCTCAGCTTCTTCAACACTCTCAAACCCCCTCACCACGTTAAGGTGTACACCTTTGGATGATTTGTCCATACTTCTCTTGCAGCATCCCTGCTACCTATGAGCAATAATGCTATCTGTGTTCAGTGGGTAGTGAATTGCCAAGTGACTTTGATGATCAGAGACCAGTTTTGGAGACTAGACAACATTGTGCCTAATGTATGGGCAAGTTAGATGACATCACATGGGGCATTTTGCCAAGAAAGGAAACTCAAAATAATTTAGGTTAGTATCTTAACCAGTCTTGTGCTCTTTTGAGGTGTATGCCACATCTGATAAGTAACTTGGCATGAGTGAAGCTGGAAGGGGGGAAAAAACTGTTTAAAGTTTTAACAAAGAGAGAAACAAGAGAGCTGCAAGGCGGAATGTGGCTGAAGGAACTTGAGGTTATGTTAGTATTAGATAAGTCATCTCTCCTTCACTCCAGAACACAGAGAAGGAGTAAGAAGAAAGTTCCCTGCTAATAACCACCAGAAGGTTCTGTTTACATATATATTAAAAAGATTGTACATGCTGTTTTCACACAGCTCTGCCTTGACCCAATAATAAAAAGGCATAAGAACTGACATCCTGGAATGGATATAATTAGTCTTTTTGCCTCTTCTTGCTGTGTGATCAAAGTAAAAGTCTTACACCCAGCTTTGCTACACTTCTTTGTCCATAGTATGATGACAACTGCTGAAAATGGCACCCTGTCATAGTCACAGTACTTTATTGCGTCTGTGTCATTAGGTGTGACTAGGCCTGCGCAATGATAAAAAGGGTGACATTCTGGCAGAGCTTGGAAAAGTTACTTTTTTGAAATACAACTCCCATCAGCCAATCCAGTGGCCATGCTGGCTGGGGCTGATGGGAGTTGTAGTTAAAAAAAGTAACTTTTCCAGGCTCTGCATTCTGGTTAACTAAAATGGTGCTACTGTTGATGGAGGTGTGGCATGCAAATGAGCCATATCACAGGATAGGAGCTTCCAGATTGTTGCTGTTTTGGGGTCGGATTCAATCACACGAGCAAATTCAGGTTGTGCAGTTAAAGTTCATTTCGTGCTCTTGCACAACAAACCCACTTCAGCACAAAATCAGACCTTTTGCAATAAGAAAAGTGATGGCGACATGCATTTGAAAGTGTGGGATAATGCTTGTTTGTCACAATGCCTATAACCTTCCTGCAAACAAATCAGAATGCATGCTCAATAAACATCTGACATTGTCTAACTTCCCTACAAACTTTGCGGAAAGAAATCAGCATGGCTCAATAAACTGGTAGTCTGGAAGCAACCAATATTGATGGAAAGTGCCTGAGCTTATATTCCTCTGGTATCCACAGTGGACACTGTACAGTTCCCATTAATGCTTCCCATCTTCAGTGCAGACAGAGAGGACAGCAGTGTTTTCTGAAGCTTTACTAAGAAGACCATTCATTACTGAATGATGCCTTTGCTTGAAACATTTATACAGATTGCTTCCCTCTTTCAAGCCATTATCCTGCCCATCCGTCTTTCCCTTTCCTTTCCCTCTGCCTTATTTTTTTGCATTTTGTATTAAGGTGCTGTGGCACCCAATCGCCATCAAACTACACATCTCTTTTTCTTTTAACAGCAACTAAACCTTGGCTACTCAGAACAATTTTCTTCTCTCCCCCATCTGTGTAAGGGTTCATTCGTACAACTGCATACATTTAGCCTCATTGTTGGAGGGATTAAAACCTGATCCTGCAATTCCAGGAGGAATAAGCCTGTACATACATGAAATACATGAAGATGTGTATATGGATGCACCTTATAAATGCATTCATAAATAAATCACAAATATTTTTTGTTGAAATCAAAGCTCCTTGTTTATTACATTTATAACCCACTTTTCTCCTATGATGGAACTCATACACTGGGTTCTTTAGATAGTCTCCCTTCCAGGCACTGACCAGATCTGGATCTACTTAGCTTTATTTCATTTCATTTTTAAACTTATAATCTTTCCTTTGTCCTAAGACTCCTACGGTGTGTTTATTTATTTATTTTAAAGCATTTATAAACCACTTAAAAATTTATAAGGGATATATAATATTTTTAAAAATTGCAGCAATAAATATATAAAACAATGAACACATCTTTATAATACTATGTAATCTTCTACATTAAAAAAGCCTGACTGAAAAGGTCTTCAGCTAGCACCCAAAGCTGTAAGATGTGGGTGCCACATGACCCTCTAGGGAAAGGGTATTCCATAACTGTGGTTCTACTGCAAAGAGCCTTTGGTGGGTCATAGACCCTCCTCCTCTAGATTTCCCTCAAGAAGGCCATCCCAGCAGATCTCAAGTCATGGACAAGTTAGTATGGGGAAGGGTTGGTGTGCTGTGTGCCTTCAGATCACACCCTAGGTTACTAAATATTATTCAAATTAGGCACAACTACCCTTGTGAGGTTATCATACTTTGGACACATAATGAGAAGACATGATTCACTAGAAAAGAAATAATGCTGGGCAAAACAGAAGGGAGTAGAAAAAGAGGAAGGCCAAACAAGAGATGGATTGATTCCATAACGGAAGCCATAGACCTGAACTTACAAGATCTGAACACGGTGGTTCATGACAGATGCTATTGGAGGTCACTGATTCATAGGGTCGCCATAAGTCATAATCGACTTGAAGGCACATAACAACAACAACCCTTGTAATGTTATGCTCATTTTCATGAAATATGCTTCATTGAGCTCAGTGGGGCTTACTTCTGAGTAAGCCTACATAGGCTCAGGTTGACCTGCCCATTCCTCAAGGGGCCATAATTATGACCATCTTTGGCAGCATGGGAGACATACTCTTACTATGTATTATACAGCCATGAGAGTGGCTGTATACTATAGCCAGCATAGATTTTTCACATTCCTCAATGTTAAATTGAAAATACCCCCCATGCCATACCAATGCTTCCCATCAGCCCATTTCAAAACAAAACCTTACACAACTTATAGTCCTGAACTCAGAAACACTTGCTTAACAACCCTCTAGGTTTTCATGGCGATACACAAAACACTCAAAGAGAATTGAGAGTTCAAAGTGTAAAAAGAGGGGGAAAACTCAGAACCCTCTTGGACTTTTTTCTATCTATGATCTCATAATTTGTTGAAATTAATTAAAAATAAGCCATGTTCACAGAGTACCTATAATCCTATTACTGACCTTGCCTCATACTCTGACCTTCATCTTCTGCAGTTTAAAAGTTAAAAAAATGCCTGGCCAATGTTTAATTAATTTAAGAAATTTAAAACTGAAGTCTACTATAACGTCAGGCATACTCAGTAAGAACAAACTGTCAGCGTTCTTTTTTAAAATTTTATTCAAGATAAAGTAAGAGTACAAAATGTTCCAATTTGATTACATAGAAGCATTACAAAATAAAGCAACAACGACAGCAAAAACAAAATATGAAATGAACAAAAGTAATAATAGGTAATTATTAAGGTTAACTTCTTACCCCTTCATATTTAAGTGTAATAATATAATACAACAGTTTCCTATATTGAGGTAAATAAATTAAATGGAGCTATTTCATCTATCACTTTATCATTCCAGAATTGTATAAATGAAGCCCATTTCTCTGCAAATTTATTTTGATGGTTATAATTCATCGCATTTCTATTATAAGTCATTTTTATCATTAATACTGTCTCCCAAGTTTTTTTCAACCAATCCATCAATGTTGGGGGTTTGTTATTCTTCCATTTTTGCGCGATACATATTTTTGCCACTGGGAGCAAAGTAGCTACTAATTGAAAATCTACATTAATAATTTCTTCATGAAATAAGCACAAAAGAATTGTTTTAGCATTTCTGGATAACGTTTGACCTGTAATATTCTGTATTATATCTAAAATTTTGTTCCAAAAAGGTTTTATTTTAACACAGCTCCAAAAAAGATGTATAAAATCCGTGTTACTTCTTCTACATCTCCAACAGTACATATTTTGATTAAATATTTTGCTTAATCTATGTGGTAAGTACCATTGATAAACTGCTTGATAATGCGGTATTGATATTCTTAAACAACCAAATCCACTCTTCTTCAGATATTGATAAATTAAATTTCTCTATATCTCTGCTCCATTTCTTTTTATATGTTGAATGTAATTGTTGCATACTTAATGAGGAGAGGATTTGATATATTTTAGCAATAGCATTCTTTTTCTCTGATTGTAGTAAAAAAGTCTCAAAAGCCATAGGACGTGGGTTTTCGTGTTTCGTTTTTATTTGTTCTACTATATGCCTTAATTGAAAGAATTGAAATAATGGAGGCCTCTTATTGTTCAAAATTTCAGCTGCATTTTCATAAGAAATAATAAATCCTTGTTTAAACCAATCATTATACTTGAACAGTTTTCCCCATGTATGGTAATTAATAGTTTGTTGTAGTTGATTGTTTACAAATTCGTTTCTCAAAATTGAAGTCAGAGGGGAGATACCTGGGGCTAGCTTTTTTACACAGTAAATCCATACTTTAAATACTGTGTTTGTAGATGTAAGGAAATTCTGTTTAGTTATTATTGTTTTTGGCTTAACCCATAGTAGTTCCTGTAATCTTCTCCTATACATTTCTTGCTCTGCTTTTAATAACATACTATTGCAATCTTCAAACCAATCCGTAATTAACAATAATTTGACTGCTTCGTAGTACCTAATAATGTTGGGTACTCCGAGTCCTCCATTACTAATTTTTTGATACAAACTGTATCTAAAAGCCAGAATCACAGCTGTTTGCCTTGGGGAAACAGGTGGCCACACCCACGCCAAACCTTTATTTCACTTTAGACAGCCATAGCTTCCCCCCAAGAATCCTGGGAAGTGTAGTTTGTGAAGGGTGCTGAGAGTTGTTAGGAGACTCCAATCCCCCTGCCGGACTCCTATTCCTCCAGTGGCCAGAGTGGTTTAACAGTCAGTCCCTCTTCTGTGGATTGTAGCTCTATGCATCTGCTATCTCCAAAGATGGAGAATTACATTTTTGTATGTTTTTTGGTGTTCTTAGTTGGCTTCTTTCCTGTATTACTACTGTTTCTACAGATAATCTAACCTAAAAAAATTATATTTCTCTCATAATTCATTGTAGAAATGTGTCAAATTTATTTTTATTAATGTCAAAGCTTTGTTATTGGTCAATGTCATATGATGGTGAAGACAGCCTTTTGTTTTTCAAACTGGAGGCTATGTTCTATTTCTATTTTGGATGCATTAACAGTTGAACCGGAAACTGCAGTTTGATGTAAAATCAGACTGATTACAGTATGTTCTTACTTAAGCAATGAATCTAGCTGTTGGAAAAAACAAACTTGGCCTACCCAAGATGCATGTTTTCAGCCTGCTATGTTTAAACCACTTCACTTAAGGAACGGTGGGCATGGTCAATTAAAAACCTAGAGCACATCTAGAAATTTGCTAGAATATATTTCACCTCCCATTGTTTTATCTTGTGCAAACTGAGACATACCTCATGTCCACCAGAGACTATTTCTGCAGAATAGTCAGTGCCATTATTCCACAGTTGTTTTTGGACTTTTTTTAGTGTAAATTTTAGCAAAGTGTTGCTGTACTTCACATATTCACAGAAACAGAAGCAAAAGAAAATGATTTACTATAGGAAACATCACTAAAATTGCAAAATAAATCAAACATATTTAAAGTGACTATCTGAACTGTATCAACTATCTTAATAATGTTGCTTCCTCCCTACTAAAACAAGATCAGCACAGCACATGTCTTGTTTCTGTTATTTGGGCTGATTGCAGGTGTTGCCACCACTCACCATATGCTCAGAGGCACATGTTACCAAAGTCTTCCAAGCTACGCAGGAAGTGGATTGGACTGTGAAAGACCAACCCAAATTGTGTTTGTATTTTGACAACTTTGTAGGGCAGTACAATATCTCAGAGTGGAGGTCAGGTGCATTTACTATAGCTGCCCAATTTCCCTGCTTTTTAATGTTTGATAGAAATAACTGTTGGCTATAGGTACGTTCTTAAACCGCAAGGGTTTTTTTCCTATTAGTGAATCTATTGTAGCACTGTTTAGCTGCAATCCTAATTAATCATTTGCAATTCTAAGCATTTTCTCCCACCTAGCCACCCCCATTCAGTTTTCAGCAAAAGGAAAGCAAGGCAATGCCAGTGGGGGTGGAGTGGAGAAGGTGCCTGAACAACTCTTTGCCTCACAGAGTTCACAAATGAGCCCATCACCCTGTACTAGAACTGGTTTAATTTTATCGGAATGAAAACTATTCTCTTTGATCTTCTCCAGTTCCTAAATCCAGCAGTTGTGTATTCGAACATCAATGGAAATGTGGTTTCAAGCTTCCTCTTTCATTATCTTTCTCAAAGATTAAAAAGAGAGAAAGGGGGGGAGTTCTGAGCTTTGGAGACGAGGCAATATTTTTACTGTAATTTCTTTATCTGATTGCATCCTGTTTACCAATGCTGCTGTGTGGAGAATACTATCCCTGCCTTGCTGGCAGGTTGTTTTGGTCTCTCTCTCTCTCTCTCTCTCTCTCTCTCTCTCTCTCACACACACACACACACACACACACACACACACACACAAACACACACACACACATCTGCCAGTGTTGTTAACACATCTGTTAGGTTGTTACAGGCTCTAGCATCTGACTTGGTCTCTGTGTATGACCCATAGGAATCAAGATGAAGATCTGATGATTAAACTGAACTCCTTTATCTTTGGCAAGAGAAGGCAGCAGAGCCAAAGGACAGCCTACTTTATTTTCCTGGATGATAGAATTGCAGTTCAATAATTAACTATCTGACACATTCCTGCCAGGCTTCAGATATTGCTAACTGCTCTGAAATGCTCCCTCAGTGTCATCTTAGTCTGAGTGCTGCTCAACAATAAACACAAGGAAATGTGTCTACATTAGGGATGGGGAAGAAATTCGATTCACTTTGCATTTCAGGTCAAATCTATCAAATTCATTCTTTCCGAAACACGATAAGAACTGAAACACGGCCGTCCTTCAAAATTCGCACTTATTCAAATTTTGCGATGCAGTTAGCCAACCAAACAATGTTTACAAACATGCATATATGAGGGGAAAGTAAGCATACAAATGACTCTATGAGTGAAAATAATATACACAAGTGCATTGTATGATGAGAAATTGCTTGCACAATGTGTACATTAGTCAAAACTACAGACAAAAATGTGTTTATTAGAAGAAAGTCACACTAAAATGCTGGAGAATTTTCATGAGGATTTTAAAAAAAATAAATCATAAATTGCTGCAGAAATGTGGAAAACTGAAGACTGGGAAAATGAAAAACCGCCAGAACTGAAATTGACAAATCTTTCCATCCCTGGTGTATACAAACAAACACACACACACACAAAGGTAAGTGAGGGGAAAACAGACTTCATTCTCTTTCTCTGTAGCTGTTTCTTTTTCACGGTTCTGCTAAATATTAGGTACTGCTAACGTCTGATGTTACTTACAGTAAATCTGTAGCTCTGCTCTCTCAGAACATCCGAACGCCTCTTTCATCCCCAGGATATGCTTCTCTCCATCTCTGAATTCCCTTAGCATTACCTACGGCTGGCCTGCAGTGGTGTTGCTTGATACTTAAAAGACTCAGGGCATAAGCCTATCAGACAAATTTGCATAAAGGTTGCATAGGCTAATTTATATGTATAGATGCCCATTGAGATGGCGAGTGGCCATGATTCACACCGGAACCAACTGGAACTGGACAAGTAAAACCTTGGCATCTACTTTCTACAATAGCAGGCCATTTGCTTCCGGTGAAATTTGGCCCGTTTAAATCAGATGTGGGATAACCTCATGCAGTTGCATCCAGGGCTGTACAAGGCTGATGATAGGTCATTACTGTGCAAATCATGCAAAAAGGATGTGCACTGGAATGGAAACTGAGTGAATAAAAATCATCATCATATGAGTATAGCCTGGCCCCTGAGAACCAGTATTTCCAGGGAGCTGGATTTTTTTAACGTTCCAAGTTCAGAAACAGCAGCTGCTTGTTACTTGATTTCAATTGTGCCATTATTCTGGACATTCTGGACACAAATGTGTTAAAGGCTGCTGAAGAACCAGGGAGGTGTTTATAGGACTACAGTCCAGAAGTTCACGTTGATCTTGGCAAAAAGGCCTCGGACAGCACTGATTATGATTGCTCAGCTTTTTCTTAGGAATTTCCCTGTGGGGTTCTACAGGGTTCTATCTTTTCCCTGCTCTTGCTCAATGTGAGGCCACTGGATGTCATGCTTCTTTTCAGATGCCAGAACTTCAGACTTGACTCCAAGCTAATTGAAACTTAATTCAAATAAGGCTAAGATAATTAAGGTCCTGAGATTTACAGGGAGTGTATTCACTGGTCCCTGACTCACATAGGCCCACAATCATAAGGTACTTCCATTTATCTGTTACATTTGTACTCAATTCTTCCTCCCAAGAAGCTTAGACTAGTGCTTATAACAACCCTACAGTGTAGGTTAGGATGGCATTTGAACATACAGATCCAGCTATCTAGCCATTGTGTGGTGTGGAGTGAACAAGGAAACTTTCATTTTGAGACTTGACTATTGCAATGCATTCTTTGTGGGTTGAAGAACAAAACCCCTGATATGGGTCAGATGCTGGGGAAAATTTTACATCAACATTCCGTTGTCTGAACTGGTTTCCCATAGCAATTTAGGTACACCTCAAGGTGCTTGTTTTAACCTACAAAGCTTTAAGATAGCCTTCTTCCCCACCTTTGTACATTTTTATAGCCATAAAAACATACAAAGATTCAAAGATCTAACAATGCTATTTGGTTAGAAAAATAAATGGATATGAAACCACCAAATGAGAAAGTTTTTATTAGTTATACCTGTAGAGCTATACTATACTAAATTTTCTCATAGTAGCTTCTTCTGTGCAATACAAAAGAAAATATTTCACTCTCCCTCACCAGAAATTCCTAATTTCCTTTTTACATTTATCTAGTTCTTCTTGATATTTTTCTCTGTTCTTTATTATAGTTGTTAATACCTGTTCCTAGATTTTCCTAATTGTATCTAGTTTATTTGGTTTATGGGTATTCTTCCAAACTCTAGCAAATAAAAACCTTGCAATAGGCAGTATATGTATAATCTGAATCTTATATACGTACAGCGGCCTATTCTTGCAGACATACTACATGTAGACATGTTACAGGGTCTGATGGACGTTCACCTTAAAACCTTTTTCTTTTTATCTCAACGTCAGTCTGTATCTGTATTGGATTTGTAATTCTTTTTACATATGAATTTGTTTTTAATTTTTTTTAGATATATGGAATTGTTTTAATTGTTTTTATTATTGACTTTTTACTGTGAAATCACTTTGAGATATTTTATGGGAAGCAGTTCATAAATGGAATAAGTAAAACAAACTAAAACTGTGGTTGTTGCTGCTGTTTTATTACAAGCCCAACACAAATGGTGAAAATCCCCATTTCTTGTTTCACAAAACCAGCACTTCCCACCTCCAACTTTCACTCTTGCTTCTTTCCCTTCATGTCTGTACGGTGCATCTAAGAGCAGCCCCTTGACTGTGACCTCTACACCCTGCCAGGTCTGAATCAGGATGGCAGATGGACTGACATTCCCTGTGATTGCTGCTCCCCACCTCTGGAAATCTTTCTTCAGAAATTCATAGAGCCCCAAGCAGCTCCAGGGACCAATCCAAGGCCTATTTCATGGTAAAGCCTTCTGTGGCATATGGGGTAAACAAGGGATCGTTGAGCAGCTGGCTTCAAATATAAAGTGGAGTGCCCAGTGCTGCCCTTATCCACTACACCACTGTCTACAGAAGAGCAGTCGTATTAGCCTACCACATGCAAATAAATATTCTGGTGAGTGCTCGATAGGTGGATTGAGAACAGTGGATGTCTCTACAATGGGCATATGTGCCAATGGCTGAGTACAAATGAAACGTGGTTCTCCTCCTCATTAGCTCTTGCCTTGCTGTTTTGGATTGGCTGCCACTGGAGATGGCCTCCTTGGAGACAGTAGCTCCTTCATGGATAGAAAGCAAAACTAGACCAAAGTTTGTATGTTTGTCCTAAGAAAAGGTTTTATGCTTGAATCATCACTAAACTGAGCTTGATACAACTCACTAAAATGGCTTTTGTACCCACTGGTTTGAGTTGTTCTTATCCTCCATTGTATCTTAGCTTGCACCTTCCAGTTCACTTCATTCATGCGCAGACATGAAGTTCATTATCAATTGTGCAATCTCAATGAGAATGTCAACAATTACTTCAATGTTTTCTGTTGCAGCTCTGTGACTTTTGTCTCTAGGCAGGTATCCAAGATATCCCAGGAATCTTCCTCCCAATAGGTTTTTGTATCCGGGAACTGATTGTTGCGAAACATAGCTACATACCATTATTCTGAGAATATCTTTTTCCTTTTACACAGAACATACAGCAGTGTTACAAATGATAATGAGTGCTATATTTTCTGGCCAATATTTCACTAAGCTCAGCTCTATTCTGAATAGAAATGCAGGATGAAAGCAACTTGGATGTACAGGGCTGATTCTACTTTTAGCCCAGAGGAATCTTCTGTGTGGAATTCCAGAAATGCCTATCACAGTCAGAACTGACTGTCTTCTAGAATCTAATACCAACCAGTGCTGACCCTAAGATATTGTAACTGAAGAACAGAACAGTTGGTATTAGATTATTGGTTTCCTGTCTGTGGCTATAGCTTTCCACTGGCTTGAACCACACTTCTGACATTTCGAAGTTAAGGAAATCATTATGAATATGCCACCTGGGAGAATATGATCTCTGTGCATTTGCTGAACAATATAAATGGGCACAAAATAGATCAGCCATGGCCAGCCTGATGCCCTCCAGATGCTTTGGACTGCAGCTCCAGCAGCTGGCTGGGGCTGATGTCAGTTGTAGTCCAACACATCTGGAAGGCAGCAGGTTGGCGAAGATGAATTAGATAGTCAGGCTCTGCATATTTTATAGGGAATTACATGCTTGTGTACCTGAACTTCTTATATCAAAGGTTATTTCTGAGTCTCCATTCTGCCCCTAACCCTCTGGTTGAAGGCTCTGTTCCCCGTGGTATAACCCACACTTAAATTTATTTCCTATCTTTAGAAATCTTATATGTTTTTATGGAAATTTTAAAACAGTAACATTCAAACAACAAGCAAGCAAAAACGGGGCATAGATATGGGAGAAAAGGTCATTCAACCATATAAACTGGAAAAGGCAAAATGTACTGGATGGCTGATTATGCTGCACACGTCTTAAGAAAAGCTGACCAGCATTTATTTACTCGGCTATTGCCTGTCCTCCACTGGCTTTCGAAGCGGGTTGCTTTATTAAACTGACCATAACAGTTTCCTAAGAACGTCTCATACAGTGTTGAATCTCATGGTGGATCCTGTTTGCCCTTATTAAATTGCCATAATTCAGAACAAATTCAGTACCTTTTACTGTCTAGATAGCCAAGGATAGTGGGGGAAGTTGAAAGATGTGTGGGTGAAACTGCCATTTGGCCACAGTGGGGTCTAGTTACCATTTAAAAACAAAAAGGGGAGAAGGTCTTTTAGTTCATGAAAAGACATGATAGGAAAAATATCTCTGTCCTGAGTTTTAGTCGGAACTTTCAAGAAGCTGTCCAAGGTGCAAAACCTGGAGCGGATTCCATTGATATGGAGCTATCACCATTGCCTTTAATCTCATACCTGGCAAACACATCCCTCCTTGCTCGTTCATGATGGCAACACTATTTTCAGAATTGGGTGAATACAGTTGTTATTTTTATTACCAAACCTCAGCCATGTTATCTAAATTAATCTAACATGAGCAGATTCTATGGAAGCAAGGGAAGGAACAGGTGATGGAGGCAAGACATAACTATTATTCACTAATAAGCAAAAAAAACCCCTTGCAGTTTAAGAATGTACCTATAGCCAACAGACATTTCTATCAAACTTTAAAAAGCAGCGAAAGTAGGCAGCTATAGTGAATGCACCAGGGGAGCAGGAGGCCTGACCTCCTCCCTGAGATATTGGACTGCCCTACAAATTGGTAAAAATGCAAACACAATTTGGGTTGGTCTTTCACAGTCCAATCCACTTCCTGTGTAGCTTGGAAGAATTTGTTAATGTGTCTCTGAGAGTAGAGGGAAGGAGGAAGGGGGAAGAGGAGAGCAGAAGGGAAGGAGGGGATTGGAAGGGGAGGGGAGGGGTGAAGGAAGGGGGAGGAAATGAACAAAAAGGAGGGGATGGGGATGGGGGATGGGAGGGCAGGTTTGATCATTTATTATTTATTTATTTAGTATATTTGTATGCCACTTTTCATCACCAGGTGACCTCAAAGCTGCTTCCATATCAAGAACAAAATAATATAATATAAACAATTCAGAACATAACAATAATAAAAAACTACAACAGTATCAATAATAACATCACAAAATATCATAAAACAGGCTAAAATCTCAAATCAATCTAGTCAGCAAAATCTAGAGAAGAGAGAGAGAGAGAGAGAACAAATATACAGTACAGTCCCATCATTTTATAACAGTCCATATCCTTCAAAGATATTTGCATGCTTATTGAGTTCAATGGGATTTACTCCTGTGCAGTCATGCTTAGGATAGGCAAAATTGACCATGGGGGAGGGGAGGGTAAGGAGGAGGAGGGGGAAGGAGGGGATTGGAAGGGGGTGGGGGAAGGGAAGGGAGGGGTGAAGGAAGGGAGAGGGAAGGGGCAAGAGGTAGGGGATAGGAGGGAGGAGTAGGGCAGGTTTGATCATTTGCATGCTTTTTGAGTTCCGTCGGATTTACTCCTGTGCAATCATGCTTAGGATAGGTGAAACTGACCTGGGAGTGGGGCAGGGAGGGGAGGAGGAAGGCAGGAAGGAGAGGGAGAAGGGAGGGAAGGAGATTTGATGGGTGGGCACTGGACAGAGGGGAAGCCCCTTTCCTTTCCAAAAGGAAAACATTATGGACAGTATCATTCTTTTTTAGGGTTTCCCCTGCTTTTTATTCTACAGCAGGCACGTGTAGCCTCCCACCCAAATTTAAACTAAAGCTGTACCTGGCCACATCCACACCAGACCTTTATTTCACTTTAGACAGTGATGGCTTCTCCCAAAGAATCCTGGGAAGTGTAGTTAGTGAAGGGTGCTAAGAGTTGCTAGGAGATGCCCTGTTCCCCTCACAGACCTTCAATCAGAGCGGATGACTGTTAAATCACTCTGGCCACTGGAGCTCTGTCAGGGAAATAAGAGTCTCCTCTCAGCACCCTTCACAAAGTACACTTCCCAGGATTCTTTGGGGGAATCCATGACTCATGTGAAATCAAAGTCTGGTGTGGGTGTGGCCCCCTGATTAGGCAAGCCAAGCAGCTGTGAGTCTGGCTTTTGGAACACTGACAGTTGGTTCGTACTGAGCATGCCTGGCCTTATCACTGAGTTCATTGCTAAATGTTTTAAATTAATTAAAAATCAGCTAGGCATTTTTTAAACTTTTAAACTGCAGAAGATGAAGGTCAGAGTATGGGGCAAGGTCAGTAACAGGATTACAGATGCTCCGTGAACATGACTGATTGTTAATGAATTTCAACAAATTATGAGAACTGTGACAGAAAAAAGTCCAGAAGGGGTCTGGTTTTTTCTCTCTCTCTTTTTACACTTTAACTCTTGATTCTTTCTGACTGTTTTGTGTATCACCATGAAAATTTAGAGTCTTGTTAAGCAAGCATTTCTGAATTCAGGATTATAAGTTTTGTAAGGTTTTGTTTTGAAATGAACTTATGGGGAGCATCAGAATGGTATGGGGGTATTTTCAATTTAACATTGTGGAATGCGAAAAATCCATGCTGACTACAGTATACGGCCACTCTTGTCGCTTTATAATAAGCAATATACAGGGAAGCTGCAAAAACAAAATAGCACTCATTGCAATGTGTTGCAGTGGGAAGACCCTGTCCAAATTGTGCTTGTTTGCACAGCTCTCTTCATGTGCTGCTGGACGGCACATTACCTCCCATCCAAAATGTTGTGCAGCTCCTCTTAGCGCCTTGCATTCTGCGGTACAGTTTTTTTATACATGTATAATTGTTTTAATGATTTTTCGTAACCAAAAATATAGAGAACACTTAAAAATATATATAGAACATTTAAATACTTAAAAATTATTCTGCAGAAGTATAGTATTGCATGGAGCTTGACTCCTTTATATGTACTGTATATATAATAAATGTATTTTTATGTATAATTTCACATATAATTAACCAGTTTTTAAAACAAAAAATCCAACGACAATGCAAGATCACCTCTGACATGAGTGGCTGCTTGATGCAAGAGGAGGTCCTATGTGGGCAAAACTGAACTTGGTTGGAATTGCCAAATTTGGCGTGTAAATCACCTTAAAACAGATTCCTCTTTCATCCCTATTCCAGGTCTTACCATTCAATGGGGGACATTGGAATTGGAATCAGCGGGGCTGGGGACATTGGGTTGAGGTTGGTGCATGTGCCCATGTGCCCCCTCCACACTTTTATGAATCCCTGAAAAGGGCTAACATATCAAGGTGTTAAGCTGAGGTTTCCTCACCCCCAGTGATTGCCTGCAGTCACCTGCTCTATCATCTTACTGGCTGCTCTTGGATTACTAAGTCAGTGACTCAATGCACATCAGAAAATAGGGTCTGGCAAAGCTCCATTGCTTTTCCATTTGTCTATAAGAATACTCTTCCGCCTCCCTGTCATGGCTCCTATTGCCATGATGATCAAACTAATGTTATTTTAAGATAGACATATTGACCCACAAAATTTTGAGTGTCGCTGGGGTGGGGGTGGGGAGATAAGAGCTTTACTCAAGTGTATAATGCCTAATTTTGACTGCGTTTGTTAAGGACAGGTGTTTGCCATTTTGTTCCGTAAATTCCAGATCAAACCGCTGCCCATAAACAAACAAAAATAAATACAAGGACAAAGTTCAGAATGAAACTGTTCCATCATTAACCTTGAACTTAATCATCTCTGCATTGTTTTGAAGTGGTTACTTTAATATGCTCCATGTTTAAAAGGGTCAGGGTAGAGCTACGTACCTTTTTTGATCTCTGCTGAACCACTTCTGTTCTTCATCACTTTAATGTCATCTTCTCTCACTGAGGTAGCGGAGCCCCCCCTTTTGGACTGCAAAATTGGGTGCAGATGGGCAACTGGAGCTGGGCTTTGAAAGCCTTAGCAGCTGTGGTGGGGAGAATTTCTTCAGTAGATCGGAAAGCTTCTTTTAGCATTACCATAACTAATCGACATACAACAAAATGCTGCAATGACAAATATGCTTATAACTGAGACCTCATCTGCACTATACATTTAAAGCAGCACTCCACAATTTTTCAGAGTGATTTAACAATCAATCCCTCTTCCCAGGAAACTCTGGATGCTGTAGCTCTGTGAGGGGAGTAGGGGTCTCCTAATAACTGTTAATATGCATAGCAAGCTACGGTTCCCAGAATTCTTTGGGGGAAAGCCATGACTGATACTGCTTTAAATGTGTAGCACAGATGAGACTTAAAGCTGCGCATGCCTGTCTGTGTGTAGCCCTTGCTTGATTAGCAAAGAGAAGAGAGAGAGAGCTGCTAGCAAAATTAAAAGGGGTAAAGTAATTATGAAAGGATGGGAACTCCTTCTTCTCCCTGACCATTATCAGATGTGTCCATGGGCTAAAATGTAAAAGAGATACTGCTAAGAAAACATCTATTTGGAAGCCAATGGTCCCCTTCAGCCTCTGTGTCAAGCAGAAGCTTCAGCATGATTGAACAGGCAGAAAGGGAGGAGCAATGAGGCTTTAGAGGTTTCTTATCAAATTTCCATGAACAGGGCGATCACTGTGTGTTTCTTTAGTGTACTGCCTTCAAGTCGATTCCAACTTATGGCGACCCTATGAATAGGGTTTTCGTGAGGCTGAGAGGCAGTGACTGGCCCAAGGTCACCCGGTGAGCTTCATGGCTATGTGGGGATACAAACCCTGGTCTCCCAGGTCGCAGTCCAACACCTTAACCACTACACCACTGTGAGTTTCCTTATAAACCAATACCCAGCCAGAATCCTGCACTTGACAAGGGAATATCAAAGCTTGGAAGATTACTTTTAGAAAGGAATAAATTGCAATTATTGCTACATGGCCCCAAAAAGGAATAAATTACCATTACCATTACCATTACCATTGTTCTGAAATATTATGTTACCGTTACTCAAAAGTAATTACTACAATTACAGTTAAGTTACTTTTAAAAAAGCCTAGAGTGCCTACAAGGTGCTGGCCTTGGCTGCTGCACCCCTAAGTAGCCTAAAACAACATTAAAAATAAACACACACACACACACACAGGTAGTAGAATTTTTTTTTATCCGTAAGATAGAAGTGCTGGTCTCTCCACTGGTAAGGGAGGCGGGGAGGAAGGCAGACGCCACCAGTCAGAGCTTTGCATGTTAAACCCAGTGCAAACACACACACACACACACACACACACACACTCAGCCAGCAAGCATTGTCTCTCTCACTCAACCTTTTAAGTTTTTATTTTATTTATTTTATTTATTAAATTTATATACCGCCCGACTAGCAATAGCTCTCTGGGCGGTGAACATAAAACATAAAAATTCAATAAATAACAAAACAATACTAAAATACAAGCAACAATCCAACACAGTAAACATTTTTAAAATTAAATCAGTATAACTTAAAATGCTTCAGAGAATAGGAAGGTTTTGACCTGGCGCCGGAAGGAGAGCAGAGTCGGCGCCAGGCGTACTTCCTCGGGGAGACTGTTCCATAGAGACCTGTCCCGGTCTGTGTCTGTGTTACAATTGCTTTTAATATGTTTTCTTTAATAATATGTTTTTAACCCTTTTTTAAAAAAGATGTTTTTAAAGCTTTTAAAAAAAATGTTTTTAGCGATGTTTTGTTTTAATGTATTTTGAGGTCTTTTCATGATGTTTTAAAGTGTTTTTAGTGTTTCTGTTTGCCGCCCTGGGCTCCTGCTGGGAGGAAGGGCGGGATATAACTCAAATAATAAATA
Organism: Rhineura floridana; assembly: GCF_030035675.1. NCBI lineage: Eukaryota > Metazoa > Chordata > Lepidosauria > Squamata > Rhineuridae > Rhineura > Rhineura floridana. Next base: position 44,136,093 of record NC_084482.1, read on the forward strand.
AAAATAAATAAAATAAAACCACCTGCCCTGTCACCAACTAAGGCACACCCACCCAAGCAGACATTTTCCCCTGGGGTGCAAAAAAGTTATAACACCGCAAATGACGCAAAGCAGCCAGGGAGGGTGGCGAAGGCCACCCCGTATGCCAAGTGCAAACACAGTATGAACACGCACGCACACATACGTGTTGTAATTTCTCACCTTCACAGTTCTTCATCTCCATTCCACAGCTCTCTTCTTTATCCACATCCTTGCCCTCTGGCTCCTTTCTCCCTCTACTCCATTCTTCTCCACCTCTGTCCATTTTTTAAACAACACTTTTCTCTCCAATCCACCCCATCTTACTCTCCACCTCCTCCCCCATTGCCTCCTAAACACTCACAGAGTATGAAGGAAGAGCAATGCTACACGGAAGCCCAGTTTGAGGCACATGATTTTCAACCACAAATCAGAAGAGCAGAAGATTTCCCCTGCTCCTTCCCCAGCAATGCACAAAAGTAATACTGGAAGCGTTACAATTGCACCTCAAGATAATAAAATTACTCCTCATTCTGTTACAATCAAAATGTAAATAAATTACCCCCTTGTTCCTCAAAAAAGTAATAAATCATAAGCAATTCATTTTCCTAACGGATTACTTCCAAGCTCTGGGGAACATTAATAGCTCAGGATCTTCAGGTGACATTCAGGGGGAAAACAATCAGAAAACAGGGTATAGCGCATACCTCCCCACCAGCTAAGGATGATATAATCTAGGCCTTGGTTTGTGTCTGGGAAAGAGAACAAGGGGATCAGACTTCAGCAAGTTTCCAGGTAGCACCAGATTGCCTCCATTTTGTGTCCCATCAGAATCAGCTTAGTTCAAAAGTCACCCTTTTGTCTGGAAACAGTCACTAGCAAGTTCTAGCAAGTTAGTAAGATGCACTTGCAGTTCCCAGTGGCAACCTCTATACAGCTGACAAGGGAATATCCCAGTGTCTGGCATGGGACCTCGAGGAATTGCTAATGGATAATTTCCTTTATCTCAACCAAGACACTTGCAGTTTTATTCAGGCATTGCTTGAGTGAAGGGACAACATGAGTACAAATGGGCTTCAAGGCTACACCATTAACCACCCCATCATCACATGGCCTGTAGTAATTAGGCTCACCACACAATTTAGATCCCTGGAAGATTTAGGTTATAGATTGTGTGGGGAACCTACACAAGTAGAAAAGGCTCCCTGCTGAAGATGTTACACCCAAACAAGAAAGAAGCCAGCATAAGCCAAGTGATAATGAGGATGGAGCTAAAGGGTAGGGCTGTGCACAGCCCCCCCATCCGCCCTATGGCTCTGATCTGGGGGGAACATCAGGCTGACCCACCCTGGGTTGACCTGGGGACCTCCACGCTGCCCCAGGTCCCATCCTGAATAAGTTTGGAGGACAGGGCTAATATATAATTAGGGTTTTAAATAGGGCTATGCCAAGGCCTGAGCTAAATCACGCCCATTTGGGTCTCAGACAAGTTGGGTTCTGCCAGCCATGGATTGCTATGGGTTGGATTTGATGACCCAGAGTGACCGGAACTGTCAGAGGGCACGGTATCAGGCAGGAAGAAGAAGCAGCCATGGCTCGCCTTCCTGCATGATGACCAGAGGCAGCAATCCACTGGGGGTGTGGGTGCAGTTTTGCTTTGAAAACAGCATCCCCCAGGATTAATCCCTCCTTCACAATGCTGTTTTGCAAAGGGGGGGGGAATGAATCTGGGGAATGTTGTTTTGAAAAACAACATCTCCTAGGATCACTCCCCTACGTTGCCAGTTTTCCAACCTCCACCACTTCAGCCCTCTCCTTTTCCTCTGCAGGGTGAAGGATCATTATGCAGCCTCCTTGGCTCACTGCTGTTTCACTTCTTAGTCCCATTCTGGGCTTATCCAAATGGAATGGGATAATCCAGTTTCCATATTCGGTTTGTCATCTGATAGTCTTCATTTTGCCTTTTAGTTCGCTCTTTCCCAATTAAAAAACATGCTTTTTTGCACCCACACACGCAGCGGTAAGACCCCTACATTCTTTTTGCTTTTTCCAAGCTCCGCCTCTAAAACCTCCCCCTATCAACCAATTGGTCAGCAAAAAAATTATGTATGCTCCTCTCCCCCTTTGCAACGAAGCACAATATGGCTGTAAAGGAGTTCTCCCCTTGGAAGGAAAGGCTGCTGGTCGGTTTCACGCCTGCCTTCCCAGGAGAATGAAATTGACAACCTTTTCTTGTTTGCATTTGGGATATTACACTTAAACGAATGTATGCTTTTCTGCCTTTATTGATATTTAAGGAGATACACACGCTGGCAATGCACTTATTTCTCCAAAAAAGCAAGGAAGTGTCCCCCCCTTCTCCCTTTCCTTCCCACTAGAATGAAATTGACAAAGCTTTTGGGAACAGGCTTGAAACCGACTAGAAGCTCTTTTCTTGTTTGCATTTGCCATATTACACTTAAAGGAATGTATGCTTTTCTGATTTGAAGCAAAAACCCCAGCAAGTAGAATGAAATTGACAAGGCTTTCGGAGGCAGGCTGAAACCGACCACCCACCCTTTCTCGCTTGCTGTGCATTGCAGATCTCACCCAGAGCAGCCGCCCAGTTTGCAGGCTGGCAAAAAATAAAATGCATCTGCACAGTAGTTGCAGACACCCCCCCAACACCCCACCATTGCGATGATTGGTTCAATTTTCCCGGGCTTATTCTCGCACATGCGCAAAAGTGCAGATATGTGATTGGCTGGAATGAGGAGAAGGGGCAAGGAGAAACGCCCAAGAACCGCCCATCAGCTGTAAAGTCCACAGTATTGCATCCTAACTCCTGAAGGCACAGCAGATGATTCCCAATTTTAAACAGCAAATCGCATTTTTGCAGGTATTGCAAGGAGTGGATTTAACCCGCGAAAATGCGTAACAGCGCGAGACGTCATTTGGATGACCGAAAAATAATGAACACACATAGCGGACGTGTCACACATTTTGCAGTCATTTGGATGAGCCCTCTGTCTCTCCCTTTCTGGGATAGACTTCCAACAAGTTAAGCCATAAATTGCCTTTTATTTTACTTCCTCAATAAAAGCTCAGTTGCTGCAAAAGGTCAGAACATTTTGCCATTTCTTCTTGAATACCTTACAAGGGTACTCCACTACCTATATTAAAGTTATGCACTCTCCATTCTGCAGTGTATTTTAGAAAATATGCTAGTTTCTGGGACAGCTCTGTGAGACCAAAACCAGCCTGTTCTCTGGCAGAATAGAGCCAGGCAAGGCTGGAAAGGTCTCCCTGGTACTTGACCTAAATTCACCCCTATTCATTTGTGTTTGAGAAGGAATTATTATCTGAACATAGAAAAGTAGATTGCAGATTTATGTGGAGACATGTGTCCTGGGCAATTATGATAATGAATGAGATATGGTGAGCTGGGTTTGGGGGCTGTGCAAGCTCAGAGAAAGAGGGAGCTCTGTCTCTCTGGAGATCTTATGTGGAGCAGTAGATTAAACTGTTTGTTGGAGTGTTTAAGACAGGGATGGCTAATCTGTGGCCCTCCAGATGTTGTTAAACTCCAGCTTCCATCTGCTCCAGCTAGCATGGCCAATAGTCAGGGATGATGGGAGTTTTAAGCTATCAACGTCTGGAGGGCCACAGCTTGGCCATCCTGGTTGAAGCTGTATCTTCACCTATGTTCAGCCTTATAATAAACATCATAAACCTCCAGTGGCCTCATTCCAAAGGAAACCTAACCAGGTAACTACTATGCCCCTGAAAAGTCTCACCATACAGAGAAGTGGGGTGTGACATTATGCATAGCTTTAGAGCCACCTTGGGTTCCTCCTGTGCCCCGCTTTTTGTTCTTGCTGAGCCTGAACAATGTATACAGTTTAGGTCACTGCACTTGAAAAAAAGAGAAACAAACAAACAAAAACCCCTAAGGATCTGGAGCAGCCCCCTCATGAGAAAAGATTACAATGGTTGGGAAGTTTTAGCTTAAGGCAAGTGAAGGGGGAAACAAAAGAGGTGTATAAATTCTGCATCGTTTGCAGAAAGTGGATCAGAAGAGGTTTCTTTCTCTCTCTCTCATAATATTAAAGCTGGGGTCATCCCATGAAGCTGAAAGGTAGGAGATTCAAGACAGACAAAAGGACTCCTTCACATAGCTCACCGTTAAACTATGGAATTTGTTGCCACAAGATACAACGATGGCCACCAGCTTGGATGGCTTTATGAGGATGAGACAAATTCATGGAGGAAAGGTCTATCAATGGCCACCAGCCACAGTGGCTATATATTGTCTCCAGTAGTAGTATAAGAGACATAATGCCTCTGTATACCTCTTCCTAGGAATCGCAAGTGGGGAGAGTGCCATTGTGCTTATGTCCTGTGCTGGGCTTCCCATAGACATCTAGGTGGCCATTGTGGGAACAGGATGCTGGACTAGATGGGCCATTGGTCTGATCCAGCACAGCTCTTCTTATGTTCTGAGACTGGGGAAGGCAGTGTGTCTCTATCCATTGTACAGACCTACCTGGGTTTCCTTAGCACCTTTTTTTGTCCAATCCATACTGGCCATGGTGTTTTTCAGAGGCCAGCAAGGCAAGGGTGGGCTGCAGGTAGAAGGTGGGGAAACTCTGTACTGTACAATGCCTGGCCTTCCCCCAGCACTGTTTCCCCCATTTTAGAAAACCTTGTTGACTCTATTGTGCAGGAGGAGTAGCAGAAAGAAAGGAGGGAGAAGGGAAGTGGAAGCAGGATGAAGCAGGGCTGAGAGAGGTTGGGAAGGGCAAAAGTAGAGTGGGTTGGAGGGGCTGGGATGAGAGAGGGGTGGAAGGTAGGGTTACCATCATTTTGTCATTTCAAAAAGAGTACATTTGGCTTCTATTAGTGAAAAGTAAGAGTATGCTGTAGTCTCAAAAAGACTACATATACTCTTAAAAGAGTACAGTTGGTAACCCTAGCGGAAGGCCAAAGAGCAACACTGCTCTATACCATTTGTCAAATGGATGAGCCATTAGCCAGTGTTTCATGATACGATTTTGTGATATCAGTCTTGACATAAACATTTAGGTGGCTGTTGGCTAGCCATGAAGCAAATGAATGACTTAGGTTGAGGATCTCTCCATGTCATACATTCTGGTCTGTGTTAGGAGAGATGGGTGGTGTTGGAGAGAAATCAAGGGGGGAAAGAATAACTAGATGAACTAAATGAAGAATTGCTTTCATGAGCAGCCCATGTGCACTTGCACCCGAGAGCTAAATCACGTGCAGCCAGCCCTTCATAATGTCCAGGTGGCCCCAGGCTTCTCCATTACTATTGTTTTTTCCCCAATGGATAAAGGACCAGATTTTTTTTCTTCCATTGCAAGTTGACTTTTTGTCACCACTGCCTGGGCATCCCAATCACGGATGGTTCAATACATCCCCAAGTTTGACAAACTAGGCAGATTTGATCAGAGGTCTGCTGAGATGGTCTAAAATGCCAAAGGGAACATATGGCCTTCTCAGTTCCAGAGAAAGGCCAACCCTAACTATTTCCAGTACAAGTTTGCGGTCTGATGAGCCACCTACCAGATCTCCAGTGTGCCGGCAGCTGATTCCCAGTCTTCCACTTGGGGACCTCTGCATCAGTACATTTCCTAATACAAGGGCTTTTCTTTACCCAGTGCACTGAAGACACATAGGGCACTGCACAGGTTTGCACCCACTGTCTTTACCCCCTACCTTTACCCTACCCTATGAAAAGATCTGTCCATTTCAGTTCTCTCAGGTTCTTACTTTTCCAATCTTAAATTCAGTTATCCACAGTTCTGCAGCAATTTGCAATTTTTGTAAAAAAAATTCTTTTCAGCATTTTAGTGCAAATTTCTCCTAATAAACAAATTTTTGTAGGGAGTTTTGATTAATGTACACATTTTTGCAAGTCACATCTCATCATATAATGCATTTTTGCATGTAATTTTGACTCTTATATTCATATTTGTGCACATTTTTGTCTAATGTATGCATTTTTGTAAACATTTGTTGGTTGGTTAACTGTATCACAAAATTTGAATAAGTGTGAATTTCTAAGGATGGCTGTAGTTTGGTTCTAATATTAAATGCGAATTGTATCAAAATTCTTGCCTGTCCCTACCCCCTACATATATCTAACATAAACTGTGCAAGGGCCTATGCCCATATAGAGTATATGCGTGCATGAAGGCTATGTATGTGAGATCAGAGCTCCTTGAATTGACAGGGTGCCAGATCACATATACAAAGCCTGTGTACATACACTGTGTTCTTGAGTTGGGTCTTCACCAGTTACACCAAATGCCAGCAAATCTGGCCAAGATTCCCCCTCTATGTGTGTTCATCATAATGCATGGAAAGTCCTAAATTGACAAAGGAGTTCCCTGTTGTTAATGTTGACCATTGAACCACACTGTCACTGAGTGTTTTTCCATCAAGTCTGAAAGTGTGGAAATCTGTAGCTAAGAGAAGTTATGTCTTTGCCCAGTCTGGGAACGGATAGCCAAGGCCGTTGTCATGGCAGCATCAAGATAGACTGGGAGAGTTCTAGCAGCTATCTGTGTTGAGCTGAGTCTTCTGTGTAATGTCTTTGAACTGAGAACTTCTCTCCTAGAGGGGGGGATCTTAAAGCCTTAAGCCATAATGTCTTAATAAAAGACTCTTAACCTGATCTAATGCATCTGAGAAGTTTCTTGAGCAACTTAACTCCAACGTAACGTATGCTGTTTCACGCAACAACGCACACACATCAACAAGGGTTATGGGCCCAGATCCACAGCATGTTACACAAGAGTAAGTTGCTGGTCTGAATGGCAGACGGCGTTCCAGAGGGCAGCTTGATTGATTGTACCAGACAGAGGTGAGCAACATGGCTGTAAACCTGTCTGGGGGAGGCTTGCCAATGGAAAGATTGATGGAAAAGAATTTTGCCAGCTGGAAGCCGAGGATGAGGGCTTTGCTGATAAAAGAGGATTTATGGGACATTATAGATGGACCCCCTCCGGCGGTACTGACCGCGGCCTGGACACGTAGAGATCAGAAGGTGCAAGCTTTTATACTTCTGGCTCTATCAGACTCTCAACTTCTACACGTGAGAGATGTTACAAACGCCAAACAGATGTGGGACGTTTTGGAAGGCATTCATGTGCAACAGACTGCAGGATCTAGATTGTGTTTGGCACGGAAGCTTTACCAGATGCGCTTCACGGGTGAGTGCGAAATGAGTGAGCATCTCACGGAATTCAGACGTTTGTTTGCTGAGCTGACGGACCGAGGCATCGAGCACTCTGAACTTCAGAAGACCTATCTGATCCTGGGTTCGCTCGATGGGACTTGGAATAATATGGTCATGGCTTTCGAAGCCATGCCTGTCGGAGGTCTGAAAGTTGCGTTTATTGAGGAAAAGCTGACCCAGGAATGGCAGCGGAGACAAGAGGCGAAAAGTGCTGAGGAAAAGCAAAGAGCCAAGCTGAAAGAGGAAAGCAGCAGCAGACAGGAAAACAAGCAAGAACAGCAACGGCTGAAATCTTGTTATGCCTGTGGGGCTCGTGGGCATCTTCAAAGAGACTGTGCGGTCAAGCGAAACTCCAGGGACGGCGGCTTGAAGCAGGGAAATGTGAACTTTGTTTGTAAACAGAAGTCTCAAGATTTAGCACCTGTTAACTGGATTGTTGACAGCGGGGCAAGCCATATATTAATTAAAGACAGGAGTTTGTTTTACTCTTCAGAAAACATGCAGGATTTTGTGCAACTTGCGGATGGATCACAGAAGAGGGTGGAAGCCCGAGGACTGGTGAGATTTGATAAACTGGGAATACTTTCAGAATGTTTGTTTGTTCCAGAATTAGCTCATAACATTTTGTCAGTCAGAAAACTGGTGACTTGTGATTTTTCTGTATTGTTCCACAAAGACAAATGTTATGTAATGAGGGGAGATCAAGTGTGTTTGCAGGGAAGCCTTAATGATTCACAGTTTGTAATAAAGAGCAGTCAAGCAGGGTGTGCTGTGTTAAATGCTGAGGCACAGGTACATCAGGGCTGCGTCCATGAATGGCATCAAAGGCTGGGGCATGCAAACCTTGACACGATTAAGAAAACCCCAATGCATAGTGAAGACATGCGTTTAAGAGATTGTGGACAGTTAATGGATTGTGATTCTTGTCATAAAGCTAAAATGACTATTGCACCAATTAACCGGGAGGCTGAAAGAACCACAACAGCTCCCTACCAGCTAGTTCATGTTGATTTATCAGGGCCAATAAATGCTTCACGTGGAGGTGTGAAATTCTTCATGGTACTGGTGGATGATTTTTCAAGATTTTGTCATGTTTTTCTGTTAAAGCATAAAAGTGAAGCTGAGCAAAAGCTGAAACTGTTCATTAAGAGAATCGAAACTCAACATGGCACCACAGTGGGGGCCATACGCTCGGACCAGAGGGGGGAATTCACGAGTAAAGCATTGAGTGACTTCCTTGAGAGTAAGGGAATAAAACAGAATTTTACTGCTCCATACAGCCCGTTTTCCAGTGGAACTGCAGAGAGAAAAAACAGGGTGCTGCAGGAAGCAATGAGAGCCATGTTAATGGATTGCAGTTTAGGGAATTCTTTCTGGGCAGAAGCAATTCTTTATGCGAATTATATTCACAACAGGGTATTACACAGTGCACTTGGAATGTCTCCTTATGAGAAAATCACTGGCAGAAAACCAAAAATACAACACATTCAAAAATTCGGGGCAAGATGCTGGATCCACATTCCACAGGGAAAAAGGAGGGGCAAGCTTGCGCCCAGAGCACTGCAAGGTTTTGTTTTGGGATTTCAGAATGCATATTTCAGAGTTTGGTGTCCAGAAACACAGCAATTAATTCTGAGCAGAAGCATTAAAGTCTCAGAAAAGCCTTGGGATCAAAGGGAAACAGTTGTTCTTACAGGGTCAGATGACACACAAGCACAATCATTTAAGCCAAATCTAGACATTAAACTGGAGGGCACACATATTCCACTCAGAGATGTGTTAAATGAGCTCATTTGTGGGAAACGAAGATCAAAGAAACGTAAGGCTGAGGAAATGGAATCTCCTGCGCAGGCTGTGCCAAGCACAAGCACAGAGGGGGGGCCAGAGAGAGCAGAAGCCCTAGTGCCATTAAGACGTTCTACAAGAGTAAACATAGGGAAACTGCCAGAAAGATATACTGTGGGGGTAATTACCAGTCCTGGAATGCATAAACTGGTGGAAATGGATCCTGACACTTTGTATTTGACATGTGTACAGCCAAAGTGTGATTGAATAAAGTTTTAGCTAAATGTGCAGAGATGTTCTGAACTGTACTGAAATGTAAGCTGTATTGCAAGATGTACTGTAGAAATGTATTATTGTAATTGTTGTAATGAATTACAGACATGATGGGGAAAAGGGGAGATTGTTGACCATTGAACCACACTGTCACTGAGTGTTTTTCCATCAAGTCTGAAAGTGTGGAAATCTGTAGCTAAGAGAAGTTATGTCTTTGCCCAGTCTGGGAACGGATAGCCAAGGCCATTGTCATGGCAGCATCAAGATAGACTGGGAGAGTTCTAGCAGCTATCTGTGTTGAGCTGAGTCTTCTGTGTAATGTCTTTGAACTGAGAACTTCTCTCCTAGAGGGGGGGATCTTAAAGCCTTAAGCCATAATGTCTTAATAAAAGACTCTTAACCTGATCTAATGCATCTGAGAAGTTTCTTGAGCAACTTAACTCCAACGTAACGTATGCTGTTTCACGCAACAACGCACACACATCAACAGTTAAAACAATTGTTGTCAAATATAATGTCCGGGAGGCAGGGGAAATTGATTGGAGTGGTGATTTCTTGCTTTTTTCTTCAGGTTCGAATAGCACTCGGATGGGAAAATGGTACACTGGGAAATGGTGTTGAAGCCTAACACACATGCACCCTGAAGTGCTACAGAAAATAAAGCAATTTTTATTTTATTTTTTTATTTCCCTCTCCCTGCTTCCTCCATCCATTGAGGATGTGCTCAATGAGAGGCACTGGGACAGGAAATACACAAAAGCCACATAATGAGTTAAAGGGGTTTTAGGAATATATTATCATTTTTAATGTTTGTCAGCATGTGGCAATTTTCTTTGAACCAGAGATTGTTTAAATTCCTTCTTTCTTTGAAGACTTAATATTTCCCTTCATAAAAATTATGGAAACCGCCTTGGATAATTTAGGACTTAGGAGTGCTATTTGGCTCAGGCATGTGCAAGGATTTTATTTCCAATCTTTCCTAGGTGAAAGGTATGGTGGAGATACATATATCTCAAAGTATAGGAATATCTCTGTAAGCTTCCACCCATGGACTACTGAGATGTTATCATTTTTCTCTTGCATAACTTGCCTTTTGATTCCTGTGCAGGGTGTGTGCCCTGATTCAGGTTCTTGTGACAAGTAGAGTTCCTTCAGAAACCCTTAATTCCTTAAACCCTGGAAGCCTATGAATTAACATTTATGAAAACATATTGGTTTCTAGTCCCTAGTGAGCTTGGAAAAGTTACTTTTTTAAACTACAACTCCCATCAGCCCCAGCCAGCATGGCCACTGGATTGGGCTGATGGGAGTTGTAGTTCAAAAAAGTAACTTTTCCAAGCTCTGCGTAGTGTCTTAGATGAAAGTCTAAACACAGAATCCTGTGAGCACATCCAATAGGTTCAGAGAAGAATTTAACGCAATTTCATTATTTTGGAAAGTGGATATTGTGTGCTTCCATAGAAGAGGTAAGATGCCAAGAGGTAGTCTGTGTTGAGAAATAGGAAACAGCAGCTAAGTCAGAGAGAAAAAGTAAGAAAATGGTGCTGGCTCAGGCTATTTTCCTTCTTTGTCCCATAATCAGGGATAGCCTATGTGGTGCTCTCCAGATTCTGTTGAACTTTCATCGGTGCCAGCCAATATGGTCAATGGTCATGGATGGTGGGAGATGGAGTCAGGGCTGGCTCCAGACATGCGGGGGCCCTTGGGCATCAGCTTGCCCTGGCCCCTCGGTGTGTGTGTGTGTGCGCACGTGCATATGCTCACGCTCGTGGGCCCCCCGCACCCCCCACGGCCCCCCTACCTGTCTAGTCTTTACCATTCCCCTTAATGAAGATGGCGGCAGCGGTTTCCCTAAGGGGAATGAAGCCTCCGCCGCCATCTTTGTTGATGGCACACATGCATGCTACGCGCACACATCTCTGCCATCAACTAAGATGGTGGCAGCGGCTTCAGTACCTTAGGGAAGCTGCGGCCGCCATCTTCATTAAGGGCAATGCTAAAAAGCCAGCTGACAGGTAAGTGGGGTGTGGGGGGGGCGTGGATCATGGAAGGGGAGTGGAGGGCCCCTCAGGGGCCCCTCAGGGGCCCCTGTAGCTCTGGGGCCCTCGGGCCAGTGCCCAACCTGACCGCCCTTTAGAATCAGCCCTGGTTGGAGTGCAACAACATCTGGAGGGCATCACATTGGCTAGTCTTGCTCTAGATAATCAAGTACAAGTGATCTGGTGTTATTATGGTGAGTGAGCAGTAATGGCTCTCTCCTTGCTAAGAAGATGGAGCCAGGAGATGGGTGGGAGAGAGTCTTTGGCTGTAGGTGCCTGTAGCAGCTGTCAGAACTTATAACTGCCACAAGGCACTGAGAGAGTTTGCATTACTCCTTGGCAGTGCCAATTGGCTCAGCATTTCTGGAGCCTCTTAATGAGCAGTCATTGGCCATGGATAATACATGGAGAAAAGACAGACACATGGCAGGATTCTGGATCTTTTAGGAGAAGTAAAAGGAGGAGATACAGATGGTCTCAATGACTGGGAGTCAGGGAAGATAATAGCTTCCCCATTCCTTTTCATGTACATTTTGGTAAAAATTCAAATAAATACACATTTTATCCTGGGACAGACAGACAGTCACACACACACACACACATGGCAATCGAAATTTCCTGATTCCCACATTTTCATTCCCATGCATTTCACAAACATTTTTTTAAAAGATCCCTGCTATTGTTCTCTTAAATATTTTAATACATTTTCTTGGTCTGATATAGTTGTCATATGCCTGCCCCTGAATCCATGCATACAACTCTGATATCTTTGGGCTTGAATTGTGAATTGCTTCAAAAGCCTGCTGCAATAAAATCTCCTGCTGTTTGTCCTGAAAATGGATCCCTGATTGTGATCCCAGCATGATATATTCTAATGAGATATGGGGGAAGGGTCATAGCTCAGTGGTAGAGCATGTGCTTTGCATACCAAAAATCTCAAGTTCTATCTCTGGCACCTCCTGGTAGGGCTTGCAAAGACTCCGCCAAAACCCCTAGAAAGCCAACTTGTGTCCACTTGTGAGCAACTTATGGCCCAGGTACTGCATGTAGCCCCAACCTAATTTTATGTGTCCTCCAATGCTTCCTGGTGCTGCCCCATTCTTCCATCCCATCAAAGTTTCTACCTTCTCTGACTTTCTACCTTCCTGACTTTTAACAGTGCCCCCAAGTATTTTTGCAACAATTGGAAAGGGCATTATTTCATTACTAAAATTTTTTTTCTACCTGGTTATATGGCTTGGAGAGTTTTTTTCAGCTGAGAACAAATTGGTAGGCTTCTGTCATGTGTGCACGTGTGTGTGTGTGTGTGTGTGTGTGTGTGTGCACACTAAAGTCAGAAAAAATATTTTTACTTGCTGTATTGATCTGTAGTTACTAGTACTAAAAAAAAAGTCATCTGTAGACAAAACTGGGCTCAATGGACCAAACGCCTGACAAGGCAGCTTTCTGTGTAGGTAGCTGAAATATTTTCAAATTGGGAATCAGCCTTTTTAAAAACAACAGATTATTGTTTCATAAAAGGCAGAGGAGGCTGCTCATTTGTGAGAAAAGAGATTTTCCGGATTAAATTACAGAAATTTAGTTTACGTACACACACACACACACACACACACAGAGAGTACATGTTGCTTTGGCAATTTTAAATTAGCTAGTGGGCAACACAATCAAGAGCAAATGTGTCTCACAAATCATCCCCCAGAGTGTAGCCCTCTCTCATCTCACCTAACATAACCCTTTTGCTAATATCAGCACTGGTCAGGGGTGATGGTGGCTTGTGTAATATTTCTACAAATAGATACTTTAGGAAGCATATCTCTCAAGGACA